>NC_071612.1:28839391-29151057 GCF_014839835.1 Dryobates pubescens
TTGTAATAGTTTGTGATGCAGAAATCTTGGA
The DNA here is from genome assembly GCF_014839835.1 of Dryobates pubescens. NCBI lineage: Eukaryota > Metazoa > Chordata > Aves > Piciformes > Picidae > Dryobates > Dryobates pubescens. The sequence goes on from NC_071612.1 coordinate 28,839,423, forward strand.
ATTGCTGTCAAAACAAGAGCTGCTTAAAGTTCTAATTTTTGGTTATTCTTTTGTATTGCTGACCTGGCCTGAAGAGTTACTTACCTGGCCAATTCTGTGACCCTTTTGTGTTGTGATTCAGCACAGTGCTGATATAAACAGTGACAGCGCAAATAAAGCTACTGTAGAGTGTTGTGCTTGGAAGGCTGGCAATGGCAGTATGTAATTATCAGGAGGTGGAGCCCTGCCCTGATGAACTCCCTGGCTCTGTCAGAGCTGAGGAGTAGGAGTCAGCTTCTCAGTGGCTGCTGTCACCACATGCAGATGTGTCCTCCTTGGAATCTTCTGAAGAGAACTTCATCAAGAGCAAGTGCAGGGTTCTGCACCTGGGCCAGAACAATCCTCACCATCAATACAGACTGAGTAAGGAGGTGGTAGAAAGCAGCCCTAAGGGAAAGGACTTTGGGGGTGCTGATGGATGAGAAGCTGGACAGGAGCAGGCAGTGTGAGCTTGAAGCACAGGAGGCAAATCACATCCCAGGCTGCATCAAAAAATTTGTTGCCAGCAGATCCAGAGAGGTGATTCTGCCACTTTGCTCTGGTGAGATCTCACCTGGATTATTGTATACAGGTCTGGAATCCTCAATATAGAAAGGACACGGACCTGATGGAGCAACTCCAGAGGAGGGCCACAAGAATGATCAGGGGGTTGGAGCAGCTCTGCTGTAAGGAGAGGCTGAGGGAGCTGGGGGTCTTGAGTCTGGAGAAGAAGAGGCTCCAGGGAGACCTAATAGCAGCCTGCCAGTACCTGAAGGGGGCTACAGGAAAGACAGGGACAGGGCGAGGGACAATGCCTTCAAACTAGAGCAGAGCAGATTGAGATTGGACATTAGGAAAAAGTTCTTTACTATGAGGTTGGTGCAACACTAAAACAGGTTGCCCAGGGAGGTGGTTGAGGCCTCATCCCTGGAGATATTCAAGGTGAGGCTCAGCAGGGCCCTGAACAACCATATTCTAGTTGGGGATGTCCCTGGTGACTGCAGAGGGTGTTGGACTGGATGACCTTTGAAGGTCCCTTCTGGCCTGGACCATTCTGTGATTCTTTCATGCTGTCTCTGTATGCTGGTTGTTGTGGACTCATCCTATGCTTTCACCACAAACAACTGGCAGAGCATCTCCTCTTGATTATTGACAATTGTCTGGCTCTAACAAGAATTTTAATAAAGGGTGGTGATTAGAATTATGATCTCCCAATACCATTTTAATTTAAATTTATTGCAGTAATTACCATGTAATTAATCAAATGGTCATGCATTCCTTGGAATCACCATTCTGCTATTACACAGTATGGTAGTTAAACACAGTAAATACCTCTAATTAGTTAGTAATTAAATAACATGCATTAATTTGTATTATATCACCCAGAGGATGTTTAACAGTGTAGTTGGCTGTTAGTTGCTGTGAAATAATACAGGGAGCATTAAGTTACGTGATTAAAACTCAGGCATTTTATGGCAAAGACTTTGACCAATTGCTTTGAGCAGACAAAATCCTTCCCTCTATATTTGGCCTATAGTGAAAAATATTCCAGGACAGACTCTAATTTTATTAATGAAGTTTGAAAGCTAATCTTTTTCTGGTTACTCAGAGAAGCTATGAATGCCTGTTCCCTGAAGGTATCAAAGGTCAGGTTGGATGGGGCTTCAAGCATCCTGACCTAGCAGAAGGTGTGACAGGACAAGGGGCAATGGATGGAAACTGCAACACAGGAGGTTACACCTCAGCATGAGGAAGAACTTCTTTGCTGTAAGTGCCTCAGAGCACTGGAACAGGCTGCCCAGAGAGGTTGTGGAGTGTTCTTCTCTGGAGCCTTTCCAGCCCTGTCTGGATGTGTTCCTGTGTGACCTGTGCTGGATTCTATGGTCCTGCTCTGGCAGGGATGATTGGACTTGATCCAGAGGTCCCTTCCATCCCCTGACATGCTGTGCGCCTGTGAGCCTGTGTCCCTGCCCATGGCAAGAAGATTGGAACTAGATGTTTTTTAAGATCCCTTCCAACCAGTTCTGTGATTGTGTGATAACCACATCAGCTGTATATAAATATTTTGTCGTTAAACTGAGCCCCAGTTTTAAAACCTGTCTTGGAAGTTAACCAAAGCTATCACAGGCATTGGATGGCTTCATATATGCAGGGGTTTCTGAGGGGGTTGGTATGTAAGCACCTTGCCCACATCCCACTGAGATGCATAATCTGGAAAGTATTTAATGGGATCTTAAATATTTCTGACCACTTTTATGAGTATACTGTGGTTAATAAAGCAAAAAATTGTTTGCCTGTTTTAAGAAGAAGTTCCAGAGTAATTTATTTGTTTTTCTTTTCCTTTCTGTGCATTCTTGAAGCACTGATATTCTCCTACCTTTATAGAAACAGAAAAAAACCTCTGAACTGGCCCTTTGCAGATGTGTGAATATATAGAGCCAGAACCTGAGGCTTCTGGAGGCTTTGCTTCTACCTGATTGTACTACACAGTGAAAATGAAATGGTATCCTGAGTTGGTCATCCCCACTTCAGCAGTTTCAAGCTATTCTCTGACTTCTCATGTATTTCACTATGTCTCAGCTCCAAACATCAAAGTGGAATATTTTCATTACCTAAACTTGTACCTAAATTTACATTAATGTGAAACATTTTAATACCTAAAATTACTTTCCTGTACTTTACAGTTCTATAAAGTCTCTGACTCCGTGTGGAACAGGAAATAGCAGGGAGCACAAGGAGATACAAGTAATGGATGCTAGCAGGATGAGTTTGCCATGGGTAGATTGCCATCTGTTGATACTGCAGCAGCCAACATTTTACAGAGGGAACTTCTCTATTGTAGGGTCATTATCTCTTGTATGCTTCTCTCTCCTTCCTTCCTTCCTTCCTTCCTTCCTTCCTTCCTTCCTTCCTTCCTTCCTTCCTTCCTTCCTTCCTTCCTTCCTTCCTTCCTTCCTTCCTTCCTTCCTTCCTTCCTTCCTTCCTTCCTTCCTTCCTTCCTTCCTTCCTTCCTTCCTTCCTTCCTTCCTCCCTCCCTCCCTCCCTCTTTTTTCTTCTTTCTTTCTTTCTTTCTTTCTTTCTTTCTTCTTTCTTTCTTTCTTTCTTTCTTCTTTCTTTCTTTCTTTCTTTCTTCTCTTTCTTCCTTTCTTCCTTTCTTCCTTTCTTCCTTCCTTTCTTCTTTCTTTCTTTCTTTCTTTCTTTCTTTCTTTCTTTCTTTCTTTCTTTCTTTCTTTCTTTCTTTCTTTCTTTCTTTTTTCTTTCTTTCTTTCTTTCTTTCGTTCCTTCCTTCCTTCGTTCCTTCCTTCCTTTCTTCCTTCCTTCCTTCTTTCTTTCTTTCTTTCTTTCTTCCTTTCTTCCTTCCTTTCTTCCTTTCTTCCTTTCTTCCTTTCTTCCTTTCTTCCTTTCTTCCTTTCTCTCTCTTCCTTTCTGTCTTCCTTTTTTATTTTATTTTTAATTTTCTTGCTTTTCTTTCTTCAGTGGACACAGAATCACAGAAACATTCAGGTTGGAACAGACCCTCAGTGTTTTTAACACTGACATAGACTCAATTAATTGACCAGTGTTGCTGAAGGCCACTTTCTTCAGACCTAAGAGAGTAAGGTACAGGTATGAGATCTTGACTCCATCAGTAAAATGTCTGTTGATTTCAGAAAAGCTGGACATAATTGAGTACTAAGAATATTGACTGAAAATAATAATAGTAATAAAAAATAACTAACCAGGCAACCTCCTGATCTGATTATGGGACAAATTTACAAATTTCTTTTTTTTTTTCCTTTCTAAAAATTTTTCTAAGCAATTTTTGGAAGGTGTTTTAAAAATATTTTTTTCTCTGTTTCTGTTTCTTCCAATTGATCTGTGAAAATATTATTGTGGAGCTGTACAGAATAGTTAAAGAGAAAATTGCTCTCTTTCATTTGTTGCCAATTTTAATGACTGAGATTAATTGTGTTTGTTTTGTTTGGGTTTTGGATTGGGATTTGGTGGTGGTTGGTTGGTTGTGGGGGTTTTGTGGTGGTTTGGTTTTGGTTTTTTTGGTGTCTTTTCCTTTGGACACATAGAATTATAGAATTGTCAGGGTTGGAAGGGACCTCAAGGATCAGCCAGTTCCAACCCCCCTGCTATGGGCAGAGACACCTCACACTACAGCAGGTTGCTCACAGCCACATCCAGCCTGGCTGCAAAAACCTCCAGGGATGAGGCTGCCACCACCTCCCTGGGCAGCCTGTGCCAGTGTCTCACCACCCTCATGGGGAACAACTTCTTCCTAACATCCAATCTCAATCTCCCCAATTCTATTTTTGCTCCATTCCCCCCAGTCTTATCACTCCCTGACACCCTCAAAAGTCCCTCCCCAGCTTTCTTGTAGCCCCCTTCAGATACCAGAAGGCCACAATTAGGTCTCCTCAGAGCCTTCTCTTCTCCAGATTGAACAGCCCCAACTCCCTCAGTCTGTCCTCATAGCAGAGCAGCTCCAGCCCTCTGCTCATCCTCATGGTCCTTCATTTCCTTTTTTTTTTGTATGATGCCTTCTTTTTTCTATGTCAAGATAAGCTGCTTTGATACCAAAACTTGTTTTGTAGTTTGACTTCTCAAGAGTCACCTTCAAACCTGAATTCCTTTAATTGATATTTGACACTGTGGGAACCAACCTGGCTTTCAAAGGAGTCCAGGTGAATCCCCAAGGTTTAGTGTTCTGTTTCATTTCTATACCCAGTCACTAACTGTGAGACCATTTGGCAGCAGCAGTCTTTAAGCCTTCAGATAATTAGTTCTTGCTAAAATAGGTGGAGATTGCAGGTAGAACATAATATGGAAGACTATAACAACAAAAAAAACCCCTGCCAACAACCCCAAATCCATCAGCACATGCTTCTGCAATGTGCCCTACTTGGAGACAGTTGAAGGAAATTTTATTAGCTTAGTTTGTACCTCTGTAGAACCTTATATGCCAATTAACAATGGTGCAAGAGAAACAAAAATCTTTCAGAAGAGGGATGAGGCAGAAGAATAATGCAGAGATGACTGGGCACAACCAGCACAGCTTTTACCAAGGGCAAATCCTGCCTGACAAACCTGGTGGCCTTCTGTGGCAAGGTCACAACATCAATAGGTGAAGGCTAAGCAACTGAAGTCATTGACCTGGACTTGACCATGGCACTGTCCTGCACAACATCCTGGTCTCCAGAATGGTGCAGGATGGGTTCCATGGATGGAGCATTCAGTGGATACAGAACTGGCTTGAGGGCTGCACCCGAAGGGTGGCTATGAATGGTCCATGGAGGCCAGTGACAAGTGGAGTCCCTCAGGGATCAGTACTGGGACCAGGCTTTTTTAACATCTTTATTGGTGCCATGGACAGTGGCACTGAGGCACCCTCAGCAAGTTTGCTGACAACACCAAGCTGTGTGGTGCAGCTGACAGCTGGAGGGAAGGGATCCATCCAGAGGGACCTGGACAGGCTGCAGAGCTGGGCCCATGACAGCCTCATGAGTTTCAACAACACCAAGTGCAAGATCCTACATCTGAGTTGGGGCAATGCTAGGCACTGATACAGGCTGGTCAAGGACTGAGAGCATCCCTGAAGAAAAGGCCTTGGGGGTGCTGGTGGAAGAGAAGCTCAACAGGAACCAGCAGTGAGCACTTGCAGCCCAGAAAGCCAAGCAGAGCCTGGGCAGCAGCAAGAGAAGTGTGGCCAGCAGGGCCAGGGTGGTGATTCTCCTCCTCTGCTCCACTCTGGGGAAACCACACCTGGAGTACTGCATCTAGTTCTGGAGCCTCTATTACCTCTCCTATGAGGACAGACTGAGGGAGTTGGGGCTATTCAGTCTGGAGAAGAGAAGGCTCTGAGGAGACCTAATTGTGGCCTTCCAGTATCTGAAGGGGGCTACAAAAAAAGCTGGGGAGGGACTTTTGAGGCTGTCAGGAAGTGATAGGACTTGGGGGAGGTGGAGCTAAAGTAGAAGTATGTAGATTCAGATTGGATGTTAGGAAGAATTTGTTCCCCATGAGGGTTGTGAGAGACTGGCACAGGTTGCCCAGGGAGGTGGTGGCAGCCTCATCCCTGGAGGTTTTTGCAGCCAGGCTGGATGTGGCTGTGAGCAACCTGCTGTAGTGTGAGGCAGGGGCCCCCCAAGGCAGGGGAGCTGGAACTGGATGATCCTTGAGATCTGTTCCAACCCTGACAACTCTGTGATTCTATAAAAAGTATCAGTTCCTGGGGTGGCCTTTTTGTCATCCGATGCAAGACATTTGTGAGTTGTTAACGCTTGTTTGTTATAGTTCCCTAGAGCCCTGATCTTACCATCATGTGTGCCTGTGCCTGATTTCATACCAGTAAGAATGATTCCAAGCTGAGAACCTTCTTTCCCCTGCTGTAAGCATTGTATTGTCTCACTATACACAAGGGGTCACTGGCGTTTATGCATCAGTGTAATGAATGCAAGCATCTCCTTTTATCTTCACAGTATCACAGTATCACAGTATAACTAAGGTTGGAAGTGACCCCAAGGGTCATCGAGTCCAACCTGTCCCAACAGACCTGACGACTAGACCATGGCACCAAGTGCCATGTCCAATCTCCCCTTGAACACCTCCAGGGACTGTGACTCCACCACCTCCCTGGGCAGCCCATTCCAATGATGAATGACTCGCTCAGTGAAGAACTTTTTCCTTGCTTTGAGTCTAAACCTCCCCTGGCACAGCTTGAGACTGTGTCCCCTTGTTCTGGTGCTGGTTGCCTGGGAGAAGAGACCAACCCCTTCCTGTTTACAACCACATTCAGTTGTAGAGGGCAATGAGGGATCGTCCATCAAAAGATCTCAAGCCATTCTTATATCCTTAGCAAATGAACCCTTCACTGAAAATTTGAGAGATTCATATCCTTAGATACCAAGTACTTAACAGCTGTCTGCTGCTGTACCAGATGCTCAGTGTAAAACCTCATGTGAAACCCAAGGAGCCCAGCAGGGACAGCCACAAGAGGCCAAGAGGTTTGTAAGGTGCTTTGGATATCCGAGTGCAAGATTCATCCTGGGAAAGCTGTTCAGCTGCTGTTATCTCGTGAAAGGGGTGTGCACATCTCTGAAAGTAGATATAGTGGCATGCAGCTGTGAGGTGCTTGGTGCTTCTCTCAGTCTTGCTTTTCCTTCTCCACAAATTGGGCAGTGTGCTTGGGTCTCTTTTGCAACAGCCACTGCATTGGTCCTCATGCAGCACATGCATTGGGCCATAAGGTTTATTAGAGTCTTCTGCTGCCCCTTCCAAGAAATAGAGCTGTGCCCCAGGATGCAGGAAACCAAGTATCTAGTTGAGGAGCTGAGACATCCATCACTTACCTTCTAGAAGGTGACCTGCTCCTCTGCCTATTTGGTTCCCATGATGCTCCCAGCCAGTCATGGAGTCATAGAATCATGGAATGATCCAGAAGGGGATCTCCAAAGCTCATCCAGTCCAACTCCCTCTGCAGTCAGCAGGGACATCCTCCGCTAGATCAGGTTGCCCAGGGCCTCATCCAGCCTCACCTTGAATGTCTCTAGGGAAGGAGCCTCAACCACCTCCCTGGGCAACCTGTTCCAGTGTTCCACTAACAGTCCCTGTGTTGAAGCTGTTGCATTTTTTCATAGCCTTTTAAAGCTTTGCTTGGCCAGTAAGAAGAATTTGTGGAATTTCAGACTAAATATAAGGATTTTTTTTTTCAATAAAGATTTTTTGTTTTTATAATAAGTGTTAGGAATAAAGAGTGACAAGGCAAAAAATTGAGAGAAAAATACATTATTTATTAATTTTGATCCCCCTCCCACATAACTATATACAGGAGTTAGTAAAGATTATGAAGGTTCTGTATTTGCTTGAGAACATCTGCACAATATATAGGGATGGTTACAAACAGTTTGAGAAATGATATTTGGAAAAGATACCTCCAAAAACAATAAATTACCCCACTGACAAAAGGCAGGAATTTTCTGGAGGCTTTAGCAATATATCAGTTACTCACAATGCTGCTGGCTGATTGTGGCAATTCTTCTTTTGTCTCTTTTTATTGGAAAATCCTCCTGAACTTCTTTGCTGCTTATAACCACATATATGATGGGCAAGAATGAAAGAGAGAAGAGCCTCGTGCTCCCTGCAGCTCACTCCTTTTATCTGGAGAGCTCATTTTTCTTGGAATTGTCACCAGACAAAGGCTAGAGCTAATAACCACCATTTCTCTGCTTAAACATGCCCAAACATGCCCAAAACATGCCCAAGCTTGACCCTGCACAGGGTCTATACCTGGCAGGACATATGACTTGTGGGAAGGACCCATGTGAAATCCACTGATCCCAACCTCTCTGTTTCCCTCCATCCTGTCTTCATGGCAGGAAGGGGAAGGGGGAAGGGGTTTTGGGTGCACTGCCACAGTAAGAGAGGTGAAAAATTGCAATAGGCTGGCCAGAGAGGCTGTAGATGCCACTAGCAGCTGAAGGAGCTGGGAATGGTTAGTGTGAAAAAGAGGAGGCTGAGGGGAGACCTCATTGCTGTCTACAACTACCTGAAATGACCTTGTAGAGAGGTTGGTGCTGGTCTCTTCTCATAGGTAATTAGTGATAGAACAAGAGGGAACAGCCTCAAGATGCAGCAGAGGATGTTTAGACTGGTCATTAGAAAAATACATCATGGCAAGAGTGGTCAGGGATTGGAATGTGCTGCCCAGGGAGGTGGTGGAGTCACCAAGACTGGCTGTGTTTCAAGGTGATGTGGATGTGGTGCTTGGGGCTATGGTTTAGGGGTGACCCTTGTAGAGTAGGGTTCTGCTTTGGACTTGATGATCCCAAGGGTCTTTTCCAACTGGAATGTTTCTGTGACTCTCATCCTGGAAATGTTCAGGCATAGGTTGCTCATAACTCCATCCTTGCCCATTGAAGTGAGGTTGGACTAGATGACCTTTGAATGTCTCTTCCTACCCAAACTATTCTATGAGTGTTTCAAGAATGCTGTGATTGTCTGAAAATAAAGAAAATAAATCTTATTTTACCATGAACCAGTATTACCCACTGCCACAAATAATGGTTTTTAACTTTATAACTTTGAGAGATACTTTCTGCCTAACTGAAGTCACCATTCCTCTATCTCCACTTCAAACAGCAAAGCAATTTTACAAGAAGCTGTTGTTCTCCATGATGGGCACTATTGGTGCTGATTTTGACCAAACAGATATTTGAAGTCTAGTGTTGCTATTCACTGCATCCTGTAGAGTTCAGTGGGCAATATGAATTGCTCACAATTCCAGCAAGCTTTTCACTTCTGTCAAGTGCATTGTATTGCCTTGGACACAATGAGCCAGACACTGCCAACCCAGCCCTCAGCTTGGAGAGCTGTCAGAACTTGCTGCTTGAAAGATTGCTTGAAAGAAAACAGACATTTTTGGCAAAGGAATTCCTGCCCACTCCAGCTACCTTATTCAGTGAAAGATTTAGTCCTCCTAATTATCTGCACGCCCTAGGCAGGGCAGCAGGCCTTGACTCAGATGTCTTTAAAGGACCTTTCAGTGCTGGATCAAAAGTTGGACCGGATGATCCTGGAGGTCTCTTCCAACTGGTTGTTTTCTGTAATTCTGTGAAACCAGAGTTACACAAAATATTCCTTAAACCATTTGTCCCAAATGGTGATTTTTTTATTCTTTCTTGCTACTGTTCCCAGAGTGAATGCTAATGAGAAAGCAGCCAGAGACCTGGTTTAGTAGGCAAATGCCAGGGCATGAGCACACACGTGAAGTGTGTAAGAAATTTCTAACAGCATTGTGTTTTTAGCATGATGCAGTATGTTTTAAACTCTCAACAAGCATCTGGTTTCTAGGGAGATCTGAACTGGATCTTAGCCTCATTCAGCAGTGCTATGATAGGGTGCATAGGAAAGCAGTGGAAATCCTTTTATTTTAAGATCTCATATTGTGCTGGCCCTGCAGTCCTCCTAGGGAACAGGGACTGGGGTGTTGTCTGGTGCTCCACAAATGCAGTTATGTGTTCAAAGTATATCTTCACATTATTTGTGCATTCCTAGGAGGTGAAACAGTGGGATAAAGAGGGAGATCAAAGGGAATTTGTCCTGAATTATGTGTCATGTAGAGGAAAGGCAGAATTTTAGCTTGTAGATGTGTTACAGGATTTATGAACAGGCAAGGGAGAGAGAGAAGAGAAAAACCCATAATGAAATGAGTAGTGATGACATGGTGAGTTCTCGTTTGAAAGGAGTAAAGAAGACCAGAGAATAATCTTGAGCACAAGGGTTATTGATCCTGCAGGTAGCTGAAGAACCAATGAGGAGAAGCACAATGCTGGACCTTGTATTGACAAACAAAGAAGAACTGGTTGTGGATGTTAAGGCTGGGGGTAATCTTGGCTGTAGTTACCACAACATGTTAGAGTTTAATATCAAGAGACAAAGAAGCAGGGTGGTTTTAAGAGGGCTGACTTTGCCCTCTTCAAAACTCTTCTTAGAAGTATCCAGTGGGCTAGGGCTCTAGAAGGAAGGGGGGGCCAAGAGAGATGGTTAATATTAAAACTTTACCTCCTTCAAGCTCAACAGAAATGTGTTCCCTTGAAAAAAAATCAAGTAAGGGAGGCAGAAGAGCTGCATGGAAGAGCACAGAGCTCTTAGAAAAACTCAACAAGAAAAAGGAGGTTTACAATATGTGGAAATAAAGGTCTGGTCAATTGGGAGGATTATAGAGGTATAGCCAGAGAATGGAGAGATGCAACAAGCAATACCAAGGCCTTCTTGGAACTGACTCTTTCCAGGGAGGTGAAAGAAAACACAAAGAGTTTTCAAGTACATCAATGACAAAAGGAAGTGCAGGGGAAAAGTGGGGCCACTACTGAGTGGAATGGGAGATATGCTAACTGATAATGCAGAGTTCTTTGCCTCAGTCTTTACTCCTAAGAGCAGCCTGCAGGAACCTCAGTCTCTATAACTGGAGGGATGTGGACATTCCACTGGTCAGTCAGGACCAGGTTAGAGATCTCTTATACCAGCTAAAGACAAACAAATCCTTAGGCCCCAATGGGGTGCACCCATGAATGCTGAGAGAGCTGCTGATACTGCTGCTGAGCCTCTCTCCATTTTTGAAAAGGCCTGGAGAGCAGGAGAGGTGCCTGAGGACTGGAAGAAAGCAAATGTCCCAGTTGCTCCATAAATCTAATTAATGGGAATAAGTGGTTGAATTTTGATTTTAAATGACTGTAGAGAAATGTCCTACTTGCAGACAAATTTTAAGCTCCATTCCAAAATAAATTCCGCATAATGGTAGTTTGAAAGTATTGTGCATGAGTAAGGATAAAGGTCAATATGCTCAAAAAAACAGTAACTGAAGAGCAAATGAGATTGCTCTTTGGAGAATTCAGAGGCTGCTGTGTGAAGGATCAGAGCAAATGAAGCATTCAAAGCATCTCTTGGGGGGAAATAAATAAATAAATAAACCAACCCCCCCCCGAATAGATTATCTGACCTTTTGGTGCTTAAAGATTTTGGTCAGAGGTCAAAAGAGTAGAACCCATTAGAGTTTCACCTCTGCAACTGAATTTTTTAGACAGCCAGAAGGAAGAGCAGCTGCACACCGTACGATTCAAACTCTCACTGAAACTTAATATTTTATTTAGCCTTTAGCTACCACCATCACAGACAAACCTTGTGTAATGTTATTTGTGCCCATACAGCACCATTAATTTTCTTTTAATCTTTCTCTGCCCCAGGAAACCTTTCAGTTGAATTCTGCTCTTCATGCAAGGACTCAGGAGTACTGCAGGCCTGCCCTTATTTCTTTTCAATATCCCTTTATTTCCATATTTTCAGTAGATCCATGGTGCTAGCACCAGAGGTGTTGTAAGAACACCTTCAATTCACTATGCATTTGTTGTGCCTATCTGCTATGTTCCAAACATTTTCCTGGAGTTTAGTGGATTTTGGAACAGTGAATCTCTGTTTCTTAGTTTGATCTAGTGGTGTTTTCCTGACGAAGCGATTTTGTGTTCTCTGCCTTTCCCACTGCCACTTCTTTCACTGTTTTACTCATCCTATCAGGCTTCCCTGCTGCTTAGGCTTCTTATGCTGCTTTCCTCTTTTTTAATTGACCAAGACCTGTCTCCTGTTCTTTCAACTTTGGGAAATTGTCTCAATCTTCTCACAGTTTCTTGATGCTTTGGGGGTTCCCCATTCCTTGATGCTTTGGGCTCTTCCCCATTCCATGAGATTCTCCTATTTATTTAATTCCCTCTTAATTTATTAACTTTGCCTACACTCACCTTGAAGAAGATGGTTACTAGGGTATTGGCAAGAACTTGCCCAAAGTAGAGGTTTTTGGGAGAGAGGTTTGGAAAAGGATATTTTACTCAATAACAAATGGTGAATAACTCTCCCTTTCATACCCTATTTCACTGTTGCGTTTTCAGCATTTTGGTAGCATCTTTCTCTTAGGTGGGCTGAGGCAGCTGTTTAACACAGAATGATGCCACAGCAGACAGTCACAACATTTTTTCCCTTTTTTTTCCCCCTTTAAAATAGTCTCTGGATTGGTAATGATTATAAAATCAGGATCTCTGCTGAAAGATAACACCTCCATCAATTTCAATGCTGGGATACTGGTGAAGAATTAACTCAGAGGGAAGTGTACCATCTGTTGCTAAAACCTAAGAGCTCAAGCAGTTTCTAGCTTAAAGGGAAAATGTAGACCTGAACCTAGCCAATTAAGGGAAGCAGGGAGAGGGATGGAAGAAAAAACTTAAAGATAGCTTCTGGTCCTTCACTTGTGCCTGGTGCTGGCTGACAGCGGAGAGACACTGACACTGCAGAGAAAATAAATTCCACAGAAAGTTCTGCCAAATGGCCAAAGTAAACAAAAGGGAAAGGAAAAATATTGTTTATTTAGAATCATAGAACCATAGAAGTGTTAGGGTTGGAAGAGGCCTCAAGGATCATCCAGTTCCAACACCCTGCCATGGGCAGGGACACCTCACACTACAGCAGGTTGCTCACAGCCACATCCAGCCTGGCTGCAAAACCCTCCAGGGATGAGGCTTCCACCACCTCCCTGGGTTACCTGTGCCAGTGTCTCAGTGGGGAAGAACTTCTTCCTAACATCCAATCTCAATCTACCCACTTCTAGTTTTGCTCCATTCCCCCCAAGTCCTATCACTCCCTGACACCCAAAAAGTCCCTCCCCAGCTTTCTTATAGCCCCCTTCAGATACTGGAAAGCCACAAGAAGGTCTCCTCAGAGCCTTCTCTTCTCCAGTCTGAACAGCTCCAACTCTAAGAATTAATTTGATTCAGAAGAACTGCACTCTACCATGTAAAACTACCAGGCTTGCTTATGATATTTAAGCTGTTACTGCTCCATGAGTGTTTGATAATCAGGACCAATTCTTGGCCAAAACTCTGTCTTCAGATACTGGTTTGCTTCAAGACTCTTCATCAACCAAACTTAGCAAAAGAATGACAAGTTTTTCCTGGTGCCTCTGTAACCTGAATAGGTTATTCTCTGTTTATTTTTATTTTTATGAATTGTTTAGGTGATCCAGAGAACAAACCAAAATGTTCTGTTGAGACTTGGTTTCAGTTCTGCTAAAACAAAACAAAAAAAAAAGGCAAAATAAGAGGTGCCAGCTGCTGGGAATGAAATGCAGTGCTCCAGCTTGCTTGCCCGTGCTGTATCTTCAGCTAATGTAGTGATAAATCTCCCATAACTGTGGAAACTGTGGAACCTGGGTAAATGCAGATCTGACCTTTTGTTTACAGGGTATCAAGGGAAATCTTTGTGAGACCACAGAAGTGTTTCAAAAGGTTTAGAAACATTATGTGATGGTAAAATGTGTCCCCCGTGGCTAATTCTGACAGCAGAGATCTGACACAGTTTCTCGATGAGCAGTGCCCTTCTGTAGAGATTTGAATGTTTGGCAAAGGTGTCCGAGAAGCGTTTTTGGTAACGCAGTTCGGGGTAGAACTGATCTGTACTGTTGTAATGAAGCAGGATTTTAATGTTATTAAAATATTGACATGAAAATGTTTACTGGATGTGCAGATGTTGGTGCTGATGCAATGCAAAATAAGCTTGAAAAGATAACATTTTAATTTCAGGAAGCAAATGAGACAAATTGGGCCAGCTTGGATACCTCCTCTAGCTTCCACTGGTTATGATTAGTTATCTGGGTATAATTAAAAGCCAGGACTTCAATCAGCTTGATTACAAGTCCAGATTGTGTTTTGTTACATTAACTGGGTCTATACAGAAGGATATTCTGAGCAGGAAGGGTTCTTTCCCGCTGAATTCTATGCAGAAAGTATTAAGCCTGTTCTGCTGCCTGGAAGAACATCAGCAATAGATTGGGACTCAGCTTTTGTGGTTAAACCCTCACTTCGATTTTATTTTAGTTTTAAATTCAGGTAACTTCAGTCACCTGTGATTTGGTTTCTGATCTGTACAAAGATACTAACTATGTATGCATCCAATAGTTAGGTCTGTGTAACCAGTTTACTGTGGCTGCTGTCCTTGGCAGAAGAGGACCAGGCTGGAGAATACTTCTGCAGACTGGACATACATAAACTCATGGGCCCTTGTGGGATGTACCCATGTGTGCTGGGGAAGATGGCTGCCATCGCTGTGAGCCTACTCTTGGTAATCTACACATGATCAAGGCAGAGGGGAGAGATGCTGTTTGGAAAGCAACTTTGCAGAAAAAGAACAAAGGGTCCTGATGTGCACCAGGCTGACCGTGAGCTAGCGATGTGCCCTAGCTGCAATGAAGGCTGATGGCATCCTTGGCTGCCTTAGTGTGGTGGCTTAACACTCATCCACTCCCCGCTCCCTGCCCAGCTAGGGTATAAAAGGGAGGGCATTGCAGTCATTAGGTCCCTTTTTGGCTCCTGCCTTTCCTGGATGAGAGCTACTGCGGCTGCCTTCCTGCTCCTCTGCCACATGGTTGGGCCTGATCCTTCTCCCTGCTGCCTCTGTTTCTCTTCAGAGAGAGACTGGTTTTGTATTCTTGTTTTTTTCCCCCTCCCAGTCATCCTTGTTCCTTGCCCTTGTGAACCTTACCCGTTCTTGTTTTACATATATATCTTGTTTAAAGAAAACTCTTTACCTCTCTACTTCCAAGTTGACTCCAAATTATTGCTTGGTGGATTTGCTCCTTCCCTTTCCTGTTTTGTTTTTTTTTTTTTAATGCCTCTCTGTTGGGAGGGAGGAGGGGGGAGTGGGGGAGAGATTCTCAGCCTTGCCCCCATCTGAGCTCTTAACTCCCAGTTAAGGCTCAAACCACCCCACTTAGGGACACTGCCTAGGTCAGGGGAGGGAAGCCTTCCCAGCTGCTCAGCACGGCTGAAGCCACACCTGGTGTTTGCTTTCAGCAGTGATAGCACTTTGTGATTATAGCTACTACTGTGGAGAGGACTGGTATGCAGAAAGGCTCTTGTTTAGACCTGCTCTGTGAAAATGGAGGTCACTGCTAAGGCAGTGTACCACACTGGAGTACCATAAAGTAAAAGGGCCATAAATTAAAAAAATAAATAAAGATCAGCCTGGGAGGAAGAGCAGACAGGACAGGTGACCCAAACTGACCAGCAAGGTACACCACATTCAGTATAAAGCTGAGGAATCACAATGGCTAAGGCCTCTTCTTCAGGGAGCAGCATCCTAGAAGGACTCTATCCATTCTGCCTGCTTTGGCCATAATCCACCCATTTCGGAGTCCCATCTCCCACTGACTCCAGCTAGGGACCTCTCCAGTGCCTGTGTGCAGCATCAGAGATGACATCCTTGTTGTCAGAGTACTATGTTGGTTTTGCACACAATGTTTTTTCTTTATTAATACTGTTTTTTAATATATTATTACTGTTTCATTACAGCTGATTTACTTTACTTTTCCAAACCATTTGTCTCTTTCCTCTGTTCCCTTTCCCTTCTGGGAGTAAGAGGAGTTAATAAAGAGCATCTGACTTTCATTAGTGGCCAACCCAGCCTCAGCCCATGACAGAATGCTTCTAGGCAACCTCTAGATGTCCTTGTTTGTGCATGACTATTGGATAAGGTGACTTGCAGAGATTCCTTCCAACCACCACCATTCTGTGTTTCTGTGATTAATGCATAAATAATACATACATGGAAAACAGGCACATTGGATGCATGCTGGTATGTCTGCTTACTTACATGTGCAGGCTGGGTGCTAGGAAATATTTCTTCCCAAAGAGGGATCTTAAATATTAGAATGGTCTGCCCAGGGCAGTGGTGGAGTCACTATCCTTGGAGGTGTTCAAGCAGTCTGTGGGCTTGGCACTTAGAGACATTGGTTTAGTGCTGACCACTCAGTGCTGGGTCAAAGCGTGGACTGGATGAGCTCAGAGGTCTCTTCCAATCAGGTGTATGCTGTGATTCTGTGATTTATAACAGGGAGGTATATCTAAAATCTTGACTTTGAGTTAATGAATTTGATCATATCCCCATTCTTATACATGCACTCATTATAAATATTCTGATTCTCTTTAATGTATTTGCTGTGTTTCTTGGAAGCCTACTGAAGCTGCCTATTGCTGTGCTGTGCTTTGTCTGTATGCTTCCATCCCTCGTACATATGAATAATACTCTATGCATGTTACATATCCAGGCACACATCTATAATGCACCCAGAGAATGTGGTTTCAGAAGTGTTTATGCATGTCTATGCATGAATATGCAAGCACAGCTCTTGACTATCATCATCAGTGGGAGAGACTGAAGTAACCCAAATAACAGAAATGACCACAAACCCCCTGCATGGGCACAGTGAAGAAGAGAGACAGAAGTGAGGTTGCGCAGTTTCCAAAGCCAAGACTGCTTCCCAAATTGAGCAGACCCTGTTTTAGACAGCTGTTTGTATCTGAATTGACAACATTTGAGAAATGAATTTGTAACTATACTGGGAAATATAACAAGGATACGGTTTTTATTTGTCATGTGAATTATACTGATTCTATGTGGCAGCACTTAACTGTAATTTTGCTGTGTTTGATTTATTAATGTATAAATTAGTCTGGTACTTCAATATTAAGAGAACATAGTTCTAGCAAATGCCAAAATGTTCAAACTTTGCATTATGCCATAGCTATGATGATCAGGATTGCTTTAAGCCTGTTGCAAAGAGCATCTAGGTGCCAGATGGCTTGAAAACAAGTTGTCAGGGTGATAAGCCCATATTTAGGTAGTGTCTGTTGGATTCAGGACTTCATTTTGCAGCAGAGGGAAAAAGCTCCCCAGAGATGAACAAGCTGCACTTAGCCAGTTCCCATCTACATAAGGTCTTCTGGTGTGCTCTCCTGTACAGAGACTCCTTCAGGGTGGTTGTAACTACCGAAGCAGTGTCACATCTGCACAAATACTCCAGTCAGCAGTGCAGTACCCAGATAATGCTGTGGTGTTGGTTCTCCTGGAACTGTTGAGCACTGCATGTACATACACATGAGCACTTGGGCATCCCGCTTCTTCCAACAGGTTGCTACAGCAACAAGCTTCTGC
Organism: Dryobates pubescens; assembly: GCF_014839835.1. NCBI lineage: Eukaryota > Metazoa > Chordata > Aves > Piciformes > Picidae > Dryobates > Dryobates pubescens. The sequence continues at coordinate 28,856,958 of NC_071612.1, forward strand.
AGGGAGAAGTTTATCTGGCAAACAGTGCTGTGGCTGTTTACTCTGGAGCTGTGAAAACAGAAGTTGTTAAACTTCTTAACATTGCAAATAAGCATCTGGAGTTGCTGTCTCTGCCATGCTGTGGGATCAGGGAGCTGTCTGGGCCCATAGTGGGAGAGAGACTCGTTTCTGGTTTGAACATTCCCGTGTTGTGAAATTAAAGGCACAAATGAGGCCAAGTATCAAAACCAGGCCTATCCATTAAAGGATAAAGTGGAGGGAATAGAAGAAGGGAGAGAGAGATAAAAATTGGAGAAAGAGAGAGGGCAGGAGATGAACACCCCCACCCAAGATAATTTAGGTCTGAGGTTATGCCACTTTGGCTTGGAGATGGGGCTCATCCCTGTTGGCTGTGCTGTCCTCTGCTGGAGGAGGGAGGGAGAGATTCCAAAGTCCAAGTCCTTCTCTGAGCAGCCTCCAACATGTGGTGTCTTCAGTAAAGATGTCTTCTCTCTTCTCTTCTCCAGGAGTTCTTCTCTTCTTCATGGTGAAGAGAGGGTTTGTGATGGTTTAACCCACACACATCAACAACTGCCACAGGGTTCCTGGTCTGCTGGATGTTTCTGGTCTGTCTGAGTTGCTAAGGCTCAGTGTCTGTTATTCAGTTAATGGCAGCTCCCCCTGCCCCACACCCCAGTCACATTAATGCCTGTGTGACTGCCAGGTGTGCTACCAGTGGGCAGAGCTGACCCAGCAGACACAACCTTGTCTTTTGCTGGACATTCCAGAGGGTCTTTTCATCATCCCCTCCCTGGGCAGCTGTTGTCTGGGTGAGGAGCAAAGGTGATTTTATCTTTGTGGATTCACATCAAGAGAGACAAGAATTAGTCTCTTACAGGAGCCATCATATTTCATAAAATGGGAACAGAGTATATACTCCTCTGACATCAGCATGCTGATGGAGTGATCACTTAGTTTTTGTGCAGTGCAGGTTGTGTGCTTTTGTTGGTGGCTGTTGCTGTGTTTGGAAACATCCCTACTGTTGTTGACCTCAGGCCATTAAATAATTACATTAAAATATGGCAAATAGAAATGTAGCAGGCCAACAAAGTGTGTAATCCTCCACTCAATTAGTCACAAAATAATTAATAGTCATTAATATTAAATATTGATAATTAATGTACTAAACATTAAGTTGATATTAAATATTAATTAATAAGCAATTGAAGAAAAGAACATTCTTATTTAACCTAAGTGCCAGCATCATGTGGTCAGACTCATGATCTCAGAAACTAGACTGGCTGAAAAGAGATGGAAGCTCCTTTCAACTGGATGGGTGTGGGAATGGGAAGGAGAGTTCCACAGCTGCCAGAAGGCACCTTCCAGGGTGAGCTGTGCTGCTTGCTGTCTAGTGACAACATCAGCCTCACAGACATAGTTGCTGTAATTTAGCAGATTTTCTACTCTCTGGCTGCGTGAGGGTAGAGAGAGGAATGGCAGGTAGGAGAATAAATATCATCTCAATATATTGGTCTGACCTTTCTGCCAATATTGATTCATTTCTGAGCCAAACAGCTGCTGCAATGCAGTTCCCATGTTCTGTAATGTAACTCTCATGCAAGAAAGGATTGCTGCCTGCCATCCCTTTTCCATAGAAAGTGAGCTGCATCTTAGGATCATTCATGCTATTAAAAAAAAAAAAAGTTTCAATATTATGTGCTGGAAGGTGTCCAGGGAAGGGCCACGAGGATGAGCAGAGGGCTGGAGCTGCTCTGCTATGGAGACAGACTGAGACAGAGTTGGGGCTGTTCAGTCTGGAGAAGAGAAAGCTCTGAGGAGACCTAATTGTGGCCTTCCAGTATCTGAAGGGGGCTACAAGAAAGCTGGGGAGGGACTTTTGAGGGTGTCAGGGAGTGATAGGACTGGGGGGAATGGAGCAAAACTAGAAGCAGGGAGATTCAGATTGGATGTTAGGAAGAAGTTCTTCCCCATGAGGGTGGTGAGAGACTGGCACAGGTTGCCCAGGGAGGTGGTGGCAGCCTCATCCCTGGAGGTTTTTGCAGCCAGGCTGGATGTGGCTGTGAGCAACCTGCTGTAGTGTGAGGTGTTCCTGCTCATGGTGGGGGGTTGGAACTGGATGATCCTTGAGGTCCCTTCCAACCCTGACAGTTCTCTGATTCTATGTATGACTGCATTAATTATTTGTATTTATTTTTAATTTAAGAACTGCATTTGTAATCAGTAGAGTTAAAACACTACAAGAATGGAACACATCTCATTTATACAACAGTGCTTTGCTTTGGGAATTCCATTCTCAGTACTTACATGCTTTTTTCTTATAGACTTTATACAGTAGTCCAAAAAATTAAGATACCTTTTTAAAAACCACACAAATACCTTCCTCTGGAATCAGAGCTTTCTTTAGCCCAGTTGCATGCTGCATTCATTGCCTGATTGGTGTTTCTGAGTGCACAGTGTCATGATTTCTTTGGTTTGAGTTCCATTTACCCTTTGGCAGTAGAGGTGTTTTGGACACCCAGCACATGAGGTTTTTTAGCTCATCCATTATCCGCATTTGCTATTTGCTTTTCTGATGCTGACAGATGAGGTAAGACTAGTTTGTTTGGGGGCATTTTTATCTCTTTTTTCATTATTATTTTTGCAACACTCTTTTCAAAGTCTCTTCATGTGACTAACTGCCCCTTTGACGCTGACTGCAGAAGGATAAGTAACAAGAAGAATAAGTAACAAGAATGTTATTTTTTTTGTGCAACAATATTAAAGGGACTTGATTTTCAAGATGAGGAGAAACAAGGCACATCTCAGTATCTTGTCGTTTCATCTGGGTAGTGTTTCTGGCTCAGAATAATCAGAACTGGTATTGCTCATGGACAAGATCTGTAAGTCATTGTCTGTTAATGAAAACCTTCAGCATAAATAAACAGCAGTTGGCAGCTTTCCTCACGAGGCTGAGCCACAGGCTGGATGCTGCAAGTCAGTCTGTTGGATTTTCATTGAGCACTACAACATTGTGGGTTCCCTCCTCCCTCCCTTCCTTCCTTCCTTCCTTCCTTCCTTCCTTCCTTCCTTTTCTTTCTTTCTTTCCTTCTTTCTTTCCTTCCTTCTTTCTTTCCTTCTTTCTTTCCTTCCTTTCTTTCCTTCCTTTCTTTCTTTCTTTCCTTTCTTTCTTTCTTTCCTTCTTTCTTTCTCTCTCTCTCTCTCTCTTTCTCTCTCCCTTTCTTTCTCTCTCCCTTTCTTTCTTCCTTTCTTTTGTCAGTCCAAAGAGGCTGAGTAAGTGTGATTTCCCTTCTTTTATTTTCCCCACACACACACTCTAGGGATATTGGGTAAAACTGTTTCCTGAACAAGTTCCAGGTGTGATTAGGTCCAGTGTAAATAGTGTATTCTTCAAACAGGTGTTTGAAAACTGGAGTAATCAGGTATTCACAATCTAAATACTGTGCAGGGCGAACAACTTCAGATGAAATGCAAACAAATACACATTAATGTCAAAATTCCTCTCTCAAACTCAACACAGGTTTCAACTTAGAGACACAAAAGTTTAATGTGTCAGGATACCAAGTTAGGATTTAGTCAGACTTGGGGATGTGTGGTTGGAAAGCTGCAACTCTGAGAGGGACCTGGAGGTTCTGGTTGACAGTTGATTAACTATGAGCCAGCAGTGCCCAGATGGCCAAGAAAGCCAAAGGCATCCTGGCTTGGATCAGAAACAGGGTGGGCAGCAGGGACAGGAGGTGATCAGCACTGGGGAGGACACACCTCAAGTTCTGTGTTCAGCTCTGGGCCACTCACTTCAGGAAGGACATTGAGGGGCTAGAGCCTGTCCAGAGAAGGGCAATGAGGCTGGAGAAGGGCCTGGACACCTGAGCTACAAGGAGGGGCTGAGGGAGCTGGGAGTGTTCAGGCTGGAGAAGAGGAGGCTGAGGGGAGACCTCATTGTTCTCTATGGCTCCCTGAAAGGCAGGTTGGAGCAAGGAGGGGGCAGCCTCTGCTCCTTGGTGTCAAGGGACAGGACCAGAATAAGTGGTTTCAAGCTGCACCAAGGGAGCTTCAGGCTGGATGCTAGGAAATATTTCTTCCCTGAGAGGGATCTCAGCCATGGGAATGATCTGCCCAGGGCAGTACTGGAGTTACCATCCCTAGAGGTGTTCAAGCAGTGTGTGGAGCTGGTGCTTAGGGACATGATTTAGTGTTGACCCTGCAGTGCTGGGTAGAAGGTTGGACTGGATGAGCTTGGAAGTCTCTTCCAACCAGATGTTTTCTGTGATTCTGTAGCTTTGTTTGTGTCTGAGATTTGCCATAGGCTTTCTGTGTGACATCAGTCAAGGGATGTAGCACTTCTGGGCCTCATTATCTCATTATGTCTATTTATGGAAATGACATGCAAATTAACTTTTTTTCTTCCATTTTTTTTTGCTGTCTCATTTAGTGTCAATAATCTCTTTTGATAAGATGTGATATTTTTTCTGTGTTCTATGAAATTCTGTGTGATTTAATTGTTGGACATGAGGGTTTTAATGTTTTATTAACAAAACACACTGCTGTTCAAACTACTTGTGCACTGCCATATACAGGACCAAGACACTTCTACTATGCAGTGTGGTGTGAACCTTCCCTAGCTTACCCTTAGAATCTCACTGCACCAAAAAGCTCCAGCAATAATTGTTTTTAACAAGTGCTTCTCAAGCTTAGATTCTTTTTCTATTTCATCTTAAAACATTGTGCAAAAGTAATCTTCAGGTTTCCATATTTATTTATTTATTTCCTTTGTAGTTCATTTGCTTTAAAACACAGCATTGGACTTTCTGGATAACATCCTGGTCTATGTTTCATAAATGTAGATCAGCTGAATTCTGTCCCAGTTTATGTGATGGACCAGACATCTCTGAGTGATAGATTTGGAGCAGTGAGGACACAGGAGCTGACACGATGCTGCTCCTTCCTGTGATGGTGATGCTGTTGTTAAGCTGTGCACGTACTCCTTCTCTTGGCATCCATATAGTTTATTTCTTGTTTGTGACGAGTTTACCCCCATGCCTTCAGGTAAGAATATTTCTGGTAAAATAGCTTCAGTATTTAGGTAAGTCCTAGTTTCTGACATGGCTTTCATAGCAGATGGTTCAGAGGACACATGAAATCCATGTGCACAAGGATGAATGTGTGATGATGCTGATGCAGGCAGAAAAAGAGAAAGATTCACATTTTTTCAGAACTTCTCTTAAATTGGTCTTTTGACATCTTCTGGGTTCCCTTTTTTCAGCTGAAATAGGGCCTGTCATTGTTTTGCTGCAACTAGTCTCTTACGGAAGATGGATTCTTCCAAGTTAAACTCTTGTTCATGTCCACAGAAAGTGGCATCATAGATATGACATCCAAAAGATTTATTAGTCCAAGGCTTCCCGGGAGAAACCTTGATTCCTGGTGACCTGCTGTAAACAAAGCCTGTCTGCAAATTTCCTTTCAGGACACTGCCTCATACAGTAAATTGGCTTGTGGGTTGTTCTCCTTATGTGTCCCACATGCAGGTCTGCTAGAGAGATCTTGAACTGAATAGTAGGCAGCTTGGGCTGGTTCTCCCCTTCTAGAACTGTATGTTTAAAATGCAGAACTTCATTGCACTAATTGCCTGTTGTGATGCAATTACTCCTTCTCCCCCTCTACTCTACCCTGCTGAGACCACACCTGCAATCCTGTGTTCAGTTTTGGGCTCTGCAGTTCAAGAGAGACAGAGACCTGCTGGAGAGAGTCCAAGGGAGAGCCACAAGGATGCTTAGGGGACTTGAGCATCTGCCCTGTGAAGAGAGACTGAGAGCCATGGGGCTGTTTAGTCTGGAGAAGAGAAGGCTGAGAGGGGATCTGATCAATGTCTATCAATAGCTGAGGGCTGGGGGTCAAGTGGAGGGGGCAAAGCTCTTTTGGGTGGTGCACAACAATAAGCCTAGGAACAGTGGAGACAAACTTGAACAGAGAAGGTTTCAGCTCACCATGAGGAGAAACTTTCTTTAGAGTGAGGGTGCCAGAGCCCTGGAGCAGGCTGCCCAGGGAGGTTGTGGAGTCTCCTTCCCTGGACACATTCCAGCCCCACCTGGATGCATTCCTGTGCAGACTGCCCTGGGTGATGCTGCTCTGGCAGTGGGGTTGGACTGAACAATCTCTCAAGGTTCCTTCCCACCTCTAATGTACTGTGGTACTATGATACTGTTTTACAGTTCCAAAGGCTAAGTGCTGTGTGTTCTGCTACAGTACCTCCAGAAAAGAGAAAGCAAAAGAAGTAAAAAACTCCACAAAACCAAAACCATTCATGCAGTGAATTCCCTAGGAGATGTGCAGGAATATTTTCCTCCACTCTCCTCAGGTGGATGCAACAAGAGGAGCCCATGGTCTGTGTTTGTTGTGTGCAGTGAGATCTGTTGCTTTTCTAGTGGCTTTGGATTTGCTCTCTTTCTTAGACAATTCACCTTTACTCTCTCCTTAGTCCACCTCAGGTTTCTGAGGAATTTTTTCCCTTTGTATTTGGAATTTCAAATAAGGCCCTAGTGGGTTTGTTTTGAGTGCAAGAGGGAAAAACAGGGTAAAGTCTAAACTGCAGCTGTCAAACCCATGTAGAGCAATAATAGAAAACTGAGATGCTGAACACACTCCTGATGATTACTGGGGGATCATTTACCAGGAAATAATTTGGGTTACAGTACCCTTCACAAACTCCATGAAGTTCAGAGTTTTCACACTGCCACAGTGGAGGCTGAGATCTGCTGTTATCCTGAGGCAGAGGCACTGCTACTGCTCTGCCAGGTGAGCCAGAACAAAGCCTGCCTCTGGCAAAACCAGCGGGGGTGCTGCTCAGCTTGTTTCAACTTGGAAGTCGTTCTGCATAACTTAGGGCAAACACAGAGGCATAATTTAGAGAGGAAAGCTAATGCAGAGATGAACAATGATAAATGGGAACACAAAGATTTGGTGATGCTTGACACTCAAGCTTTGATTCCTGCACACACAGAACATCTGCAGATCGGATATTAGGTCGGATTACACAGCCTCTAAGAGGTGATCTCCATGGCAAGCTCAGTGGCTTTTTTTCTTCTAAGCTGATTTGTAGATGTTCATTGTTCATGATTTGCAAGTGTTCAGTGGTTAATTAGAAATGTGAATTAATGAGAGGTGCTCTGTTAAAGAGTGTCTCCTTGGTACATTATTTGCCGGTTTAATTTTTTTTGTCTTTCCTCGCCCCTCACCCTCTCTTCTTTTAGGTCTAATTGATCTGAGCAAATTAGCCTCAATGAAATTCTCTCTGAATTATAAGGCTGTAAGTGTCCCATTGAAGTTTAAGTTCAAGTATCAGCTCTTGTGATAAATCTCAGAAGATATGCAGAGCTCAAGTAATTTAGCAGAGCACATTTATTATGACTAGTACCACAGATACGAGAGGAGAGGACAGAAGGAGAGTCAGGAGAGGGAGAAGAAACCAGAGGGAAAACCAATTCATTGTTTTCATATCACTGACACTCATACTTAAGTGTTGTCATTAGGAGGAGGAACTTTATCAGCTGAATGAAAGTAGGACATTAGAAAGCTTACCTAGGTTTTAAATAGATTTTAACCTTCGGAATTGACACACAGCAGAAGTGAGCTGATCTTACTAGGCTTTAGGATTATTTCTGTTTTATCTGGGTAATGGTAAATATTCATAGAATCAATAAGGTTGGAAGAGATCTCAAAGACCATCAAGTCCAACCTGTCACCACAGACCTCATGACTACTAAACCATGGCACCAAGTGCCATGTCCAATTCCCTCTGGAACGCCTCCAGTGATGGTGACACCACCACTTCCCTGGGCAGCACATCCCAATGGCCAATCTCTCTTTCTGGGAAGAACTTCTTCCTAATATCCAGCCTAAACCTCCCCTGGCACAGCTTGAGACTGTGTCCTCTTGTTCTGGTGCTGGTTGCCTGGGAGAAGAGACCAACCCTGGCTACAACAACCTCCCTTCAGGGAGTTGTAGACAGCAATAAGGTCTCCTCTGAGTCTTCTCTTCTCCAGGCTAAACAACCCCAGCTCTCTCAGCCTCTCCTCACAGGGCTGTGCTCCAGACCTCTCCCCAGCCTCGTTGACCTTCTCTGGACACCTTCAAGTGTCTCAATGTCCTTCTTAAATTGATGGGCCCAGAACTGGACACAGGACTCAAGGTGTGGCCTAAGCAGTGCTGAGTACAGGACACAATGACTTCCCTGCTCCTTCTGGCCACACTATTACTGATGCAGGCCAGGATGCCATTGGCCTTCTTGGCCACCTGGGCACGCTGCTGGCTCATGTTCAGCCAGCTGTCAACCAGTACTCCCAGGTCCCTTTCTGTTTAGCTGCTCTCCAGCCACTCTGACCCCAGCCTGTAGCACTGCATGGGGTTGTTATGTCCAAAGTGCAGCACCTGGCACTTGGACTTGTTGAATGTCATCCTGTTGGACTCTACCCATTTGTCCAGCCTGTCAAGGTCCCTCTGGAGAGCCCTTCAACCCTCTAATCAACCAACATCTGCTCCCAACTTGGTGTCATCTGCAAATATGTAGGGCATCTTTCAGTTAGCAAAAGATGACTGAAACTCTTTCCTGGAGCTCTGGTGAGAGGTATATCTACAAGCCAGGTATGTTCCAAGGCTTGGTTTGTGCAGTGCTGTGGTTGCCCTTCCATAGCTGTGGAAGCTCCTTGTAACTGCCAATCTTTGGGGAATCGTGCACGGAAAATTCCAAAGATTTCACTGGTGTCTTCCACTGAGAAAATGCTTTATGATACAGACAGCACCAGCCTTGATGAGCTGTGATCATCTAAAGCAGCCTTGAAAGAGACTGGATCATGCCAGGTTTGCTCCTCAAGGCAAATGATTTTAGAGATGTGGATTACTGCATCCATTAAAATTTGAAAGCATTCCAATCTTGTAGTAGCCTCAGGTTGTAACATACAATTTTATAACTAGATACCAAATAATTCTATCACTGTGGTGTGGTTTGTGACTCTGTTGTGGTTTGTGGCTGTGTTGTGGTTTGTGGCTGTGTTGTCATTGTAGAGGTTTGAATGTTAATATTCTATGCTTGATTATGATTTTCTTTCCCAGTACCTTAAGTAGCAGGCACTTGGTGCTGTAGTTGAATTTGCAAATGTGTTTTAAGAACAGTATTTCAAAATTCCATTTCCAAGGGATGAGGTTTCTCTGACTGTAATTTGCTATATGATATGCCCCTAAGGATTAAAAATCTAGAAGCTTATTTTCATTGAATACTGTAAAGGGAATACAGAATACAGAATTAACCAGGTTGGAAAAGACTTTTGAGATGATCAAGTCCAACCTGTCACCCAACACCACCTAATCAACTAAACCATGGCACCAAGTGCCTCATCCAGTCTCTTCCTAAACACCTCCAGTGATGGTGACTCCACCACCAAACCACAGATCATATGTATGACATCAACTATTAAGGCTAGAGTGGCTTTTGTGTTGCTTCATTAGTTATTTCTTGTCTTTCCCTTTTCTCACCCATGTGCAATACAAAACAGCAAAGTGTAAATTTGCAAAAGGGAGATTTTGGGAACTTCAACACATCTTTGGGACTTCCAGCCATGTCCTTAAACAAGGTTTGTAGCAGAACTAACATTTTTGAAGAAAAAAAACAACAATCAAAACCAAGCACAAACCAAACCAAACAATAAAAAAACAGACAAACCAAACCAACCAACGAAACCTGAGCCAACCCAAACAATAACAAACAAACAAAACAAAACAAGTGAGAAAAAAAAACCCCACAGCTCCCCAAAACCAAACAAAAAAACCCAAACAAACAAGGACAAATAAACTCACCACACATAAATAAGTCTCTGTGCCCTCTCAGGTGAAAGACTAACCCTTAATTTTAGATAAGGTTGAAGTAAAACTTCATCTAAAAAGCAAATTAAATGAAACTTAAGGAAAAAAAGTCTATCTCAAGCAGAAATGGGTGGTCAAGACCACCTGTGAAAAGGGAAATGTTTTGGTCAAAATGGGATGGAAAAGTAGCATTTTGAGGAAGTCAAGTTATTTGGGGGGGGTGGGGTGTGGTGTTACTTCAAGTCTTGAATTTGGCCTTTGTAATCCTTTTGAATGGGAATTAAATTGCAGCTCTTTTTTTTACTTGTATATTTTACCATTAACTAAAACCATGAGGAAGCTTAGCAATGTGTGTTGATTGCTCTCTGTTTCCCAGCCCTATGTTTTCTTTTAGGATAATGTGGCACTGCTTCTGGCTCAAAGAGAAAACTAGATTTTTCTGGGGCTTTCTCTCATTTACTTTTTCCATTAGAAGACATGTCCTGTGGCTAACAGATTAGCCAAGGGAACATAAATTCCAGCTTCATCTTCCTTCATTAGGACAGGGAGAAGATTCATTAATTTCCAGTTCCTCTTCATAGGCAGGTGAAATTCTGTAATGTAAGGCAAGGTAAGGAATTCTTAATCTGAACTTCTGACTTTTTATCATTAGCTCAGTGGTAAGTTTGAAGTTCATAGAATCTTAGAATCGTAGAATGGCTTAGGCTGGAAGAGACCTTAGAGATCATCCAATCCAACCTCCCTGCCATGGGCAGGGACACCTCTCAATCAGCCCAGCTTACTCAAGGCCACATCCAACCTGGCCTTCAACTGCTCCAGAGAGGAGTGTCTCAGTCTGGAGAGAGAAAGAGCCTCAGTTCTTTTGACTATTCCCGTGTTGTGAAATGAGAGGCACAAACCAGGCCAAAATACCAACAGCTAGGCTATTGATTACACAAATAAAGTGGATGGATCAGAAGGGGAGAGAGAGAAAATAGAGAGAAGAGAGAGAGAAGAGGAATTATATTACCACACCCCTCACCCCCCCAAGACAGTTTGAGTCAGTGGCAGAAAGGTGCTGCAGGAGATGTTTGGTCTGTAGAGAAAGGCTGCTGAGGATTTGGCTGTAGAAGAGATATGGTCCTCTGGGCAGCCTCTTCAGCTCCATGAGTTGCAGCAGGTGGATCTTAGGACACAGAGAGAGGGTTTGGTCTGCTTCTTCCAGGCTCCATGGCCTCTTTTGTTTGGAGCAGCATTGTCCCGGGCTTTTCCTTCTCTCCTGCTTTCCTTCTCAGCAGCATTGTCCTTCTCCTGTGTTTTCCTTCCTCTGTATTTTTGGTTCTCCATTTTTCTTCTGCTGAGCCAATAGTTGCTCAAGTCTTTTATACAGTGTTTTAGTCCTTAGCTATGTGTCCAAGTATTGTCCCTCAGGAAATCAGGGGCCAGGAAATCATCCTTAGGTAAGTATCCAGGTGTCATTCCCCAGGAAATCTTTCTGTGTATTCCTGTGTGTTTGGGCAGGGGTCTGGATGGAGGGGGAGGCCTCCGCCTCCTCCTTCTCCATCTACCTTCCCACACACTCATTACACATGAGGAAACAGGTGGTGAATCCATTGTCTCACCATCCTCCCTTTCCAGGGTCCTTGATGGGTGGAGATTATCTTGTCTTACGCATATTCCTGAAGGTGGCCTCGGTCCATTGTTGTGAGGCCAGCTGTGGTCCAGTGAGCAATGTTATCTTTGCACCTTCCAAGAGTCCTTCCAGTGGCTCAGCCCAACACACATCAGCTATTGTCTGGGCAAGCAGCAAGTGATTTTATCTTTGTTGAGTCTCACCAGGAGAGACAAGCTTTTAGTCGCTCACAAGGGGGCATCCACAATCTTTCTGGATAATCCATTCCACAGTATTGACACCCTCCTAGTGAAGAATTTCTTCTTAGGATCCAATCTAGACCTATTCTCCTTCAATTTTAATCCATTCCCCTTGTCCTGTTGATGGGTGCTCTTGTAAAAAGTCCCTCTGCAGTCTTGTGTAGGATCCCTTCAGTTATTGGAAAGCAGTTATGAAGTTCCTCCACAGTCTTCCCCAGTTCCTTTACCCTATCCTCATAGCAGAGGTGTTCCAGCCCCTGAATCATCTCTGTGACCCTCCTCTGGACTTGTTCCAGCAGATCCATGTCCCTCTTACAGTGGGGACACCACAACTGGAGGCAGGATTGGAGGTGGAGTCTCAGCAGAGCAGAGCAAAGGGGGAGAATCCTCTCTCCTGCCCTGCTGGCCACACTGCCAGGATACATCTGGCCTTCCGGGCTGCATGAGCTCACTGCCAACCCATGGGAAACTTCTCATCAACCAACTTCCCCAAGTCCTTCTCTTCAGGGCTACTCTCAACCTGCTCTGTACCCAGTTTATGTTTGTGCCTGGGACTGGCCTGACCCAGGTGCAAGACCTTGCACTTTGAATTGTTGAACCTCATGCAGTTGGCACTGGCCCATTTCTCCAGCCTGTCAAGGTCCCTTTGGATGCTATCCCTGCCCCCAGGTGAGTCCAGCACACCACACAGCTTGGTAGCTTGTAGATTCAGCAATTCTGTACAGATTTAGCATAAAGTAAAACAGGCTTCAATGAGAAGTAATTCCTGAATTCTCTACCTATTTTATGTATAAATGTGTCTTGACTCCTTCCTCAAAAAACACAGAGCTAAAAACACATTAGACAAGGCTAACCCTGGCTAGTCTGCAGTTTGATACCAAGATAAGTAGATTTATGAGCACTGTAGGATACTCAGAATGCTTCCTACCTTTTTGGTGCACATGCACACACACTTCAGAACCAATCCTTTAGCCTGGGAAAAGCACAGATGACTCCACAACCACAACAGAAAGAGAACAATGAGGGCTTCAAAAGGTTCTTTTTCAGCAGAGCTTCATAGAACTGCCAGAAGGAAAACCTTAGTGGAACATACTGCTTAGACTCACATTTCTAAGTTATTAATTAACATATTTGTCTTCCTTCTTGCGAATTGAATGAATTTCTGTTGGTTTATTATGGTAAATAATGGGTTTTTTTTGTTGTTTTTGTTAGATGCTCACTTAAATTTCTGCCTGCAGGTTCCAGTGATGCATAATGCTAACCTTAGCAGAGCACAGTGTGAGGATGTGGATGCCTATGCCTGCATTACGAAGGTGAATGGCACATTATTACGTTTAGTATGTTAATGGGGCAGAAACTGCGTTTCAACTATTGCATTAAAAGATTGCTACAGCTCCAGATTGAGTTAGAACTGATGGAATTAGAGTTCTTGCAACCTCATCTCAGTACCATAATGCTATTGAATAGAGTAGAATTAGAATAGAATTAACCAGGTTGGAAAAGATCTTCGAGATCATCAAGCCCAACCTATCACCCAACACCCTCTAATCAACTAAACCATGGCCCCAAGTGCCTCATCCAGGCTCTTCCTAAACACCTCCAGTGATGGTGACTCCACCACCTCCCTGGGCAGCACATTCCAATGGTCAATCTCTCTTTCTGGGAAGAACTTCCTAACCTCCAGCCTAAACCTCCTCTGGCACAGCTTGAGACTGTGTCCTCTTGTTCTGGTGCTGGGTGCCTGGGAGAAGAGACCAACTCCCTCCTGGCTACAACCTCCCTTCAGGTAGTTGTAGAGAGCAAAAAGGTCTCCCCTGAGCCTCCTCCTCTCCAGGCTAAGCAACCCCAGCTCCCTCAGCCTCTCCTCACAGGGCTGTGCTCCAAACCCCTCCCCAGCTTTGTTGCCCTTCTCTGGACATGTTGACCCAGATATTCAATAAAGATACTGAACAGGATGGGGCCCAGTGTGACAGGCTACGCTGTGTCTTTAAGAAAAGGACAGCTGCAGAATTCTCTAGCTGAATGTTTAGGTGTAAAAAGGAAAACAAAGATTAATTCTAATTAATTTCATTGGTCAGATGTGAGATGTACCATAGCAAATATCTCTCACATTGTTTTCTCTCACTCACTCCAGCTTTGATCTGTCTGACTGTTTGTTTCTTAGCCAGACTGCATGCATGCCGACCCTGAGCTGAAATTGATAAGAATGACTAACTTTCTTAACAACTGCTTTGAGCTAACAAATTTCCCTTAATATCTTTTTCTCTCTCTTTCTCCTTTATTGCCTAATTAACTACTAGGGGAAAGGGAAGGAGGGGGTGAGAGGTTTGGGGGGAACCCAAGGGGGAATCCTCCTTGGGAGGGTCTGTGTTGTGTTATTTCTGGTAAATTCTTGTATGATATTTTAAATACTGTATATTTTACATGTATTAATTGCATTTCATTATTGCTTGTAAAATACAGCTTTCCATTCACATATCCAGCTAAGTTTAGCTGTGCTTTATGTTGGTGTGTGTGGGCTGAAGAATCACACCACTACACCCAGCACTGATCCCTGGGGCACACCACTAGTATCTGGCTGCCAGCTGGATGTGGCACCATTCAACACCACTCTCTGGGCTCAGCCTCCAGCCAGTTCCTAACCCTGTCCATCCTCACCTTGAATATCTTCAGGGATGGAGGCCCAACCACTTCCATGTTTTTAGGCTATACCAAGTGCCTAAAATTCAGCATCTCCTCTCTTGATAATGTTTGACTTCAACTTCAGTGATTCCAGTGATTTCTGATGAAACTTTTTATTTCACTGAGGAACAAGATAGAGATTTGCTTGAAATGAGGACATTTCAGTGACAGCTGATGATACTAAGAAAAGCTGGGTTTATTCCAGAACAGGGAGACTTCTTTCCATCCAACTTTGTGTCTGAAGCCTGCACCTGATTTCTTCTGTCTCTGTCTACTGTGCCTACATGAGTATTCCTCTGGTTTGATTACTTCCTTTACTCTCTGGTTTTGTGTTTGTTGGGGTTTTTTGTTTGTTTGTTTTTTACCCTGGCACTCTGGATCCTGTGGCCTGTCCTCTGGCTTTCCCTTCAACTGCCTATCTTTAAACCAAGTACTTTTTCATTTTCCATAGTACATGAGCATCTGCACAATAAGAGGATAATTGGGGGTTAGGGAGAGGGTTGGCAGCACAGTAAGAACTGCAGCAAAAACTCTGGACATCTGGCGGGGGGAGTGCGTGCCAGGGAAGTGCCCCTTGATGGCCTGCAGCAGTGTAGGCACATTTGGGATGTGTGGTGCCTGTTGGGTTTGCTTTGCATGTAGAGAGAGAGGCCAAAGCCCACCATGTGCACCAGGAATGCATGAAGAAGGTGTTTCAGGGCTTTGTCAATTGCTCAGGTTTGGATCCTCTGCATAAGAAAGAAAAAGAACATACCTAAGAAACTGAGAGAAGGATTCTCCAACCTCCTAAGTCCAAGGCACTAAACTTTGAGAATTATATTGATTTGGGAACTCTATCTTAGAGTGTTTTGCTTTGATGCCGTTCTCTAACTTTGCTGTTTTATTTCAGATTCAGATTTGTTAGAAGCCAGACAGAGGTATGCAAAATCCCAGTCCAGACAATTTACTGACCATACAGAACTGGAAAAAGCTTTTATCTAGGGAAATATTCACCAGCCAGAACAACACTTAGAACTGAGCTATCAGCTCAGCCTTTGCTCTTTTTCCCCTGTACATTAGTATGCTTTGCTAAAAAGGATTTTCCCAAGAAATAGAAAATAAAAGTAAAAAGCCTGTGTTAAAACAACAATAACTGTGTAGTTACAGTAATTCCAAAGGAGAACAATAAAATTGCTTCTCAGTTTCTTTCCTAATATTATCAAGGACTTTAGGAAGTGCCTATGCAAGATTAAGTGGCTTTCACAGTCTGTTTCATAAATCTGTGTTTTGTTTGTGGCTGGAGCTGGGCTCTGCTCTTTTCCAGTCTCTTTTAAAGATGATCTCAGAGGTGTGGTTTTTCTTGTACTTCAGAGGCAGGTCAAGAATGGTTTGAGACCACACTCATTCATGTGAATCCTACTGCCGTTCAAACCTACCACTTTGTTCTGGTTTGGATCCTGCTTTACAAAGCCCTGGGGAACTTAGTGGAAGTTAGGTGTGCTCATGATGTCCACAAATGAGACCATAATTGATGTCAGTCTGTATGGAAGGATAGTGCAATGCTTCACACTTCCACCATGATGTTACTGTGAATATACTCAGCCTGACAAGATGTTTAAGACAGCTAACAATAACTAGGGAAAGCAGAGATTATTTCATAATAGCCGAATCAGTTCTTTAAGCCTGAAGGCCATTCCATTTTGGTACATGAGATGGGACATTGCTGTGGGCACATAGATATCTGTGACAATGGCTTTGGCAATTTAATGGCTTGCTTTGACCCTTCCTAAAATTGGATGTCAGCAATACTCTAAAGTAGTCACACAAAGGAAAATGTCAAGCATGAGAAAGAGAGGTCACCATATAAAAGCCAGAAAGTGAAGGTTGAATAGGGAGGCATAATTTTCTACTTCACATATGCAACAAGAGTCTTAAAGACCATCACCTCAAAAAAAAAGGTGAATCACTTCCTGGTAGAGCAGTAGATCCTTTTGGCCAAAGAAGGTCAAGAACCCCTTCACTGCAACTCAGGAAAGTCCATAATAGAGCATCAAGAGGTGAGTGTATGTAGTAGTTTGAGCTAGTCCCTAGCTTGGATACTAGCTGTAATTAGGGAAATTCCACAGACATTTAAGATGAATAATAAGGGAGTGGATACAGAATGACAACACTAGATAGGTTAATGTAATTCCATTGGTTGTACTGAAAACCTTCTATCTTGCAGCAGAGTTTGATTATTCTTTTTGCCTGCTCACTCTGGGCTGCTCACTCTGCTTTGGCTTTCAGGCTGTGACCTTGGGCTTCTCTGTTCTTCTCTGAAGATGCAGGGTGGGGCTGAGTGAGAGTGTGGTTTGTGTGGCTGTCTTGGGGCCCTGTGTCCCTAAGAGGGGATAAAGAGCTTAATCAAAGGTGCAGGGGGTCCTGTGCTGTTGTTAAACTGCATGTATATAGAAATGTAAATACACTCTGGACTTGGTTATTGTCTTTTCTGCTGTTATATTGAGTTTCTTTTGAAAATACAATTCCATTTTGACTTCCAAGTTCTGAGTGTGGTGACATTTGCTCTCTGGGGCATACTTCTGAAAAAATTACATTATTAGGGGGATCTAATTCAACCCAAAACAGTGTGTTCAAGGGAAAAAAAAAACCCTAAATAAAAATGCACATTTACCCCTGCTAATTTCAGTTGTGTTGGAATTTCAGAGGAATCCTTCTGGCTTTACTGCCACAGCATATTGGCTTCTTTTTCCTGCTAATTAGGACATTTCAGTTTCTCTACCTAGGCACTTACAGTTAGATCAGTAGTAAAGAAAACAACTCATTATTAACATTGATGAGGATGTAAAAACTAAATCAAAGCACTTTGATTCAAACCTGTTGACTTCCACATATGCAATCTAATCATTAAAGAAAAACTTGCTCTGATTTAGCCTTGTCTGTAAGTGTAAACAGTTTATCTGAGCTCATGGAGCTCATTCAGAGGAAGCAGCTGAGAAAAGTGGGTTTATGGAGTCCTAAATGGTCAATTAAACACACACATTTACTTAAGCTGACTTCTCTGTTTACTGAATCCTCGCTGTAACCAGAGTATGATCTGAGCGATCATTTCTTATTTCAGAGAGAATTGACAAGCTGTGGTGAAGTAGTCAATTTCCTTTTCAGATCCATGCCGCTGTGTGGCATTGAAGTTTTTCTGTTCCTTTTTTGCAGCCAAGTCCAAAAGTCTTTCCAGGAGCAAGCTGTGTGGATATTATATGCAGGATCTCCACAGAGATAACCACTTACTTTCCGGTGTAGAGAAGTTTTGTTGCACATTGTGGTTGGGAGTTTGTTTTACTTTAAGAGGATTTTTGGTTGGTTGTTGTTGGGGTTTGTTTTGTTTTGTTTTGTTGTTGCTGGTGGTGGTTTTGGTTTGGTTTGATTTTTTATAATCATAGAATCACAGAATTGTCAGGATTGGAAGGGACCTCAAGGATCAGCCAGTTCCAACCCCCCTGCCATGGGCAGGGACACCTCACACTACAGCAGGTTGCTCACAGCCACATCCAGCCTGGCTGCAAAAACCTCCAGGCATGAGGCTGCCACCACCTCCCTGGGCAACCTGTGCCAGTCTCTCACCACCCTCATGGGGAACAACTTCTTCCTAACATCCAATCTGAATCTACCCATTTCTAGTTTTGCTCCATTCCCCCCCCAGTGCTGTCACTCCCTGACACCCTCAGAAGTCCCTCCCCAGCTTTCTCGGAGCCCCCTTCAGATACTGCAAGGCCACAAGAAGGTCTCCTCAGAGCCTTCTCTTCCCCAGACTGAACAGCCCCAACTCTGTCTCAGTCTGTCTCCATGGCAGAGCAGCTCCAGCCCTCTGCTCATCCTCATGGCCTTTCTCCGGACACATTCCAGCACCTCCAGATCCTTCCTGTAAAGGGGGCTCCAGAACTGGACACAGTAGTCCTGGTGGGGTCTCAGCAGAGCAGAGTAGAGGGGGAGAACACCTCCCTCAACCTGCTGGCTAGGCTATCTTTAGCTCTTGTCAGACTGTGTAATTGCTATGACTTCTAATACTTATGCCATATTACTCTGCTGGCACCAAGTAAGGGCTATTACCAGTGGCAGCCAATAATTAGAGCAAAGCAAATCAGCAAGCAGTTTATCTTTGCCATACCATATGCAAACTGGTTTCACAGATGTTATGATTTTAAAGCTTAGTGCCTTAGCTGAGTGTCCTGACTGTAAACAAGAATAGGAACTTTCTGGAGATAGTTGAGTGAAAAGAAAATAAAATTTGCCATTGGATACAAAAGGAAAATAATGACAGGTCTATATAATCCTATTGATTTGCTGATGAGAATAGAAGTTAGCTGCATAAATATTTCTCTCTTTTACCTCTCCTATCTGCAATCTCTGCTTTTGAATGGCTCTCTTAGCTCTTTCCTGACCTTCTGCCAGCATAGATTGCATCTGTGAGGCACTGGGAAAGGGAAGGAGGGGGAGATGGAGAGGAGAAGTTGTGAGCAGCCCCTCTCAGTTGTCCAGAGTGATCTGGGAACAATTCAAGGGGGGTCCTTGTGTTGTTTCTGAATTGTAAATATTCATTGCATTATAAATACAGTTTCATTCTGCTTCCAAACCTTCTGAGCTAGTCTGGTGATTTATTTTGGGGGTAATTCTCCGATTTGTTGGGGGGTAATTTCCACCCACCACAACAGAATACACCTGAATATTTTGAGTAGAAAAATAAGAAACATAAATAAAAAGAAAAATGCTGCAAGAAACCTGTCTCCAGCACTGCCTATGCATAGTCACATGTGAAATAACATTCTGTGCTAAAAAGAAAGAGAAAGCTGTTGTTGTTCCTCTCAAGGGTGTGTGTGACTTCAAGTACATTTTAGTGCATGACAACAGCGTACAGAATTTGGTGCAGGTACTGCTTCAACATATTCAAATAGCAACCTGAAAGGGATGTGTCTCACCCTGGTTTGTGTTTGTCCTCACAGTATTGATGCAGATCGTTGTGAGTGTATGCCGTCAAAACTGGCCACCCTTGAAGGCAGGGATTATTCTGTTGGGTTTGATTCTTTTCTGTTCTGTGGTGCTTTTTATGGGATAAATAATACTAAAATTATCTAGTGAGCTGTGTGTTGGCTTGGGTTTGCTGAGGAGAGCTCTGCAAGTGTGTAGGTGAATGTGCTTTGCCTGTGCCTTTTAAATTACAAGCATTAAGCTAATCACTCTCTCTTTCAAGTCGTTTGCAATCATATGCTTAATACTTGTGCCTTCTTTATGCATGCCATGGAGGGATTGCTTTCTCTCCTGTATATAATTATATTTAAATGATATAATAGTTATGACACAAATCAGAGGAGCAGCAACTTGTTTGGGGGAAGTATAAAAATGGGGGAGGTAGTCCATCATCGTGCTTGAATTAGTCATTAGCTCACATCCCCAGACACTTTCCCAGTGATGCTTGTGTAAACAGCGAGACAGCAGAAGACGTGTGGCAAAAAGAGAAATCTAGCCAACAGTGTCACTCAGAGCAGCTTTGAAATGGAGGATTTAGTGTCTCATGCCTCTTGGCAAGCTCTCAGCCAAATTTTCTTCCTCTTGGCTAAGAGTTTTCCCTTAACAATGAATCAGTAGGCTGGACTGATGTGCCCTTGTTGGCTTTTTTGTTTGTTTTGTTCCTCTGCAAATGAAAATGTTTTCATAGCATTTGTTGTGATACAAAAAGATGCAGAACTATCAAAAACTAATTATGTAATCTTGGCCTCTTCATTGACTCAGTTTTTCATTCATGTGTACTGTCCTGGTCTAGGAAAATATATCTATATCTTCCCATACACCTGTATGTGATGCAATGTAAGAACTGCACTTTAAGACAGCATTACAGTCCTGAGCAATGTAATCTTCAGCTATTTAAGAAGCAACACAAAGTGATGCAGATGGTTTGGAAGCAAGAACAGTTCCTCTGTGTCTTCATAACAGCTGGCTGTATTGGTAAGGAAATTGTTCTTCCTAAAAGTGTAAATGCTTTCAATCTAAGTTCTAAACCCGGTGCCTCTTCTTTCCCTCCCATCTTGCTATGTATGCTTCAGATAAGCAGGAAATTGAGGGTAACAGAGGAATTTTTTTGACACAGTTGCATTGTTGTAAGCTGCAGACTTGCAAATAACTGCAAACTGGCATTGGCTTTTATGTCTTCCACCTATTTTTTTTTCCCTAAATTTTATTTTTGAAACTTCTTCTGTCTTTCCATAGGTTGTGAGTTGTTCACTCATAGGTTACCATGCCAATGCCTTAATTTTCATCTGGTAGTCTTTTGTTCTTTCTAGCATCAGGTCCCAGCAGCTAGCTCTATGATAACAGCAAGCTTAGTCACCATCCTGATATTGTAATAGTCATTCTTTAACTATCACTCCCAGGGAAGTGCTGGAGTCACCATCCCTGGAGGTGTTCAAGCAGTGTGTGGAGCTGGTGCTTAGGGACATGGTTTAGTGTTGACCCTGCAGTGCTGGGTGGAGGGTTGGACTGGATGAGCTTGGAAGTCTCTTCCAACCTGATGTTTTGTGTGATTCTGGGAGTCTCAGTCTCCTCCTCTATAACCAAACTGAGGTTTTAAGGTTAGTTTTAAGATTCACAGATTGTACTGTGCAGCATTAATGTAAAGAATAATATTCCATATCTGTGGATATAAGTTAGGCTCATGGGATGTCAGGGTTTGGAAGGGACCTCTGGAGATCATCAAGTCCAACCCCCCGACCAGAGCAGGACCATAGAGCAGGTCACACAGGAATGCATCCAGGCAGATCTTGAAAGTCTCCAGAGAAGGAGACTCCACAACCTCTCTGGGCAGCCTGCTCCAGTGCTCTGGGACCCTCACAGGGATAAATTCTTCCTCATGTTGAGGTGGAACTTCCAGTTCTGTAGTTTCCATCCCTTGCCCTTTCTCCTATCCCAAGGCACAAGTGAGCAGAGGCTGTCCCTGTCCTTCCTTCCTGACCCCCAGCCCTCAGGTATTGATAGACATTGATCAGATCCCCTCTCAGTCTTCTCCTCTCCAAACTAACCACCCCCAGGGCTCTCAGCCTCTCCTCACCAGGCAGTGCTGCAGTCCCTTCATCATCCTTGTATCCCTCCCTTGGACTCTCTCCAGCAGATCCCTGTCCCTCCTGAGCTGGGGAGCCCAGAACTGGATGCATTGTTCTCTTCAAGCTTGTATCTGGATGGCTTCTTTAGAAGTTAAAATTTCTACCACAAAGCAGGAGAGAATGGCACACATCAGCAGCAGCTGAACTTGTTCTGCCCATGTCTATCATGCTGTCAAAAAGTATCAACTGCTGCTTAGCTGTTAAAATGCTCCCCCAGCCCTGTGAGATACACCTATGGCAAAAAACAACAACAAAAATGTGCACATGTAGCACTTCCTGACATTCACTTGAATATGCTGTTTTTGTACTCACAATTATTTATTTTGTCCTGTTGCTACCGAAGCAGATGCCTATTTAGTGTTATGGAACCCAGAAGAGTTGCTCTGGAAGGAGCAAGTTTCTGATGGAACATAAGAGCTTTTCTCTGTTCTGTGCTTGTGTCACTTTTAAAGCCATCTCATTGACATAAACTTAATTCTGCACAAAATGGCTGTCCCACAGGAGGGAATACCTCTTGTTAACTGTGGAAACCACCAGAGGAAAGCATGAGAAGTTAATTAAAATAATTTCTTTTTATTTTCAGGCCTGTAAAACACTCAGTGCTTTGACATTTTCAAAGTGGAGCTAGCACTCACACCATCGTCCATTCAACAGCTCATTTGTTGTGTAAATACTGTAACTTAGTGGGAAAAAATATCAACAGGTAGGCCCTACTTACCTGCTGTCTTAATCTAGTGTATTTTACATCATTTTTGTAGTAACTGGCAATGGCTAAGATTACTAAGTCTAAACGAAAACAAATATATTTGAGTTGGCATTCGTGTATTAGTCTCTATAGTTAAATATAGAGGAATAACCAAGTGCCCGCAGTAGTACATTTTTACTTCATCTGTTGTCATGGTTGGACATGGGTGCCTTTAAAAAAGCATAGACTAGTCTTCTGTGAGGCTAGATGGGTCCAGGAGGTGGCCCAGAAAGTGTAATGTATGTTATTTCATTCCCAGCATGCCTGCATCTACCCTTTGTCAGGGGACAGCTCAAGCTGCCTTGCCCTCCCCCCCCCCCCCCCTTATCTGCTCCCTTATCTTTGTGGTTGCAGGGGCAGAGGCCTGGAGAGGCTGGGGCAGAGCCGTGTAGCTGGCGAGCCCAATTTTCGCTGTGTCACATGGGTTTGGTAATGGGGGGTACAGAGAGGCATGGTGGGGAGGGCATTTGGGCCTGGGATTTTTGCCCTGGATTTGGTGGAGGCTGTATGGAGCTTTGGCCTAAAGAGGTTCTTGGATCTCCGTGGCCTAGGGATTTCTTTGTATTTTATACACGCCTTGCACTGTGGTTTGTAGTTCTGAACGGCACTTCCATTGGAACGTGCCAATTCCAGCCAGCCCGTGTGTGGAGCTTTTTTCTAACTGCTTTGAGAAGAGTTAGAAAGACTGTCTGGCTCCTTAAGCCAAGACATCTGTTTACGTAGTGACACAGCTCAGTCTATAAGATTCTCTCTTAAGAAAACCAGTTATTTGTAACTCTTTGTTCCACTCTATACAACATACATTTTTTTCATCAAAGAAAAAAAAGAGATTATTGCACCGTTCAGTGGTTTGTATACATCACAGCATGAATCTGAGGTTGTGACAGTTTGAGCTAGTACCTAGCTTAGACACAGAGACTTGGAGTAAAAGATAAATAAAGTTAGGGAGTGGACAAAGAATAATAATAGCTGCTAAGTTAGTATCATTCCATTGGTGTGTTGAGAAGCTTATATTTTGTATCACAGATAGCTCTTTCCCTTCCCTGTCACAGCTGCTTGCAACTTCTCTCTCTTCCGTGTCCTTGCCAGGGTAATCTGTGTTTTGTCTACTGCGTGAGGTACCAGGGAGAAGGAAGGGAGGCAGAGAGAGCCTGTCAGCTGCATACACCCTCCTTTGGGGTGGGGAAGAGGAGAAGCAGTCTCTCCTTGGGTTGCCCAAGAGTTACTTCTGACTATTGAGCTCTAATATATGTAGACATATTTTGTACATGTTTTATCACCTTATATGATTTCATATTTAGTCCATTTTGTAAATATAACTTAATTTAGCTTCCAAATCATTCCTGAATTTGTCTGGTGATTTATCCTGGAGGTAGCTCTCCATCCTGGAGGTGAATCTCCACTTCTTGGGGATGAGGAGGGCAAATCCTAACCCTAGCACAGAGGTAAAAAACAGCAAAGACAGGTTAAAATTCTTCAGCTCATTTACAACAAGCAGATGAACCAGGTGGTAGCTGTTCCTCCTGGGAAGTCACAGTCTAAAACATTTCCAAAGGTTTACCCAGAGAAACATTTACCTTCCTCTGATGTAAAAATATATTCATATTTAAATAGGCGAAGAAGTGCTGCTCTATTAATGTTAGGTAGGGATCACAGTATCACAGTATCACCAAGGTTGGAAGAGACCTCAAAGATCATCAAGACCAACCTGTCACCTCAGACCTCATGACTAAACCATGGCACCAAGTGCCATGTCCAGTCCCCTCTTGATCACCTCCAGGGATGGTGACTCTACCACCTCCCTGGGCAGCACATTCCAATGATGAATGACTCTCTCAGTGAAGAACTTTCTCCTCGCCTGTAGCCTAAACTTCCCCTGGCACAGCTTGAGCCTGTGTCCTCTTGTTCTGGTGCTGGTTGCCTGAGAGAAGAGACCAACTTCCTCCTGGCTACAATCCCCCTTCAGGTAGTTGTAGAGAGCAATGAGGTCTCCCCTGAGCCTCCTCTTCTCCAGGCTAAACAATCGCAGCTCCCTCAGCCTCTCCTCACAGGGCTGTGCTCAAGGCCTCTCCCCAGCCTCATTGCCCTTCTCTGGACACCTTCAAGTGTCTCAATGTCCTTCTTAAACTGAGGAACCCAGAACTGGACACAGGACTCAAGGTGTGGCCTAACCAATGCAGAGTACAGGGGCACAATGACTTCCCTGCTCCTGCTGGCCACACTATTCTTAATACAGGCCAGGATGCCATTGGCCCTCCTGGCCACCTGGACACACTGCTGGCTCATGTTTAGGCAGCTGTCAATCAGCACCCCCAGGTCCCTCTCTGCCTGGCTGCTCTCAGCCACTCTGACCCCAGCCTGTAGCTCTGCATGCGGTTGTTGTGGCCAAAGTGCAGCACCCAGCACTTGGATTTGTTGTCTGTCATCATAATTAATTGTCAACATTGTCTTTGTATTATAATGTACTATTTCTCTAATTTCTATGTAGTTCATCACTTTCTTTCATGTTCATGCATAAGGATGCATGTTTGTTTTCTGGAGCTTTCTGTGCACTGCTGAAATGGTGGAGTTCTCTATTGCCCAATATATGTATTTACTTTGTTTTGCATCCAAATCTTCATCCCTGGAGGTTTTTGCAGCCAGGCTGCATGTGGCCATGAACAATGTGCTGTAATGTGAGGTGTCCCTGCCCATGGTAGGGGGGTTGGAACTGAATGATCCTCCAGGTCCCTTCCAGCCCTAACAGTTCTATGATTCTACTTAAAAGAACTCTTTTATTAACATCTCTCATAGTTACATAAAATAAAATCAGAGAAAACTCCATTCAATTGCACTAATCTTTATCAATTAAAAAAAAAAAAAAAAGTCACATTTGGGACCAAATTTGCAATGAGATGCTCTCAAGGAACTGGTTGTGGAAATGGCCAGTTTGGCTTATAGTAGCAAAACAAGATGAAATTTCAATACTCTGGAATCTGAGTGTGTTGCAGAGCTTGATAATGCCTGTGCTGGACACAGGTGTCCAGTGAGAGGTGATACACAGCAATGATGCTTCGCAGTTGTGTTGTTGTTTCTTTGACTGGAAGCACAACTCACACTGCAGAGAAAACCTGCTCCATGTAGCTTTGCACTGCTTTCATTAATTTGCTTCCTGTCTGTCTGTGATTTGCGGCAGAAGTTTTTCATGGCATTGCATATTAAGGACAGACACTGGCCAAGGGTAGGATTTTTGTTGGGGGTGAGGTAACCACTGGATGGATGTGAGCGTGCATGGGCTCTTTTCCTTCCTGTGTGATTGGTTTATACCATTTCCCAGAGGCTTTTCCATAAAAGAATTCAGTCAGCCTTTATTTTGAGTAGTTATTAATGATTTGTTACGTGCTTGTTTGTATTTGGATACATTTTCGAACCAAAACTGCAGAAAAAGATCCTTCTTGTGGTGAGAACTTACAGTTATGTAAGATGGATTTCAGCTATGTTCTTAAAGAATCAGAAATACTGCAGGTCACAATCTCCTTGCAAAGAAAATTAAGAAAACTTATTTTCATCTTGTTTGCTTGGTCAGATGAACAACAGTGCTCACTTTCTGTATTCTCAGAAAAATAAACCTGATTATCCATGTAGAAAAATGTTCTCCTGCTTTCAAACTGCAAGAATATAAATCTACAATGAATTCACCAAATGCATGTAAATAAATCCAGCAGGACATCACAGAGTGAAAGCTCAAAGTATCAAGGGAAAAGAATTCTGCTGGAAGACTGGAATTGTTCTTTTTGTCAAGCATGGCTTTGGCCCCTGCACAAAAAATAAAATTCATTACTTTCACAGCATCACAGAATGTTAGGGGTTGGAAGAGACCTCAAAAGCTCATCCAGTCCAACCCCCCTGCCAGAGCAGGAGCACCTAGAGCAGATCACACAGGAACACATCCAGGTGAGTTTGGAATATCTCCAGAGAGGGAGACTCCACAACCCCCTTGGGCAGCCTGTGCCAGGGCTCTGTTACCCTCACAGGGAAAAAATTTTTCCTCCTATTTCCATGGAACTTCCTCTGCCTCAGCTTCCACCACTGCCCCTTGTGCTGGCATTGGGCATCCCCCAGCAGAGCCTGGCTCCAGCCTCTGGGCACTCACCCTGCACATCTTTATCAACAGCAATGAGGTCACCCTCAGGCTCCTCCTCTCCAAGCTACAGAGCCCTCAGTTCCCTCAGGCTCTCCTCATAAGGAAGATGTTTCACTGCCTTCATCATTTTCTGGCTCTGCTCTAGACTCTTTGAAGCAGTTCCCTGAGGTCCTTCTTGACCTGAGGGGCCCAGAACTGGACACAATATTCCAGATGTAGCCTCAGCAGGGCAGAATAGAGAGGAAGGAGAACCTCTCTTGACCTACTAACCACAGCCCTTCTTATCTACCCCAGGATGCCACCAGAGCACATTGCTGGCTCATGGCCAATCTTTCATCCACTAGGACTCCCAGGTCATTTTTCCTTTAGTCCCCAACCTATTCTGGTCCATGAGGTTGTTCTTTCCCAGGTGCAAGACTCTACCTTTGAGGTTTATTCCATTTCTCTCTGCCCAACTCTCAACCTGTCCAGGTCTGGCTGAATGGTAGCACAACCCTCCTGCTCCCAGTTTGGTGCCATCAGCAAACTTGCTGACAGTGCTCTCTCTGCCCTCATCCAGGTCACTGATGAATACATTGAACAGCTCTGGTCCCAGTACTGACCCTTGAGGGACTCTGCTAGACACAGGCCTCCAACTAGACACTGCAATTGACCACAATTCTCTGACTTCTTCCTGTCAATCAGTTCCCATCCACCTCGCTCCCTGATCATCCAGATCACACTGACTCACAGACCACACTCTCTCCCTCCTTTCTCTGCAAGATCACATCTGTCTGTCATATGCTTTGTTACATTCACAGGAGTAGAGCAGTGGTGCAGTCCGGGGCTGTGTTTTTCTCTACAAAAGAAAAAGCTTCTGTCACCTGCTTCATTAAAAGAAGAATAATTCTTATTAAGCATTCCTTGGAAAGGGTCACTTTGAGCACTGAGTGTCTTCCGAATGCTGGGGCATGGCCAGATGGTGTCATGCTGACGTTCCACCACATGCAGAACACATGCACACACGTACGCACATGCACGCACTCGTGTACACACATGTACACGTGCACACACACCGAGACATGTACACACACGTTCACACACATGTACACGCACACTTGTACACACTCATGTACACCCATGTGCATACAGGTGTGTATACACACACATACATACACACATGCACACGCACACACTTGTACATACATGTAAAGATGCACGAACATGCACACACATACACACAAGAGCACATGTACACACACATGCACACATATACACATGCAAACATGTGCACACGTACACACACATGCACACACATATACACACACAAACACATGTGCACACGTACACACTCATGCACTAACATGTAAACACATGTACGCACATATGTACATGCACATTTGCACACACACTCACATGCACACACGTGTACACACATACACACCTGTGCACACCTGTGCACACATGTACACACATGCACACAAATGTATATGCACATGCACACATGCACACACACGTACAGAGGTACACACAGGTGTACACACATGCACACACCAACATGTAAACATGCATACACAGGTGTGCACACTCAGATACACACACATGCACACATGTACACACATGTGCACACACATATAAACACATGTACACATGCACACATGCACATACATGTGTGCACACACATACATGCACACACACACACACGTGTACAAACAGGTGTACACACACAGAGACCCAGGCACACACAGAGATGCGTGTCCTGCCGTGTTTGCCAACTGCAGTGTTCACCAGCCCCCATGGCTGGCCCCAGGGGCTGCAGCATTTGACTGAACATGGCCTCTGGCTTGACCTCAGCTGGTGAGGGTTTTGTCGAGCTGCCTGGGAGAGAGGCATGACTGCAGCACAGGGAGCAAAGGTGAGCAGCGTCTTTAAACTGTGCCTCCCTTTCCAGAAGCAGAGCTGAAGTCAGGTGTCTCCAGGGAAGGTCACATCTAGGAAAGACCTTAAGTGATATCAGAGAGCACATGAAATGGGACAGGGAACTGCTTTTTATTATCTCTACATCTTTGAATTGGTATCCAGAATACGTATAGAGGATCTGATAGGGTATATCTGTGTGATCATTTATATCTGGGTGTTGCCTGGGGACTACAAGGTATGATTGCACATTTTAAGCCATATCTACTCAGCATTGTCTGAGTATACAGGGAATTGAATAGGCTTAGGCAGCCTGTGTGGAGCTGCTGCTGCTGCTCAGGTACCCAGAGGAGTTAATTTCAAACTAACCTGAGCAGGAATGAACTTCAATTAAAGCACCCAGTGCTAAGATGTTCTGTATTGTTGGCTTGGAAATGAAACTTCTTCCTTTCCCCCTGAAAAAAAAACCAACCACCACCACGAGAACCATCAACAGACAATAAGGTTGCTGATCAAAGCTTCCAGGGAAAGCTGCTTTGGTAACTGAAACATGTGTAGAGCAAAGAGCACAGTGGGTACAAAATCACAGAGATTATTTAGCGGGGAGTAGTTGTTATGTGTAATTTTGGCACTGTGCTTTTCTTGCTTGGGATAAAGCAGGACTGGAATCTATTTAACTACATAGAAAACACGGAGAAAGCTCCTGTTGCCCTTGCACATGCTGTTGAGTATCTCTTCCCAGGGACATTCCTTCAGGTTTCACTACATTTCCTGAGCATGCATGGATCAGTAGAATGATCAAAGACATTTGTGTTAGTGGTCGTACTACTGCTTTTATGCTTGCATTAGGGACTGGAGTATACATCTTGCATGACTTACTCAAAGCAGAGAAGATGCTCTGTGAATTTGTTTTATTTCTCTTGGTGTGTTGTCTGTCCACAGAATGACTGAAAAATCACTGGCCTTGGGAAAACTGTGTAGAGGGATTGGGTATCGCAGTCTCTGTTTCAACAGTTCCAAACACACCAAAGGGATAATTTCTCATTAGGGCATCACTAGTGCAGACCACTGCATGCCGATTATTTGAGCTAGCCTTTGGTATCTCTGCCAAGCTTTTAGTCTCTTCTTTCTGTTTAGGAGAATATGCATCCAGAAGCAAAGCTGCTTTATTTCCGGGCTTGTTGGTTTCGACCTGTTACATGAGTGAAGTGTAAGTCTTGAGCTGCTTTTATTCTTGAGCTGTTTTTATTCTGGTATGTGTTGTCCTCTAATAGGAGCAATGCACAGCAGGCACCTTAGCAGGCAGAGGGTCTATGTAGAGGACCAGTCTGTCGCAGTGAGGCAAGAGGATAAGATATCTGGCCTTCCAGTACCTGAAGGGGACCTACAAGATGGCTGGGGAGGGACTTTTTAGGGTGTCAGCTAGTGATAGCACTGGGGAGACTGGAGCAAAAGTAGAAGTGGGTAGATTCAGATTGGATGTTAGGAAGAAGTTCTTTCCCATGAGAGTGGGGTGACACTGGAACAGATGACACCAAGCTGTGTGGTGCAGCTGACAGGCTGCAGGGAAGGATTCCACCCAGAGGGACCTGGGCATGCTGCAGAGCTGAGCCCATGACAACCTCATGAGTTTCAACAAGACCAAGTGAAAGGTCCTGCAGCTGGCTCAGGGCAATCCCAAGCACCAATAAAGGCTGGGCAGGGACTGGCTTAAGAGCAGCCCTGAAGAAAAGACCTTGGGGGTGCTGGGGGATAAGAAGCTCAACAGGAGCCAGCAGTGAGCACTTGAAGCCCAGAGAGCCAAGCAGAGCCTGGGCTGCAGCAAGAGAAGTGTGGCCAGCAGGGCCAGGGAGGGGATTCTGCCCCTCTGCTCCACTCTGCTGAGACCACAGCTGAAGCACTGTGTCCAGTTCTGGAGCCTCTGTTCCAGGAAGGATCTGGAGGTGCTGGAAGGTGTCCAGAGAAGGGTCATGAGGATGAGCAGAGGGCTGGAGCTGCTCTGCTATGGAGACAGCCTGAGACAGTGTTGGGGATGTTCAGTCTGGAGAGGAAAAGGCTCTGAGGAGACCTTCTTGTGGCCTTGCAGTATCTGAAGGGGGCTCCAAGAAAGCTGGGGAGGGACTTCTGAGGGTGTCAGGGAGTGATAGGACTGGGGGAAATAGATCCAACCTAGAGATGGGTAGATTCAGATTGGATGTTAGGAAGAAGTTGTTCCCCATGAGGGTGGTGAGAGACTGGCACAGGTTGCCCAGGAAGGTGGTGGCAGCCTCATGCCTGGAGATGTTGAAGGCCAGGCTGGATGTGGCTGTGAGCAACCTGCTGTAGTGTGAGGTGTCCCTGCCCGTGGGAGGGGAGTTGGATCTGGCTGATCCTTGAGGTCCCTTCCAACCCTGACAATTCTGTGATTCTATTTTTCTCTTTTTCCTACTCTTCCTTTTTTTTCCCCCCTTCTTCTTTCTTCCCAGCTGCTGCTCCCTTTCAGCCTGACCCCAGCCCACAGCTGAGAAGTATAGGTGTTGACCAAGTGTGGAAAAGAACAGCTACCAATTCATTCTTTCATACAGAGTTTAATTTATAAAAGGAAAAGTCATTTGGCATTGACAGCTTTCATTTACCTTGTATTCCCTCTGCTGTTAAGAACCTTCATGTTCTGTGATAAACAGACTTGAGACATTTGCTGTGTTGTCAGTGAGCATTTGGAAATGCATTTGTAACCACGCTGGCCCTAGCAGACTAATGCATTATGGCTAAGTTCTGCCCAGGTGCTGAACTCAACCATTATTCAAGAGGCAGCTTTCTGAGGGGTGGAGAGGTGTGCTGACAGGCTGGTACTAAAGCAAATTCACTCCGAGAAGTTACATTGCATGTTCACAAAAGTATGTTAGATGGCTGCTGGTGCAGCTGAGAATTGGATAGATTAGATCCATGGCCAGTGTTACCAGGAGGAGCTTCAACAAGGCCAAGTAGCAGGTCCTGCACTTGGGGCACAACAGCCCCAAGCAAGGCTACAGGCTTGGGGCAGTGTGGCTGGAAAGCTGCTGGCAGAAAGGGACCTGGGGGTGCTGTTGGACAAGCAGCTGAATAGGAGCCACAAGTGTGCCCAGGTGGCCAATAAAGCCAAAGGCATCCTGGCTGTGATCAGCAATGCTGTGTCCAGCAGGAGCAGGGAGGGGATTGTCCCATGGGACTCAGCTCTGGGGAGGCCACACCTGGAGTGTTGTGTCCAGTTTTGGGTACCTCAATACAAGAGAGATGTGGAAGTGTTGGAGCCAGGGCCGAGGAGGGCAAGGAAGCTGGGAAGGGCCTGGAGAATAAATCTGATGGAGAGCAACTGAAGGAGCTGGGGATGGTTAGTGTGAAACAGAGGAGGCTGAGAGGAGACCTCATTGCTCTCTACTACTACCTGAGAGGACCTTGTGGAGAGGCTGCTGCTGGTCTCTTCTCACAGGTAATTAGTGATAGAACAAGAGGGAACAGCCTTAAGCTGCAGCAGGACAGGGCTAGGCTGGAGAGTAGGAAATTTTTTTCCCAGCCAGAGTGGTCAGGGATTGGAATGTGCTGCCCAGGGAGGTGGTGGAGTCCCCAGGCCTGTCTGTGTTTCAAGGTGGTTTGGATGTGGTGCTTGGGGCTATGGTTTAGGGCTGACCCTTGTAGAGTAGGGTTCTGCTTTGGACTTGATGACCCCAAGGGTCTTTTCCAACCTGAATGCTTCGGTGACTCTGATCCGGGAAATGTTGAAGGGTAGAGTTCTAGATTGGACTTGACAGCCCTGAGGGTCTGTTCCAGCCTGAGTGTTTCTGTGACTCTGTGTGATTCTGTGAATTACCAAGGCTGTGCCATGGAATTTGGCGCATCTCTAATTTGAGTATCTTTCCAATAAAATCTGAACACTTGTGACAATGAGCTTGGGAACCTCATTTTCCCCCCATCGACCAAGAATTAATAACTCATTTGTAGCCTGTGTGTGAATATTTTTATGTCCCTCATATGCCATCCTCCCACTGTGTTTATTCCAACTGAAGGGGAGGGAAGAAATGAAAGTGATTTTAATCAAGACAACAGCAAAATAACAAAACCTTGTATTAAAAGTTTTAATCTTCAAGTGGGGATTCAAATTAACTCTCTAATTAGTTCTTGGAATTCACTGCTGGATAATGCACCAAGAAAATCTAAGGTGTAGTTAGAATATTAAATCACTAACCTAATTGGGCAGAGTAATGTTGCAGCTATCTATGAGGGGAATTCAGGTCAACAATTAATTCAGTGGTTCAGCTGGTAGAAGTCTTGGATGGCAGCCAGCTTCACTTCTGACCCTGGGTGCATCCTTTCTTCCTCCCCTACACTCCTCCTGAGGATGCTCAGCCTATTTTTTTTTTTTACTAGTTATTTTTAAGGCAATTTCTGTGAATTTTCAAAAGTTAGGTGACTTGAGAATGCAGTGTTATTCCCAAACAACTATTGAATAATTCATAGAGCAGAGAAGAAAAAAAAAAAGGAAGAGTAATATGTTAATTAATAACTTAGAAATGTGAATGTAAGCAGTATGTTCTGCTAAGGTTTTCCTTCTGGCAGTTCTATGAAGCTCTGCTGAAAAAGAACCTTTTGAAGCCCTCATTGTTCTCTTTCTGTTGTGGTTGTGGAGTCATCTGTGCTTTTCCCAGGCTAAAGGATTGGTTCTGAAGTGTGTGTGCATGTGCACCAAAAAGGTAGGAAGCATTCTGAGTATCCTACAGTGCTCATAAATCTACTTATCTTGGTATCAAACTGCAGACTAGCCAGGGTTAGCCTTGTCTAATGTGTTTTTAGCTCTGTGTTTTTTGAGGAAGGAGTCAAGACACATTTATACATAAAATAGGTAGAGAATTCAGGAATTACTTCTCATTGAAGCCTGTTTTTCTTTATGCTAAAGCTGTACAGAATTGCTGAATCTACAAGCTACCAAGCTGTGTGGTGTGCTGGACTCACCTGGGGGCAGGGATAGCATCCAAAGGGACCTTGACAGGCTGGAGAAATGGGCCAGTGCCAACTGCATGAGGTTCAACAATTCAAAGTGCAAGGTCTTGCACCTGGGTCAGGCCAGTCCCAGGCACAAACATAAACTGGGTACAGAGCAGGTTGAGAGTAGCCCTGAAGAGAAGGACTTGGGGAAGTTGGTAGATGAGAAGCTTCCCATGAGCTGGCAGTGAGCTCATGCAGCCCGGAAGGCCAAACGTATCCTGGGAGTGCGGTCAGCAGGGCAGGAGAGAGGATTCTCCCCCTTTGCTCTGCTCTGCTGAGACTCCACCTCCAATCTTGCCTCCAGTTGTGGTGTCCCCACTGTAAGAGGGACATAGATCTGCTAGAACAAGTCCAGAGGAGGGTCACAGAGATGATTCAGGGGCTGGAACACCTCTGCCAGGCTGTTCTTTGACTCCATGATTCTTTAGAAACACTGAAGGGTGCTTCAGTTTGCTGTGAGTACCAAAGAGATCAAGCCAGTGCTGAGGCAATTGACAACTAAACCTCCTCCCCTGTGTACATTACAGGTAATATTTCATCCAAGTGCCTCTGGGAGCAGTAGTAGAATTACAATTTAGGAGCATTTCAGCTATTTTTAGGAATTTTTAATGTGTTTTTTTATGTATTTGCTTCATATATAAATCTTGTGGTCTTCTTGGTCCCAAAACTGGTATTTTCATTACCTTCACAGGAGCTTTAGTGAAGAAAGCCAATGCATAGATCAGCCTGGTGAAGAGGACACTCCAGGGAGACCTAATAGCAGCAGTCCAGTACCTCAAAGGGGGCTACAAGAAACCTGCAGAGAGACTGTTTGCAAAGGCCTGCAGGGACAGGACCAGGGGCAATGGCTTCAAACTTGAGAAGGGCAGATTTAGATTGAATGTTATGAACAAGTTCTTCACTATGAGGGTGGTGGAACACTGGAACAGGTTGCCCAGGGAGGTGGTTGAGGCCCCATCCCTGGAGATGTTCAAGGTGAGGCTCAACGAGGCCCTGGGCAACCTGATCTATTTAGGGATGTCCCTGCTGACTGCAGAGGGGGTTGGACTGGATGACCTTCAGAGATCCCTTCCAGCCCAGACCGTTCTGTGATTCTATGATATTGAAGAAGTCTATTCTACGTTCTCAGATTCTGTCCATAACATGAAAGAAAGGCTTTTACCTGCATTTATATTTCTATCCTAAAGTGGATAGAAAAAGTCACTGCAAACAATGAAGATAATTCAGTAATTGAGCCTTTCACATTCTTGGTACTATTTTTAGAGAACTTGTTTTGTGTTGTTGGAGTCATTATACCAAAATGCCTTTTTAAGAGATCAAAGTGGTGTGCTCCATGTCATTAAAACGTGATGTAATGTTTCCTTTTACCTGTAAAACTGCCTTGTGCTGATGCCATTTACCCTGGAGAAAGGAGTTTAGGCTCTCTCCTCACAGCTGAGAATTGCTGTGCAGTAGTGAAAGATTTACAGGAAGAACTCACAAGTAAATAAGACAAGCATCATAAACAAAGAGCAGTGGAAGGTTCTTGCAAAAAAACAAA
The DNA here is from genome assembly GCF_014839835.1 of Dryobates pubescens. Taxonomy (NCBI): domain Eukaryota; kingdom Metazoa; phylum Chordata; class Aves; order Piciformes; family Picidae; genus Dryobates; species Dryobates pubescens. The sequence goes on from NC_071612.1 coordinate 28,891,769, forward strand.
CTTGGGAATTGCTTTCAAAATATGAAATCAGCTGGAAATTCACCACCTTGTGAAAAGATCAGAAGAAAAATGTGACATTAATAGAAGCCCTGTCAGGATGTCTCTGCTCCCTGGTATCAGGTGACAGAAGGAGAGGTAATGGCCTGGAATCGTGCCAGGGGAGAGTTAGGTTGGAGATTAGAAAAGGATTCTGTGCAGCAAGGGTGGTCAGGAATTGGAACAGGCTGCGCAGGGAGGTGGTGGAGTCCCCATCCCTGGAGGTGTTCAAGAAATGTGTGAAACATGGTTGAATAACCATGGTGATGGACTCACAGAATCACGGAATCATAGGTTGGAAAAGACCTCAGAGATCATCAAGTCCAACCTATCACCCAACACCATCGAATCAACTAAACCATGGCACCAAGTGCCTCATCCAGGCTCTTCTTAAACACCTCCAGCGATGGTGACTCCACCACCTCCCTGGGCAGCACATTCCAATGGCAAATCTCCCTTTCTGGGAAGAATTTCTTCCTAACGTCTAGCCTGAAACTTCCCTGGCACAGCTTGAGACTGTGTCCTCTTGTTCTGGTGCTGGTTGCCTGGGAGAAGAGACCAACCCCCTCCTGGCTACAACCTCCCTTCAGGTAGTTGGAGAGAGCAATGAGGTCTCCCTTGAGCCTCCTCTTCTCCAGGCTAAGCAACCCCAGCTCCCTCAGCCTCTCCTCACAGGGCTGTGCTCCAGCTGTGCTCAATGATCTTGGAGGTGTTTTCCAACCTGTTCTGTGATTCTCTGATCAGTGAGCATCATGGCAGTAGGGTTCTGGTGCAGTCTTCCTAAATCATAGTGAAAAACCCAAGCAGTTATTTATGTGTTTCTGTAACACTGCTGAGAGAACTGCAGAGGGTGAACATAAAGAAAAGCTTTTTCACTGTGAGGATGCTGGAGGCCTGGAGCAGGCTGCCCAGAGAGGCTGTGCATGTGTTCCTGTGTGAGCTGCCCTGGGTGATCCTGCTCTGGCAGGGGGGTTGGACTGGATGAGCTTTTGAGGCCCCTTCCAATCTCTAACATTCTGTGATACTGGGATGGAAATTCTTCAGTCCTCTTTGTGAAATTGTTTAGTCCTGTGTTTAGAAGCTGAGGCACTACGTCTAATATTTTGGTTTTTTCCATCCCCTTTTTCTTTGTTTGCCTATGAAAAAGAAAGGAAGGGGAGAAGAGGTAGAGCTGTCAAATACATAGCAAGCTGTTCTGCAACAGGGGAGACTAAAAGCCTTATGTCAGTGGTGCACTGTAAAAAAATGTGAGGGATATCATGAAAAGGTAATAGAAAACAAGTGTGCATGTCTTTAATGTTGTCTAGGTCTCACTGAGGAATGCTGAGATGAAGCTGAGATACTTTTTTTGGGGGGGGAGCAGTCGCAAACTGTTTTTAGAATGGAAGTTTACCTCCTATGGTTGTCACTATCTGAGGAAACATTAAGATTTTAAAGCTTGGATTTCCTCTCTCTCAGAAGATGGTTCAAGGTGTCATTTGAATTCAAAGTCTTTGTTGCTGTTATTGTTATCCTCATGGCATCCATATTGTTTTCAGTGCCTTATATATCACAGTATCACCAAGGTTGGAAGAGACCTCAAATATCATCGAGTCCAACCTGTCACCACAGACCTCATGACTAGACCATGGAACCAAGTGCCACATCCAATCCCCTCTTGAACACCTCCAGGGATGGTGACTCCACCACCTCCCTGGGCAGCACATTCCACTGGTGCATGACTCTCTTGGTGAAGAACTTTCTCCTCACCTGTAGCCTAAACTTCCCCTGACACAGCTTGAGACTGTGTCCTCTTGTTCTGGTGCTGGCTGCTAGAGAGAAGAGACCAACCCCTTCCTGGCTACAACCACCTTTCATGTAGTTGTAGAGAGCAATGAGGTCACCCCTGAGCCTCCTCTTCTCCAGGCTAAACAACCCCAGTTCCCTCAGCCTCTCCTCATAGGGCTTGTGCTCAAGACATGTAGACACTTTTCTTCCCTAGATTCACACAATCACAGAATGATACGGATTGGAGGGGACCTTGAAAGATAATCTAGTCAAACACCCCCCCCTCCCACCCCCCGCTCCATTAGAGCAGGATCACCTGCCAAGAAGACTTGCAGTGCCACAGGATGCTAAAAACCCACTGTGGAAAACTGTAGGAGAAGTAATCAACTTTCTGTAGTTGATGGTAAGCTGTAGATAATACTAGTGTGTCCTAAAGAGCTAGTTCAAGCTTTAGCCTATAAATGTGGTATTTATTTATATGGAAGAAAATTTATAGGCTATGGCAGAGTAGTTGGGCTCAGATATTTGCTCAATGTCCATATTTCAACTGGAAAATGAAGGTTTTGTCCCCAGCTTTAATAGTCGTTCCTCGCTCTGCATGGAATCTGCTGACAAGATGCATCACAAAAGGTAAAAGATGTATGCCAGATCAATGAACACCCTCTCAAGGTCTGGGTTCTGCTTTGGAAGTAGGTCCAGAGAAGGGACACAAAAATGATCAGTGGGTTGGAGCACTTCTGCTACAAGGACAGGCTGAGGGAGCTGGGGGTGTTCAGCCTGGAGAAGAGAAGGCTCCAGGGAGAACTAATAGCAGCAGTTCAGTACCTGAAGGGGTTGCAAGAAGGCTGCAGAGAGACTGCAAAGGCCTTCAGGGACAGGACCAGGGGCAATGGCTTCAAACAGGAGCAGAGCAGATTGAGGTTGGATGTGAGGAACAAGTTCTGCACCACGGGGGTGGTGAAACAGTGGAACAGGTTGCCCAGGGAGGTGATTGAGGCCCCATCCCTGGAAATATTGAAGGTGAGGCTGGGCAGTGCTCTGGGCAACCTGATCTAGTTGGGGATGTCTCTGCTGACTGCAGAGGAGGTTGGACTGGATGAGCTTTGGAGGTCCCTTCCAGCCCAGCCCATTCTGTGTTTCTGTCAAGTGCAAGTTTTCACTGTTTTCACTTACATTACAACTTGTGAAATACAGATTCATATTTCTCATCAGCTTCCCATTCCCCATTTTTTCCCCCAAATAATAATAAAAAGCCCTAAATGGTTGAAATTCAAGTGTATAACAATCCAGCTTGTTGATGATAAAGGGAGTTAGTGTGCTTGCCATCTGTGCCTCTGCCTTGAAGTAACTTGAGTTGCCACCAGCCTGGTGTCAGCGATACCAAGAGGGTGAGCTGCTGGCCATGCTATTGCAGTAGTCACTTTTGGTGGCCTCTTTCCTTCAGTAAACTCCATTTCTAACAGTGTGCTTTTAGAACCTGTTATTGATTAAGCAATATAAATCCCATTGCAGTCCACATAGATGTGCCACAGAAAATAAAACACTGTCAAGGAATAGTTAAATGCATTCAGTCTGGCAAACACATAGACTGTTGGAATAGATGCAGTTCAGACCCTTACAGAGCAGATTCTGAGATGAGACATGGAAATCTTTACAGGTGTATCAGTTTTGAGGGGAGAAGTGCATACTGGATCTTCATTTTTAGTTTAAAATAAGAAGTGTAGTTCATGGTTGCAGGTGTGATTATACCAGAGAAGGTTTCACAGCAGAATAAACTTCCAGCAGAATTGTATTCCTGGGAAAAGAGAAAGGCTACTTTGTTAGCCTGATTAAAATAGTTTCCCTCAGGAAAGGCACTTGAAGCTATTTCTTCAGGCTAATATCAGATGATTTGGTCTTCCCAGCAATTGCACCTTTTCAAAGCTGCGGTGCTGGAATGAGCATTCAGCTTCTCATTCAGCCTGGTTTGGTATCTTTTTAGTGGTTGGTCTCTGCTACCTGCACTCAAGAAGGGGCAGATACAGTTGATGTCTCTGCTGTGTGATGTCCTTTCCCCACAGTTTCAGAAGACATTTTTCAGAACTTAACAATGAGACATTTCTTTCCTGCCTCGCATTAGTCAAAGAGAAGGCTCAGGGGAGATCTTATTGCTCTCTACAACTACCTGAAGGGAGGTTGTAGCCACGTGGGGGTTGGTCTCTTCTCCCAGGCAACCAGCACCAGAACAAGAGGACACAGTCTCTAGCTGTGCCAGGGGAGGTTTAGGCTGGATGTTAGGAAGAAATTCTTCACTGAAACAGAGATTTGCCATTGGAATGTGCTGCCCAGGGAGATGGTGTTTAAGAAGAGCCTGGATGAGGCACTTGGTGCCATGGTTTAGTTGATTAAATGGTGCTGGCTGATAGGTTGGACTTGATGATCCTGAAGGTCTTTTCCAACCTGGTTAATTCCAATTCTAATCTCTTGTTCTGTTGCTGGTTACCACCCCCCACATGGCTACAATCTCCCTTCAGGTAGTTGCAGACAGCAGTAAGAGGACACAGTCTCAAGCTGGACAGGGGCAAGTTTAGGCTTGAACTTAGGAAGAAGTTCTTCCCAGAAAGAGAGACTGGCCATTGGAACGGGCTGCCCAGAGAGGTGGTGTCGATATTGCTGGAGGTGTTTAAGGAAAGCCTGGATGAGGCATTTAGTGCTATGGTCTGATTGATTAGTTAGGGTTGGGTGACTGGTTGGACTTGGTGATCTTCCAATCTGATTGATTGGACTTGGTCTCTTCCAATCTGGCTGATGCTATGATTTGATAAGCAGCTTTCTGCCTCTTGCAAAAAATAGCTTGAAGAGCTTATTGATAAATGCATTTTGTGTTCTTCTCACAACCTACTACAGCTGTTAGGGTGCACATGAGTCAAGCCATTACCATATCTTCATGTGCTGGATGCTCTGTGGGTGCCCTGCTACTCTGTAGAAGGTAAATAGGGAGCTCACACAGCACCAAAGACAGTGGCAAAGCTGGGAGGTGTGAGATGTCACAGTGATCTTCGTGGATCTTCTCCAGTCTTACTTCTTACTCTTGCTTTCAAGAAGCAGGAAACAATAATAGTCAAGAGCACACACAAAAACGAGCTCACTATCCTGAAAGCTAGCAGATGATAGAAATGGTGAGTATGTGTGGTTTGCATGTGCAGATCTGGAGAGGGCAACAAAGGAAATAATGGAAAGCCATAAAAGTGTCTTCTTGTCACTTTTGTGGGCTTCCAAGTCTTTAGCTTAAAATTAAATTGTATTTGAAAAAGTTGTAGTGCAAACACCTGACGAGTCACAGCAGGTAAATTGTCTGCATCCTGAGCTAATTGTTTTGTTTTAATTATCGGACTTATGATTTTTGTGTTGTCATTAACTTTACACTTGTCATTCAGGATTTGGAGAAATGCACTTTGCCTCCTGAATCTCATTAAGATCCCTCTACCTTTTGTCCCCATCACGTAAGCTTAGAGCTTTGCTCTTTCTGTTTACTGCACAAGGACTCAGCATATGGACAGAGAGGAGAAAACAGAGTGTGAATACCCCCCTTAACCTCTTCCACAAGAAAGCAGAAAATATACAGATTCAGAAAGTAGTAAATCTGTGAATCAGTATTCTGGCTCGACTTGAAATACTCTAATACAGTCTCACCTCTGTGCCTGGTAAGCTTATGGAGCAGATCCTCCTGGAGCCACTGCTGAGGCAGAAGAATGATGCAGAGGTGACTGGGCACAATCAGCAGGGCTTCACCAAGGGCAAATCCTGCCTGACAAACCTGGTGGCCTTCTGTGACAAGGTCACAACATCAGCAGATGAAGGCTAAGCAACTGAGGTCATTGACCTGGACCTGAGCAAAGCCTTCGACACTGTCCCACACCACATCCTGGTGTCCAAGATGGTGCAGGATGGGTTCCATGGATGGGGCATTCAGTGGGCAAAGAACTGGCTTGAGGGCTGCACCCAAAGGGTGGCTGTCAATGGTCCATGGCCAAGTGGAGGCCAGTGACAAGTGGAGTCCCTCAGGGATCAGTACTGGGACCAGACTTGTTTAACATCATTATTGGTGCCATGGACAGTGGCACTGAGTGCCCCCTCAGCAAGTTTGCTGATGACACCAAGCTGTGTGGTGCAGCAGACACTCTGGAGGAAAGGGATCCATCCAGAGGGACCTGGGCATGCTGCAGAGCAGAGCCCATGACAACCTCATGAGTTTCAACAAGACCAAGTGAAAGGTCCTGCAGCTGGCTCAGGGCAATCCCAAGCACCAATAAAGGCTGGGCAGGGACTGGCTTAAGAGCAGCCCTGAAGAAAAGGCCTTGGGGTGCTGGGGGACAAGAAGCTCAACAGGAGCCAGCAGCGAGCACTTGCAGCCCAGAGAGCCAAGCAGAGCCTGGGCTGCAGCAAGAGAAGCAGAGCCAGAAGGGCCAGGGAGGTGATTCTCCTCTGCTGCTCCACTCTGCTGAGACCACAGCTGGAGCTCTGTGTCCAGTTCCGGAGCCTCTGTTCCAGGAAGGATCTGGAGGTGCTGGAAGGTGTCCAGAGAAGGGCCACGAGGATGAACAGAGGGCTGGAGCTGCTCTGCTATGGAGACAGCCTGAGACAGCGTTGGGGATGTTCAGTCTGGAGAGGAAAAGGCTCTGAGGAGACCTTCTTGTGGCCTTGCAGTATCTGAAGGGGGCTACAAGAAAGGTGGGGAGGGACTTCTGAGGGTGTCAGGGAGTGACAGCACTGGGGGGAATAGATCCAACCTAGAGATGGGTAGATTCAGATTGGATGTTAGGAAGAAGTTGTTCCCCATGAGGGTGGTGAGAGACTGGCACAGATTGCCCAGGGAGGTGGTGGCAGCCTCATGCCTGGAGGTGTTGAAGGCCAGGCTGGATGTGGCTGTGAGCAACCTGCTGTAGTGTGAGGTGTCCATGCCTATGGCAGGGGACTTGGAACTGGCTGAGCCTTGAGGTCTGTTCCTACCCTGACAATTCTGTGATTCTATAGTGATGCTTTCTTAAATAAGCCTTAAGAAAGGAGCGAAGGAGGTTGCAGGAATAATGGTTATCATTCACTTAAAATTAAGGATGAGAAATTCATGAAGCACAGGATTTGCTTTTAAAACTGAAAATAATTGCACTACAGAATTACTTGTTACAGCAGGTACTGAAGTTAAAGTTTTTTGGGGAAAAAGGAATTGCAAGCTTTTATTTTTTAAAGCAATAAATCCATTTCTGTTTCTTGACTTAAAAGATGATGTTTGAAGTTGCATGTTTGACACACACTGTCCTAGGGAAATAAGGAAGTGCTTCAGTTCCAAAATTTAATCACCTCAAGTGACCATTTTTTTAGCACTAGAATGTCTTTAGCTGTATTATATTGACATGCTGGGTGTGATGCCATATGGCTCAGTGATCATATAAAGTTCATCTTAATGTTGCTCTGTAAATCAGTCCTTCTTTATATATGCTATCAATATTCTTTTCTTTAGCAACAATGAACTTTATAGATACCTAAAAATGCCCTAGGCAGCTACTCCTGCAGTGTAACAGTGTGACACCAGCCCTTTGCATCCAGCAGAGCTTACACCATTTGCTGAGCTGAAGGTCTATCCACACAGAACTGAGGTGCAGCTCTCTGCTGGAATATTTTCTATATTAGAAACAAAAGAATTTGGTATTTCTAAGCAGTTTTGTCACTACTTGAATGTCACTTAAGCAGTTCACCCAGGTGTGTCAGCTTCACTCTTGCCTCTGTTCCTTTTATTTATGTTACATAGCTCCCACCCCAAAAACATCCACTTCTATGTGAACATACATCTTTCATTTCCCCCCTCTTCTTTTCACACTCTGTGCTGTGGAACTCATATCTCACAGGCTATGAAAAGCATTGCTATGACATTAGCTTAGAAACCGTGAACAGTAAAGGATGAAGCAGTAACTTGCAAAGAGATTTCTCTTCTGAACACTCTGGAAACATTGTAGAGTTTCAGGTATTCCTGTAGCTGGTATGCAAAAAATGAGTTGCTACTAAAAGAAACCTTGTGTTTGATTATTCCAGTAGAATTTAACGCAAGTGGCAGCAAAGGTTTCTGTTTTCAAGTGATTTTGTTTGGTGCTCTTTGGACATAAGGATCAGAGATTATTTTCTATAATTTCCTGATAAAAATGACACCTGTAAATATGCTGCTAATAAAAAACCTGTGGTTAGGCAAGATCAGTATTCTGTAGTCCAACATCTGATTTTAACTAAGCTCCTATGCTAGTTCTGCTGCACAGAACCTTGAAAGTTCAAAAAGAGCAAGTGCAGAGTTCTGCACCTGGGCCAGAACAATCTTCACTGTCAATCCAGACTGGGGGAGGAGGTGATAGAAAGCAGCCCTGAGGAAGAGGACTTGGGAGTGCTGGTGGATGAGAAGCTGGACAGGAGCAGGTAGTGTGAGCTTGCAGCACAGGAGGCAAATCACATCCTGGGCTGCATCAAAAGATTTGTTGCCAGCAAAGCCAGAGAGGTGATTCTGACACTTTGCTCTGCTCTGCTGAGACCTTACCTGCAGTACTGCATCCAGCTTTGGAGACCTCAGTGTAGGAAGGACATGGACCTGATGGAGAGCGTCCAGAGGAGGGCCATGGAAATGATCAGGGGGTTGGAGCAGCTCTGCTACAAGCATAGGCTGAGGGAGCTGGGGGTGTTCAGCCTGGAGAAAAGAAGGCTCCAGGGAGACCTAATAGCAGCCTGCCAGTACGTGAAGGGGGCTACAAGAAGGCTGGAGAGAGACTGTTTGCAAAGGCCTGCAGGGACAGGACCAGGGGCAATGGCTTCAAACTGGAACAGGGCAGATTTAGATTGGATGTGAGGAACACGTTCTGCACTATGAGGGTGGTGGAATGCTGGAACAGGTTGCCCAGGGAGGTGGTTGAGGCCCCATCCCTGGAGATATTCAAGGAGGCTGGACAGGGCGCTGGGCAACCATATTCTAGTTGGGGATGTCCCTGCTGACTGCAGGGAGGTTGGACTGGATGGCCTTTGGAGGTCCCTTCCGAGCTGGACCATTCTATGATTCTGTCAAATGATTCTGTGATTGAACTAAGCCAAATTCCCTTATTACCATCTTTCACAGATTGGTAGTGTTAGGCTTTAATGCTTCTTGCTTTGTTGGAAGCAAGAGCTGTTGGCCTTTGAGCTACAGGACGATCAGCAGGACATGCTCTGATCTGGGTATCTGGTTTTCTAACTGGGCACTCTGTGAGCATGCAGTCTGGTCAGAGTCCATGATCGTGCCTGCTGTGTGCAGAGCCAGAAACAGCAATGGAAGGCAGCATCACTGATGTGCATCTCTTTCCTGGAAACACTTTGCCAAAAAGGTTTCTCTTGATTTGACACAAACCTACTGGTATTCAAAAGAAAGCATTAACAGTAAATAAATAATAATATTCCAAGCACTTACTTCACACTTTTCAAAAGCCCTCTGGGGGACATGGAACTGGAACCCCTTTTGAATGAACACATGACCAAGGTGTTTGTTCAGTTGCCATTCAGGACTGTGGATTGTTTTCAGGAAGGTTACATTTCCAAGAATCCTTGGAAACTATGAACAACAACAACAAAAAGGAATTGTGTACAATTGGGAGCAGGTGGCAGTTTGGTTTGATTAGCACCCAGAAAGTCATCATAGATACAAAGACTTCAGAATACATTTACTATGAAATGTAATTCACCCCAAATCCAAACTGCTTCTATGTGAATAGGTTTCTATTAAAAAAATACTAAAATGCAGTGGTTCATTTCCATCGCTATCTAATCTACCTGGTAATGGCATTAACAGTATTTAGAGACTATGAGCTGGTCTCTTCCAGTGCAGGTAACACTGACTGCAAATGATGTGCCAAGCTTATGCAGTGCCTCTGACCAGCACGGGGTGCCTGGTCTGAGGTGACTGCCTGTTGTGTGTATGAATCTTCTCCAGATGATGAATCTTCCTGGAAGACAAAATCCTGCCTGTAACTATTATGCCATTTAACTCTGCCTTTCCCACGGCTCTTGCATCTCTATTGCAAAGTATAAACAACCACCTGTTAGAGGAATCAGCCCCACAATTGCTGCCACTTGACTGGTAGACTGGTTGGGTCAGAGAAAATGCAGACACCGTATCAAATACTCCTTCATGGCACTTAGAAAACCCCAGGAGATGGAAACTGTCCTTTTCAGGATGAGGTTTTCACAGAATCACGTAGGTTGGAAGGGACCTCTAGAGATCATCCAGTCCAACCCCCCTGCCAGAGAAGCATCACCCAGGGGAGTCTGCACAGGAATGCATCCAGGTGGGGGTGGAAAATCTCCAGAGAAGGAGACTCCACAACCTCTCTGGGCAGCCTGCTCCAGGCACCCTCACTGGAAACAAGTTTCTCCTCCTGTTGAGCTGAAACCTTCTCTGTTCAAGTTTGTCTCCATTGTTCCTTGGCTTATTGCTGTGCACCACCCAAAAGAGCTTGGCCCCCTCCACTTGACTCCCAGCCCTCAGCTATTGATATACATGGATCAGATCCCCTCTCAGCCTTCTCTTCTCCAGACTAAACAGCCCCAGGGCTCTCAGTCTCTCTTCACAGGGGAGATGCTGAAGTCCCCTAAGCATCCTCGTGGCTCTCCCTTGGACTCTCTGCAGCAGGTCTCTGTCTCTCTTGAACTGCGGAGCCCAGAACTGGACACAGGATTGCATCTGGGGTCTCCCCCCAGGGCAGAGTAGAGGGGGAGCAGAACCTCCCTAGCCCTGCTGGCCACACTTTCCTTGCTGCACCCCAGGATCCCATTGGCTCTCTTGGCCACCAGGGCACATTGCTGTCCCATGCAGAACTTGCTGCCCACCAGCACTCCAAGATCTTTCTCCATGAAGCTACTCTCCAGCAGGGCAGCCTCTAACCTGTCCTGGTGCCTGCTGTTATTCCTGCTCAGATACAGGACCCTGCACTTATCCTTATTGAACTTCATGAGGTTTGCCTGCACACAGCTCTCAGCCTGTCCAGATATTTTAGTCTTAGAAGTTGATTAACATTCATTTGGTCATAATGATGATAATTAGCATACACACACACATATATATGTATATACACTGATTATATGTGTGTGTGTGTGTGTATATATACACACACCAATTATATATATGCTGATTATATATATTTTAATATATATTTTTATATATGTAAACATATATACTTTGGAGAGTAGTGAAGGGGGAAAAGGACTTGGGGATCCTGGTGGATGAAAGGTTGACCTTGAGCCAGCAATGTGCTGTTGTAGCCAAGAAGGCCAATGGCATCCTGGGGTGGATTAGAAGGGCTGTGGTTAGTAGGTCAAGAGAGCTTCTCCACTCTGCCCTGGTGAGGCCACATCTGGAATATTGTGTCCAGTTCTGGGTCCCTCAGTTCAACAAGGGCTTTAGGGAGCTTCTTGAGAGAGTCCAGAGCAGAGCCACAAAATGATGAAGGGAGTGGAACATCTTCCTTTTGAGGAGAGCCTGAGGGAGCTGAGGGCTCTCTCTGTAGCTTGGAGAGGAGGAGCCTGAGGGTGACCTCATTCATGTTGATAAAGATGTGCAGGGTGAGTGCCCACAGGCTGGAGCCAGGCTCTGATGGATGATGCCCAATGCCTGCACAAGGGTCAGTGGTGGAAGCTGAGGCAGAGGAATTTCCATGAAAACAGGAGGAAGAATTTTTTCCCTGTGAGGGTGACAGAGCCCTGGAACAGGCTGCCCAAGGGGGTTGTGGAGTCTTTCTGTCTGGAGATATTCAAGAGCTACCTGGATGTGTTCCTGTTTAATCTGCTCTAGGTGCTCCTGCTCTGGCAGGGGGTTGGACTGGATGAGCTTTTAAGGTCCCTTGCAGCCCCTAATATTCTGTGATTCTGTCATTTTGTGATATATATTATTAGCAGTTAAAGATTTGGAGGTAGGCTATCACTCATGTAAGGAGTATTTTCATGAAAAGTAGCTGATTTACAGTGTCTGAAATCCAGCCCACATCAAATCAGCAGTAGAGCCTAAGGATGTATTGCCATTTGATACTCAGATTTGTATTCATAATATGTACTTACAGATATGTTGTAGTCTAGAGTGTGTGCATAGATATATATCCATGTACAATGATGTCAGGTAGGATTGCATAGACAGAAACCATTCTCTGCCACCATCCCCTTGTTTATAGTGTGTAAATAAGCTGTATAGGAAAATCCAAAGAAATTTAAATGTTCTGGGGGTAGAAATTATTTCTGCTTGTAGGCACTTACACAAAACTTACCATTGCATGTTTTAGCCTCCCTAACCAACACTAGAATGGCCTAGCCTTGTACATGGGCCCATTTGGATGCATATATGCATTTGTATTTGCATATCAGTGCCTTCCAGCAATAGTGAAATCCCAGAGTTTAAACTACAAACCTGTTGTATTAACTTCACCAATTTCCTGTTCAATAGATCACTTCCTTGGCAGACATTTGTGGGTTCCTTAATGTGTATCATTAAATATACAGAAGTGGTGGTGTTGCTGAGTGAATGTCATTTATCTTTCTCATTTTGGGATCTTGGTGCGGCATTATTGTAGCTTTCGTTCAGCCTCCTCAGGCTGAAGTGTGAATAGGGGCTGGGGCTGGGCACAGGAGTATTTGCTTAGCTAACTCTTCTTGTTAAGGCCTCTTTATGGCCAGGTTATTGTTGTACCTGCATCAGTTTGCTTTGATGTGGCTGCAGCTGAAAGAGTGGAGATAAGAAGGCCAGTCAGACTTTCTCCTGAAAAGGAATTAGGATTTGCTGAATATTATGGGCTACGACATAAAGCTTTTGGGTAGCATGATGCTTACCATGATCAGTATCTCTTTTTTCTCCCTAATACCAACCAAATGGGCACTAGGAGACAGACACACAAAGTGGGATTAGAGGTTTCACTGACAGACTTCTCCATATTTAAACTGTGCAGACTGATTCCTCTCTGCTTCGGGAGCAAAGATCTGTACATCTCAGAACGGCTAGGGAATTTTGCTGGCTGCCTGATGGCTTTGCCGCAGCTTAGAGACTCTGTGAGGCCTTCAGCTGCTTCTCTGCCGTCACGTAGGTCCAGTGAAAGAGCAGCAACCTCTGGAATTCTAGGCAGACACATAACCCCAAATGTATTTATTTTTTTCTCAAATCATTGTCAGTCTGTAACAAATAAAAAAGTCCAGCTTCAGGTGATGAGTTGGCTGTAATCACAGTGCTCAGGTTGCTGAGCTGAGATACACGGAGAGATTTTACAATGAGATGTACATCCCAGGTTGCATAGCAGTGATACTGCTGAGTGATGAAAGCGTCCTTGAACATAGCTGAATAGAGATGCCTTGATTTCTGTGTTGAAGTGATAATCCATTCAAAGGCTTTTACAGTTAATTACATCTAAATGACTTGTATTGTATTAGGTTATTCCCTGAAAATCAGGACATATGCTAACAGATGAAACTAAGAGACAGAACCTCAAATTGGTTTATGATTCTCTGCCTAGCACAGCTGGGTAATAAAGCCATATTTCTTGCCCTGCTTGGCACAGATGTCATGCTGTATGCTCCTCAGAAGGGTTTTTTCTTTTCTTTATAACTCTTCATCTTTCAAATATAAGGTAATGGATTTTATCTGAGTCAAAGTTCCACCTGCGTGTCTTCTCTATTGAGGTCCCTCGGTGGAAGACCTATGCTCCTCTTTCTCATTTCCATTAAAATATTCTGATGAAAAATGAGAGTAGAGCAATTAAAGAATAAGTAAGAGGAGAAAAAAGACTTAATGTCTTCAAGCTTTTATGTGTGCAGGGCTAAAACGACGTTTCTGCTCAACCACATTTCTTCTGCGTTTAGTACAAAGAGAAATAAGTAATTGCCTTGCTTGTAGAGTTGCTTTGTTCATTTTGCTCAAATGAATGGCTTGAAATTTTTATAGGACCAGAACTTCTAAGAGTATCATTTTTCATTTCACCCTTTCTATTTTCTCAAATTGCAGACATTTTGTATTGCCACATCTTACTCTGTTTGTTCTTTCAGACTCTTGGTTTTGCACGGTTCGGTAGCTCTGCCGCATACCACGAGCGTGCTCTTAAATAACAATACTGGCAGGGCTGGGGGAGGCTTCTTCAGGAAGATAAACTTCTGTCTTACGGAAGTTTGAAGCTTTTCTGGTTACAGTTCCGTGTGGTTTTATTCCCTCCCCTGGAATAAATGTAGTGCTGGGTATTTTTACTGCATAGTGTTGTGGCAATGATGTAATGAGCTGTAAAACTGCAAATTAGCACTGGATGGAACCCAGGCTCTGGTACAGTAGAGGGCTATTAGAAATGATTTGTTTTGACTCTGTAGGGAGGTGTGCCAGATGTCCCTCAGTTTAAACACCCCCAGTGATTAACCCCTGAAACGGAACTCTCTGAAGCTAAGGAAAGCTCTCAGCACCAGGTTACGCAGGCTGCAGGAAGTTCTGGGCAATAAAAGATGCCTCTCTACAAAAGTAAACGTCCAGCAATGGGTGATAAGCTCTTATTTCCAGGCTATGTCATGACGCAGTCCAAACCAATCAAGTAATGCAGTTGTCTGCTCTGCTCTCTGGCCAGTCACAGCAAGATGGGTACTGCTTGCTGAAGTGATGGAAGATGATTCTGAACACATCACAACTTCATCTGAATTTCTGTAGCCTGCCTTTATGTATGGTATGATTAACACAGCTAAGTGCATGTATTTATGCACACCAAATATACCTGAGTCCTTCCTACAGACTAGAAATATAATCTGCCTTGATGCAGAGATTGTGCTTAAAATCACAGAATCACAGACACATTCAGGTTGAAACAGAACCTCAGGATCACCAAGTGCAACCATGAACCCTACTCTACAAGGGTCACCCCTAAACCATAGCCCCAAACACTGCATCCAAACCACCTTGAAACACAGCCAGGCTTGGCGACTCCACCACCTCCCTGGGCAGCACATTCCAATGCCTGAGCACTCTTGCTGGGAAAAAATTCTTCCTACTGTCCAGTCTAACCCTGCCCTGCTGCAGCTTGAGGCTGTTCCTCTTGACCTATTGCTAATTACCTGTGAGAAGAGACCAGCACCAGCCTCAAAGAACTATCATAATGCAGAGCTAGGAGTGCTGCTGGTGTAAAGTGATATGAGCCTAGTCAAACTTAAGATTTGGTTCTTGGCCTGTATCACTGAATGAACAAAATCTCTGTATAAGCACAGTTTAAACCAAGAATTAATAAATCACCAGCTTTTTTTTTAGCATTTTGTGGAGTTAAGACCTTTCTTTCTCCTGTAAGATTTCTCCTGTAAGATTCTATATTATGCCTTTTAAAAATACAACTGAAAATGAACAGCTAATGCAGTCTACCCTATCTTTACCCAGTATCAGTAGCTGCTGACTAGAGATGGCAAAGGGCTCAATGTTGTCAGTGGGAGACCCACAGGGTACTATTGAGTAGCTATTACCACTGGCTTCCTTCTTAGCACAGCTGAGTAAGTCCCCTTAACTACTGTGTGTCTGCCCCTTCCTTGCAAGTGGGCTTTCATCTGGAAATGTTGTCTACATTATGTATTTTAGTCAGAGTATCACAGAAACACAGCATATTAGGGGTTGGAAAGGAGCTGCAAAGACCATCCACTCCAACCCCGCTGCCAGAGCAGCATCACCCAGGGGAGTCCACACAGGAATGCATCCAGGTGGGGTTGGAAAATCTCCAGAGAAGGAGACTCCACAACCTCTCTGGGCAGCCTGCTCCAGGGCTCTGCCACCCTCACTGGAAACAAGTTTCTCCTCCTGTTGAGCTGAAACCTTCTCTGTTCAAGTTTGTCTCCATTGTTCCTTGGCTTATTACTGTGCACCACCCAAAAGAGCTTGGCCCCCTCCACTTGACCCCCAGCCCTCAGCTATTGATATACATGGATCAGATCCCCTCTCAGCCTTCTCTTCTCCAGACTAAATAGCCTCAGGGCTCTCAGTCTGTCTTCACAGGGGAGATGCTCAAGGCCCCAAATCTCTGTTGGACTCTCTCCAGCAGGTCTCTGTCTCTCTTGAACTGGGGAGCCCAGAACTGGGCACAGTATTGCAGGTGTGGTCTTAGCAGGGCAGAGTAGAAGGGGGGAAGAACCTTCCTAGACCTGCTGGCCACACTTTTCTTGAGGCATCATTCAATAAGAATATGCTAGAATACTTCTACCCTGTTTTATCATTTTAGCCTCTGCCCTGTTTCTCATTTTTCTTGCTGCACCCCAGGATCCTATTGGCTGTCTTGGCCACCAGGGCACATTGCAGTCCCATGCAGAACTTGCTGCCCATCAGCACTCCAAGGTCTTTCTCCATGGAGCTGCTTTCCAGCAGGGCAGCCTCCGACCTGTCCCAGTGCCTGTTGAGGTATCTTTTTTGAGTGAGTCAAAATAAGCACCTTTCATTTGCTATAGCTACAATGCAAATGCTGCTATAGTGAAAGTTATCTGCATCCCAAGATGAATAATGTTTGCAAAATGCCTTTTTATGGAACAGGAACTACTGTGCAGCCTTTGAGAAGGCACAAAGGCAATGCAAACAAGTTCCTGCTGCTTTTTCCCCTAAGGTGAGCAGTCAGTTCCACCTGCATGAAAGGAAAGCGTAACTGTGTATGTATTTTGTCTTTTGTGGCAGTTGTTAGGAGAGTCTGTCCTACTATTTGTGTCTACAGTCCCCCCTGCTGCACAGGTATTCTTTCTGGGCATTCTCGAGGTCATGAGTGGCAGGAACTTGGACCTAAGCTCAGCTGACATTCTGACTCTGATCTCGCCTGATTAGGGAAATATTTCAGTTTCAAATTTGGCATGTGCTGTAGGCTACCAGGAAAACTAGGGCACAGATTCCCAGAGGGTGGGGGTTTTGAATTAGATGTGTGTTCAAATGTGTGCTTATGTAACGGTGACAATGCTAAATCACAAACCCAATGCTTTGGACTGATAAATAGGCAAAAGAAGACACCACTCTTTGATTTTGTCTTTATTTCTTGGACTCTTGATACAAATACACTATAGTCACAAAATGTGATTATTGCATTTTTCCATGCTGTTGTAGTTTGAGCTGGGTGCCCCCCTGGTGCATTCACTTCCTGTGTCCAGAAGTCCAGCCCAGAGGGATGGACACAGGAAATTGTGTATTTCCTACCATAATTCTTTGCACCACTATAAGATCCAGTGCGGAGTCTGGCACTTCCTCTTTCCTTCCCTCTCCGAGACTTGGTAACTGGGGGAGAGATCTCCCGGCCATGGGCCTGATTAGGCCCAAGGCCACAGGGGGATGGGCAGTCTCAGGCCTGGCCAGCTGAGACTAGCCCAGCAGAGGGAGGGGGAAGAAGGAGCCCTGGGGGTTTTGCATGCACCCTCAGGTGGGGATGGGATCTTTCTTTGTCACTGCGCTTTGAGTTTTCTGTAACATTCACTGCTTTCTATTTAAACTTTCATCACTTCTGCAATCCGTTTGTCTGAGTCGTTATTTCTGCCTGTGGTGGGGAGGGGATCTGCCCCAACCCATTACACATGCCTAGAGGTCAGGTCACAACAAAGTTTGCAAAATGCTTTGTGACTGTGGAGTTTGTGAACCCAGCACAGCCAGGTGTAAAATTTCCTCAGCAGCCCTGAGATCTGATGTTGGGCAGCGCAACTGAAGGCAGGGCAGGTGCTTCTAAAGAGAGGTGGTGCTCTGCCTTATCATCATTAGTATCACAATACCACAGTACATTAGAGGTTGGAAGGGATGTCCAGCGATCACCCAGTCCAACCCCCCCCTGCCAGACCAGCATCACCCAGGGGAGTCCACACAGGAATGCATCCAGGTGGGTCTGGAAAGTCTCCAGAGAAGGAGACTCCACAACCTCTCTGGGCAGCCTGCTCCAGGGCTCTGGCACCCTCACTGGAAACAAGCTTCTCCTCATGGTAAGCTGAAACCTTCTGTGTTCAAGTTTGTATCCATTGTTCCTTAGCTTATTACTGTGCACCACTGAGAAGAGCTTGGCCCCCTCCACGTGAGCCCCACCCCTCAGCTATTGATAGACATTCATCAGATTCCCCTCTCAGCCTTCTCTTCTCCAGCCTGCACAAGACAATGATTTAATGACTCTGGATGCACAGTAATAGTTTTTTCTCATAAACAATTGATTGGGGGGTTGTGTGTAATTCTATGTAGTAACTTAGATGCTTGAACTACTGTTTACATTCAGTTTAGTGTAAATAATTGCTTAGTAGAAGGTAGCTTTCAGCTAACAGCTGCTTGCTTCCTTTGGTAAAGATTCCTCTGGAGGAGTTTAGTGACAGATGTTAGTACTGAAAGCTGACCGAAACAAAAGCAAAACAAAAAAGGCAAACACAAGAGGTGTGTTTGTTAAAGAACATAATCATCAGGCTGTTCAGCTCATCTCTACTTAAATGATTGCCAGCTTAACTAATTAGTCTAATTACTTAGCTGACAGACTGAGAGAGTTGGGCTTGTTCAGTCTGGTGAAGAGAAGGCTCCAAGGAGACCTTCTTGTGGCCTTCCAGTATCTGAAGGGGGCTACAAGAAAGCTGGGGGAGAACTTTTTAGGGTGTCAGGGAGTGATAGGACTGGGGGGAAAGGAACAAAACTAGAAATGGTTAGATTCAGATTGGATGTTAGGAAGAAGTTGTTCCCCATGAGGGTGGTGAGAGACTGACACAGGCTGCCCAGGGAGGTGGTGGAAGCCTCATCCCTGGAGGTTTTTGCAGCCAGGCTGGATGTGGCTGTGAGCAACCTGCTGTAGTGTGAGGTGTCCCTGCCCATGGCAGGGGGGTTGGAACTGGATGATCCTTGAGGTCCCTTCCAACCCTGACAGTTCTATGAGTCTATGATTTTATGATTCCTTTCCCTGGAAAGTTCTGGGAAATGGGACTGCCTTTGTCATGAGTAATGGTCCTTTGATTCCTTCAGCTGGCTATCCAGGGACAATGATACATGGGAAACATACAGCAAACACTATATAGCTTCATCTTCCTGCAGCATTAATGCTCACAGAGGTTTTTTTCCAGCCTGTTGGAGGAAAAACCAAGCTTGCAGTCACCAGCCATCAGCCTGTACTGGAAAAAGTTGGAAACAACTGTCCTGCAATCTCATTTTGCAATGAAATCCACATCAAATGCTTTCCCAAGCACCAAAAACCCAGCAACACCAAGACTGAAGTATAGCTTCCTTTCTACTTTCTAAGCTCTGACACAGTCTTCAGGTGACAAGGTGGCAAGCCATTGTGTTATGCTCTCAGTGTTACAGGGGAAAGGACATAAGGGATGGGAAAGCAGACTGTAATGCCTCTTCCAGAGGGAAACAGACAATTAATCATAATAAAAAAAGCAAAATTCAAAAAGCTTCAGCAAGCATAATTCAAGAGTCTGTCCTGATTCCACAGGAATTTAAAGGGGGTTTAAACTGTACTCACATAAGTTGTTTTACAGCTACATTGGAATAATGGCTTTCTTTTCCATGGCCATCTCTCTCTCCTTGTCTTGGAGAAGCACCAGGATAGAGAGGGAGCTGGGGGTGGGGCAGCTCAGTGCAGCAACCATGGGCACACAAAGGCACTCAGTAGAGTACAAGGAGGAGCAAAATGTGCTGATGATACCCAGGTGGCTCCTGCAAAAATGCTAACAGCCATCTTCTGCAACCCACGACCTTTGAAATTACTGTTGCACTCATCTGCATAAGAAGCAATGCCTTTTAGCCCGCCAGGCTTCCTGGTGCTCCTCCACCTCTTTAACTGGCTACAGGTGTCAGCAATTGGCCTACTGGAGATCAGCTTCATGGCCAAGGACCTGAGAGTCCTAGAGGACAAGTTCATCACAAGTCAGCAATGTGCTCTTGTGGCCAAGAAGGCAAATTGGATCATGGGGAACATTAAGAAGACTGTGGCCAACAAGTCAAGGGTGGTTCTCCTCCCCCTCTGCTCTGCCTTAGATGTCTGAGGTGACACCTGGAGTATTGTGTCTAGTTCAGGGTTCCCCAGTTCAAGAGAGAGAGGAAACTCCTGGAAGAAGTCCAGCAAAGAGCTACAAGGGTGATGATCAGCTTGCCCTGGATCCCTGGGCAAGCTGATCCAGGTGAACCTGCTTTAGCAGGGTGCTACAACTAGACGGTTCCCAGGAGTTCCTTCCACCCCCTACCATTCTGCAATGCTGTGATGTACAGTTTCAGAGATGAGTTTATTATGGGAGAATTTGGAAAGCTTTAATAAAAGAAGATTGATTTAATGGAAAGTTTGATTCAAGCTTAAATATGGGGATAGCTGCTGCTGCATTATACAATTAAGATGGATAATGGATAAAGCAGTACTGAGAAAAATGCAGAAGGGCTCTGTAAAAAGTCAGCTCAATATTAATGTTGAAATAAAATCTAAATCCTGCTGAATTACATGAAAAGATAGGAAACACCATTATGGAAACGAGATAAATCTAAATAATAAGGATATATTAAAATGCAGTGAAGCTGTCTTGTTTAATTCTTCCAACACTGACAGTTTTATGATGCATATTTAATCAAAATAGCATGGTTTGGGTCTGTTTTGTTTTTAAATATTGGGTTATTTGACTTGAAACAATAGATCACATTCAAGTCTTGTCATAATATTTCTTCCTCCCTGCAAGTACACCATGGGTACCTTGAAAGACAGAAGATTTTAGCCATCAAGTTGTCTAATGACCAAAGTAAGAAATGAGTTTCTGTATCAACATCAGTAAGATGTCCTTGAATGAGTAAAATAAGGAAAAGAACCATTGTCTACATACTGCTCCCATTAGAGCAACTTTACAGACTTGTTTAGAATAACAGAATTGCCAGGGTTGGAAGGGAACTCAAGGATCATCCAGTTCCAACCCCCCTGCCATGGCCATGGCCACCTCACACTACAGCAGATTGCTCACAGCCACATCCAGCCTGGCTGCAAAAACCTCCAGGGATGAGTCTGCCACCACCTCCCTGGGCAGCCTGTGCCAGTCTCTCACCACCCTCATGGGGAACAACCTCTTCCTAACATCCAATCTGCATCTGCCCGTTTCTAGTTTTGCTCCATCCCCCCTAGTCCATCCCTCCCTGATACCCTCAAAAGTCCCTCCCCAGCTTTCATGTAGCCCCCTTCAGATACTGGAAAGCCACAAGAAGGTCTCCTCAGAACCTTTTCCTCTCCAGACTGAACAACCCCAACTGTCTCAGTCTGTCTCTGCAGCAGAGGTGCTCCAGGAGGAGAATCACCTCCCTGACCCTGCTGGGCACACTTCTCTTGCTGCAGCCCAGGCTCTGCTTAGCTTTCTGGGCTGCAAGAGCTCACTGCTGGCTCCTGTTGAGCTTCTCATCCCCCAGCACCCCCAAAGCCTTTTCTTCAGTGCTGCTCTCAAGCCAGTCCCTGTCCAGCCTGTATTAGTACCTGGGATTGCCCTGACCCAGAAGCACGGAGGTGTTTTACTCAGTTTGGCCAAGATGCATTTGATGAGAGCGCTTAGATTTGTTTCACCTTCCTTCTTCAAGGGCTTTGTAAAAATGACTTTTAAGGCACTAAGTATAAAATACGTTGTATTTACTCTCTTGATTTTCTCTTTTATATAGAAGGATAAAGAATTTATCCCCAATATATAAATTCCATGATCTGGCTACAATTTAAATGAAAGTCTGTTCTGCAGAGTTCTAAAGCAGACTGATTTTCTCAATCCTCATGAATGCTTTATTTTAAGCTGTTATTTTCCCTTCTTCATGGAATATTTTACATTTGACTGAACAATGTAGTTTAAAAAAAAATAGATGTAGCTCTTGCCATGATTTTGTCTTTGGTTTTCCTCTTAAATTGGAGGAAAATAGGTGAGGTGCATTGCACTTGAGTAAGAAACACTGCAGAAGAGGTTTAAATGTAGTACCTAGTCTTATGAGTTGAGCAGGGAAGGACATGCTTTGATACTAAAAACAAATTTTAAAAGAATAAAAGCCAACTTCCAGATGCCTGAATCTGGGCAAGAGCTGAAAGGAGAGCCAGCCTGTCAGCATGCTGCTAAAACCTGCTGAAGAGAATCATAGACCCAAGTGAGTGAGCTGACAAAATAGAAAAGTGAAGTGCAATGGTCTGCAGAGCTTTAAGATGTAGTTTAAGTGTTACAGATCTGAGTTTTGTTTAAGTTTTTAGCATGCAATAAAGACAGACCCTCTAAATTGGGTATTTTTATACCATCTTTGGCAAGTATAGTTACTCTTCCTGGGACAGTACCTAACCAGACTTCAGTGTCTGAGTCCCTTCTCCAATCACGGATTATGTGATGCAGGATTAACTATAGAGAGCAGAGACAATAAGTTGGTCACTCCAACTAATTTAAGTGGTAGAGTACAATTGTCAGTTTACATTCACTGACCCTTGATTCTCTCACTCCAGTTTCTATGCAAATAAAAATATTACTTCAATATTGTACAAAATGAAGAATTTTCTCAGCTCTTGAGAATCATAGATTCTCAAGGAGAGACTAATCACAGACTCACAGGATGTTAGGGGTTGGAAGAGACCTCTGAAGGTCATCCAGTCGAACCCCCCTGCCAGAGCAGAACCATAGAATCCAGCACAGTTTGTACAGGAACACATCCAGACAGGGCTGGGAAGGCTCCAGAAAAGGAAACTCCACAACCTCTCTGGGCAGCCTGTTCCACTGCTCTGGGACATTCACAGTGAAGTTCTTCCTCATGTTGAGGTGGAACCTCCTGTGCTGCAGTTTCCATCCATTGCCCCTTGTCCTATCCCAGGGCACAAGTGAGCAGAGCCTGTCCCTGTCCTTCCTTCCTGAACCCCGGCCCTCAGCTGTTGACAGACATTGATCTGATCTCCTCTCAGTCTTCTCCTCTCCAGACTGAACAGCCCCAGGGCTCTCATCCTCTCCTCACCAGGCAGTGCTCCAGGCCCTTCAGCATCCTTGTAGCCATCCCTTGGACTCTCTCCAGTAGATCCCTGTCCCTCTTGACCTGGGGAGCCAAGACTTGGATGAATGAAGTAACCTACTTCATCTCTCTGAAGACATGAAGTTTACTGG
The DNA here is from genome assembly GCF_014839835.1 of Dryobates pubescens. Taxonomy (NCBI): domain Eukaryota; kingdom Metazoa; phylum Chordata; class Aves; order Piciformes; family Picidae; genus Dryobates; species Dryobates pubescens. The sequence goes on from NC_071612.1 coordinate 28,914,653, forward strand.
TAGATGGTGGAATGTATTGTTGTTTCTTGCTCTACTTTGGTACTGAGATTTAATCCCAAATGAGTCTAATCCTTTCCTGAACAATGACATTTTAATGACTCATGCTAAGTCTTTATATTTCATCTACTTGCTTAGTAGTGTTAGCATTCAACTGGCTGAACTTGGCCTTTCACAGACAAATGGCAGAAGTCCCCAGCTAAACAGTGACCTCTCCAAACAATCCAGTCACTGGTGAGAGGAAAAGCAAGAGGTTGGACATTATTTCTGTCTGGTCTCAATGAGTGGAATGAGAAGTGGCAGGTCAAGTTCAGGAACTGTTTTAGACCAGGGTAGGAAATTTAGAGACTTTTGATTGACACCTCACAAAAAGTGTTTGGAAGTAAAAAGATGCTGGTAAACATTGGTGGGGGAGAAGGGCAAGGAACTGCCATCACGTGCTCTATCCTGACAGTCAATAATCGTTCATGGTAGTTTCTCTGACAAATATGCTTTATGACAATCTCTGCTGCTGTGTTTGTGAAAATGAGTTTCTGCATTAGTATGGAAGTCTTTTTTTAAGCTGTGTGCAAGTAAACTTCACAGTATCACAGTATCACAGTATCACAGTATCACTAAAGTTGGAAGAGACCTCGAGGATCATCAAGTCCAACCTGTCTCCACAGACCTCATGACTAGACCATGGCACCAAGTGCCACATCTACTCTCCTCTTGAACACCTCCAGGGATGGTGACTCCACCACCTCCCTGGGCAGCACATTCCAATGACGAATGACTCTCTCTGGGAAGAACTTTCTCCTCACCTCAAGTCTAAACTTCCCCTGGCACAGCTTGAGCCTGTGTCCTCTTGTTCTGGTGCTGGTTGCCTGGGAGAAGAGACCAACCCCTTCCTGGCTACAACCACCTTTCAGGTACTTGTAGAGGGCAATGAGGTCACCCCTGAGCCTCCTCTACCCCAGGCTAAACAATCCCAGCTCCCTCAGCCTCTCCTCACAGGGCTGTGCTCAAGGCCTCTCCCCAGCCTTGTTGCCCTTCTCTGGACACGTTCAAGAGTCTCAATGTCCTTCTTAAACTGAGGGGCCCAGAACTGGACACAGTACTCAAGGTGTAGCATAACCAATGCGGAGTACAGGGGCACAATGACTTCCCAGCTCCTGCTGGCCACACTATTCCTAATGCAGGCCAGGATGCTGTTGGCCTTCTTGGCCACCTGGGCACACTGCTGGCTCATGTTTAGGCGGCTGTCAATCAGTACCCCCAGGTCCCTCTCTGTTTGGGAGTGCTAAACTTGCTCTATAAATTGTGAATTAGAAACTTCTTTGATCCAGAAGGGTAGGTGATGGTGGACAGAAAGCTGGACATAAGTCAGCAATGTGCTCTTACAGCCCAGGCAGCCAATGGCATCCTGGGCTGCATCAAAAGCAACCTGGCCAGAGATGGAGAGAGGAGATTCTGACCCTCTGCGATGCTGAGACTTCACCTAGGGTCCAGCCCTGGGGCCCTCAATACAGGCAAGACATGGACCTGATGGAGCAGGTCCAGAAGGGGGCCACAAAAATGATCAGGAGATTGGATCAGCTCTGATATGAGGACAGGCTGAGGGAGCTGGGGGTGTTCAGGGTGGTGGAGAATGGAAGGCTCTGGGGACACCTAACAGCAGCCTTGCAGTACCTGAAGTAGGCTACAAAAAGGATGGAGAGGGACAGTTTACAAGGGTATGCAGCAACAGGACAAGGGGCAATGATTTTAAACTAGAGAAAGGTGGATTTAGATTGGAGATTAGGAAGAATTTATTTACTATGAGGGTTGTAGAACATTGAAACAGGTTGCCCAGGGAGGTGTCAAGACACTGTCCCTGGAGACATTCAAAAGTCAGTCTTGAGGGGACTGAGGAACCTGATCTAGTTGAAATGTGCCTGCTTACTGTAGGAGGGTTAGACTAGCTGGTCAATAGAGGCCCCTTAAAGCAGTGCATTCTATCATTCTGTAATGGTCTCTCCAGTTTTTTAATTATTATGTTTCCCTTTTTCTGATTTCTTTCTAACTCTGCTATGCCCTTTGAAACAAACATGTGTGTTCAGGAAGATCTCTTTTTTTGTTCTCTTCTTTCTACAAGGTACTTGAAAATGGTAGATCAAAATGCAGGTAGTTGTGGTCTGCATTCAGTGCTGTTGTAGAAGGTTAAAAATCCAATTCACTGAACAACAAATTTTCACCTAAGCCTGCTTGCAGATGCTGCCAGCCATGAGCAGGCACTGTCTGTATTTTACAGTTTGTCCATGAGGTGGCAAGCACTGTTGGTTCTTGGCTGACAACAGAGGGATGCAACGTGTCAGTGGTACTGATGGGTTTTATGATGGTGATGGTAGTTGCAGCCACCTTTCTGATGTGTTGCAGTAAAAGTGGTTTATATTTCTCAGTATGTAACACCATCATGATTTCTCTTCTGGAAAAGCTGGCCTAATGTTATGGTCCCCTGATTTTTCCCTCTGCTTGTTAACAGGTTCTGTCTGAGCTACAGTAGCTATTACTACCCATGATTTAAATGATGCACTGCAGGGAGTGGTGAGAGAAGAGAAGGCTGCAAGGAGACCTTCTTGTGGCCTTCCAGTATCTGAAGGGGGCTACAAGAATACTGGGGAGGGACTTGTTAGGGAATCAGGGAGTGATAAGATTGGGGGCAACAGAGTGAGACTAGAAGTGGGTAGATTCAGATTGGATGTCAGGAAGAAGTTGTTCCCCATGAGGGTGGTGAGAGCCTGGCACAGGTTGCCCAGGGAGGTGGTGGCAGCCTCATCCCTGGAGGTTTTTGCAGCCAGGCTGGATGTGGCTGTGAGCAACCTGCTGTAGTGTGAGGTGTCCCTGCCCATGGCAGGGGGGTTGGAACTGGCTGATCCTTGAGGTCCCTTCCTACCTTGACAGTTCTATGCAGGGTAGAGCTAGGAGAAAATTTCAGCAGAAATTGTTGCAAAAATAATTATTGTGCATATTTATTCCTTAGTTTTTGTCCTGGTTTGAGTATGAACATGGAAAAGTAATCTATTTGTTTATTAGTTTGTGTTTTCTCCTTTTCTCTCTTAGCAGTTGCCTTGGAAATCTTCATTGATTTCCCACATTCCCTACTGTCCTTAATAACAGCAGTCCTGTGTAAGAGAAGAGCAGGAGTTCAGTTTACACAGATGCTAGGTGGTGGTTTGTAGCTGCTGGGATGAATCTCTGGGACAAAACCCCCAAACACAACAACACTTTCATAGTCTTCTACTCATAAATAATGAATTTCATGCAGGTAAAGGTTTATTTGGTGATAAACAGTAAACAGTACTGCTCTATGAAGAGCATCCCCTATCTGGTGATGTTGCCAGAAATTATACATCCAACACTAACTGGTGGACCAGATCACCACAGGAGAGCTGCAAATCAAAACCACAACTACTGCTTTTAAGGCTTTATTTGTGGCTCCAAATACAGAATTTGGCTGCATAGGCAGACCTCTGCACTGCATGAGCAGAGCAGTTGGATATTTTGTGTGGAGCCTGCAGGATTAAAGTCATAGTGGCAAACTACCAACTGCCAAACTGGGTTAGCTTTTAAGAGAAGCTGCAAAAGTAGTTTCTGTGTTTGATGTGTATGGGAGAGTGCTTAGCTGCTCCTCACAGATCTCATCAATAGGATGTACACAGAAAAAACCTCCTTCATTTTTTTTCACATGTATGGAATTTAGAAATCCATGAGAGTTGTTCCTCACAGGCATATAATTAACTATGAACTCTGCTAGATTACATTAGCAGAACAGTCTTCCTCTAATGAAGTGGAAGCATTCAGGAATCTCTGACACTTAGCCTGCTCAACAGTGTTTCTTGATCTGTTGTCCTTTCAAGCAGGTTTGTTCCAGCATTTATATAAGGTCCATTCATTCTCCTATTTGGGGTGCTAACTGCTTATGAACCCAGCTCTCTATGTAAAGGGTGTCAAGGTAATAGAGCAATGTGCACCTGTCTAGGTCTGCAGAAAGAGAGTCTCTTCTTTTTTGAATGTTCCTGTGTGGTGAAATGAAAGTTAAAACCAGGCCAAGTGTCAAAACCAGGCTATATATTAACTGAATAAAGCATAGAGAACAGAAGAAGGGAGAGAGAAAGAACATATGAAGAAAAAGAGAGAGCAGGAAAGGAATTACATTACTACCACCACCCTCCCAACAAGAGGTCAGAGGAAGGGTGCTGCCGTGTTGGCTTGGAGGAGGTGTTATCCTTCTTGGCTGTGCTGTCCTCCAGTGGAGGAGAGGAGGGAGGGACCTCAAAGTCCAAGTCCTTCTCTGAGCAGCCTCCAGCATGTGGTGTTTTCAGTCAAGATGTATTTTCTCTTCTCTTCTTCTTACAGCAGGCAAAATTATTGCACAGAGAGAGAGTTCTGGACTGCTGCTCCCAGGCTGCATGGTGGTGTCCTTTTCTCTCTGCATTTTTCTCTCTGTCCGAGCTGCTAAGCCTCAGTGTCTGTTATTCAGTTAATGGCAGCTCCCCCTGCCCCACACCCCTGTCACATTGATGTATATGTGACTGCCAGGTGGGCAGAGCTGACCCAGCAGGCAGGTTGTTTACAACAATCTTGTCTTTGTTGGACATTCCAGAGGGTCTTTTCACCATCCCCTCCCTGGGCAGCTGTTGTCTGGGCGAGGAGCAAAGGTGATTTTATCTGTGTTGATTCACATAAAGGGAGACAAGATTTAGTCTCTTACAGCACCCTATAAAAAACGATCATTGTAAGAGTAGACAGTTATCTTCCTCCTGTCTTCTCATGATTCTTCATGATGATTATTGTGGCACTGGGCCACAATATTCTTAATTTGGGGCCTGTACTGTTAGCCTTTCATAAGAGAACAATTACTAATCATGCTTAATTCTTCCAGGTCAGTCTCTATTTTCCAGGTTTGTTATATGCATGTTGCAAATGAGGAAACGAAGAGCAGCTGTCTGCCTCGCCCAGGGTGGTACCTGGAATCTGGCAGGTGTGGGTGGTTTTTGATTTGAGATGAAACCATCAGAACTCTTTAGCTCTCTCTGGAGAAGTGTGTGGAGACAATGAGCTTCTGTCCCACAAACAGAAGAAGGTTTGCTGTTTGTGTCAGCAGGGCAAAATCTCTCTTGTACTGCTTGGATTTTCTTCCACCTTGTTTGTCTCTAATGAGTCTTCATATTGACTGGCAGGAAGGATATATCTGTTCCCAAAAGTTTATTGGAATAAGGGGCAGCTGCTAGCAGCTAGATTATGAAGAGAAGGAGAGAGCAGAAGGTGAAGCTGAAAGACAAATGACTTCCATTGGGGCCACAATTTACTGCCTCTATTTGTGCATAAGGATTGCTTCATTTCTGAAGGCTGCCTCCAAAGAAATAGCATTTTGCTAGCATTGCATGAACAACATTTATTTATTTATTTTATTTATTTTTCACTTGCTAGTAAATCCATGTCCTGAAGAGAGGAGAAACATAAATATACTCTTGTTACTGAAGTGGCATCATTTGAGGGACAAGGCTCCTTCTCTGCTGGGCTCACTGGGAATTGTTGAGTCTTAAAGTTACTATCATAGTATCAGTCAGGGTTGGAAGGGACCACAAAGATCATTTAGTTCCAACCCCCCTGCCATGGGCAGGGACACCCCATACTAGATCAGGCTGGCCAGAGCCTCATCCAGCCTGGGCTTAAACATCTCCAGGGACGGGGCCCCAAACACCTCCCTGGACAACCCATTCCAGGGTTTCACCACTCTCATGGGGAAGAACTTCCTCCTCACATCCAGCCTGAATCTCCCCACCTCCAGCTTCATTCCATTCCTCCTAGTCCTATCACTACCCGAGATCCTGAGAAGTCCCTCCCCAGCCTTCTTGTAGGCCCCCTTCAGACACTGGAAGGCCACAATTAGGTCACCTTGGAGCCTTCTCTTCTCCAGAGTGAACAGCCCCAACTCCTTCAGTCTGTCCTCATAGGAGAGGTGCTCCAGCCCTCTGATCATCCTCATGGCGCTTTTCTGGGGACTCATCATAAAGAAAAGCCAGCATTTTTTCCAGTTGATTCAAATACAGATAAAGGAAAACAAAACACAGGATTTAAGCAGTGCAGTCAGACACTGCTGTTTTACATGGCATTATGAAGATGCTCACTTTCTTTACTACTTTTTTTTTTTTAATCCTGTTTGTAGATAAGAGTTCTCAGTGCTGTGCCATTCTTTGTTGACTGTAACTTTAATATATTGCTATCCAGTAATACTTTGTTTATACAGCAGAAAAATAGCTTAAATGATGTTCAGATTTTGTATTTGTTAATACATCAGGGAGCTAATCTCTTAGAGCCTCATTTCTAAAGAAAAGCTAAATTCTTGGGGGGTGGGGGGGGGAAGTGGAGATTCCAAATCATGTTGCTTAAACCATACTTTTATTTATATTTAACCTGTTTTTCCATAATGATTTGTGAAACATTCAGCCTTGAAACTATAGAATCATAAAATTGTTATGGTTGGAAGGGACCTCAAGGATGCTTTGTTTCTGAAAATATTGCTATAGCCTTAAATTCTTGCACAGAAGTTAGCCTGCATCTTCATAGTTCTTGCTGTGGAATAACAGGGAGACCACATTCTTCTCTGGCTAGTCTAGGCCTCAGTATGGCCAGATACACTCCCCTGGCTTCCATCAAGTCACAGAGATGAGCTGTGATGCTTCTCATCATGTGGATGCTTCTGACCTCACCTTTGGCTATGACCCTAGCTGCAGGAGCTAAAGCCCTGCCTTTCACAGGAAAATATGTTGTCCTGCAATTTCATAGAATCACAGAATTGTCAGGGTTGGAAGGGACCTCAAGGCTCAGCCAGTTCCAACCCCCCCGCCATGGGCAGGGACACCTCACACTACATCAGGTTGAAATACTAGATGGGTGTTTCACCAAACACCAAGACCTTACTACTGTTGCCTTGCAGAGTGCAATGGTGAATAGAATAGAATAGAATAGAATAGAATAGAATAGAATAGAATAGAGTAGAATAGAGTAGAATAGACCAGGTTGGAAGAGACCTTCAAGATCATCGCATCCAACCTATCATCCAACACCATCTAATCAACTAAACCATGCAACCAAGCACCTTATCAAGTCTCCTCCTGAACACTTCCAATGATGGTGACTCCACCACCTCCCTGGGCAGCACATTCCAATGGCCAATCACTCTCTCTGTGTAGAATTTCTTCCTAATGTGCAGCCTGAACCTCCCCTGGCACAGCTTGAGCCTGTGTCCTCTCGTTCTGGTGCTGGTTGCCTGGGAGAAGAGACCAACCCCCACCTGACTACAACCTTCCTTCAGGGAGTTGTAGAGAGCAAGAAGGTCTCCCCTGAGCCTCCTCTTCTCCAGGCTAAGCAACGCCAGCTCCCTCAGTCTCTGCTCATAGGGCTTGTGTTCCAAACCTCTCACCAACTTCGTTGCCCTTTTCTGGACTCGTTCCAGCAAGTCAACACCCTTCCTAAACTGAGGGGCTCAGAACTGAGCTCTCGCAGAAGAGATTTTTTTTTTCTTTGGATGTTAGGAACAAGTTCTTTACTATGAGAGTGGTGTAACACTGGAACAGGTTGCCCAGGGAGGTGTTTGAGGCTCCTTCCCTGGAGATATAAAAGGTGAGGCTGGACGAGGCTCTGAGCAGCCTGATCTAGCTGGGGATGTCCCTGCTGACTGCAGAGAGGTTGGACTGGATGACCTTTGGAGGACCCTTCTGGCCTGGATCATTCTGTGATGCTTTAATAGCTATAGTAGCTGCACTCCTAATCAGCAGTTTTGCTGCTTGAGATTGGGGCTGTAACTGTCTCTTGCATGAACAAGTTCGGTTAGTTAGGAACAGAATATTCCTCACTATTCTTTGTGTCAGTTCATATCTACTGGAGAATAAAAACTCTTCAAAAAATGTTCTCAAAATTATGATTTCCAGCTCCACAAATAATTTACCACCAATTGCATTTAAAATGATCATGAGTTGGAAATAGGAAATAGAACTACTTATGTGGCAGACAGATGGAAATATTTTGTCCCAATAACCACTTTATGGCTATGATATATCTGCATCAGTCCATAACCTCTAATTGTTCTGTCCTGAAAACTAGTTCCTTAGTATAGTTATCAAAGGAAAACATCACTTCATGTAATGAACTCTTAGCATCATTGAGATAATTGTATTTGATAGTTATAGTTGTGTACCGTGGGTGATATTGTGCCCAGCTGACTTTAGATGACTGCCTCTGTGGCCAGAGGAAAAGGGGAGAGAGATCATAGAATGACAGAATCATACAATGATCTGGATTGGAAAGCACCTCCAAAGGTCAACTAGTCCAACCCCCTCTGCAGTCAGTAGAGACTAGATACTCAACTAGATCAACTCACCCGTGCCCTGTCAACCCTTACTTTGAGTATCTTCAGGGATGGGGCCCCAAACACCTCCCTGGGCAACCTGTTCCAGTATTCCACCACACTCATGGTGCAGAAGTTGTTCCTAACATCCAATCTCAACCTGGGCTGCTCTAGTTTGAAGCTATTGCCCTTCGTCCTGTCACCGCAGGCCTTTGGAAATGTTTTTCTGCTAGAATGTCTGTGCAGTTAATTGATTATTTTAGTTGTTTTAGAAGACTATTCCCTTTTTTAACCCTTCCTTGAAAGAAAACCAGGTATTTCGTAATCTCTTATTATTGCAGATATGGTATCATGATTCTGAAATACAATAGTTTTCTCCCATGGCAGTCAATTAATCGTTAACCATTACATTGAATTAAGAGAGTGTTTTACCTATAGCTTTGTCTTCAAGGTCACTTTGTGTGAGAATGATTCCATTTTTACCTTGTATCACATTTTCCTTTGGCTAATCTTCTTTTTCTTTTCCCTTCCCTTTATTTTTTTGGTAAAACTTTCCCAGGGATTCATTAAATCTTAATTCATAATGCAAATCTTAGCTCTGCTTGTTCCCTGCAGTGCAGCTCCTGGTTGGTTCTTTGCCAATCTGTCTTATTGTGGAGTAATAGCAAATCTCCTCCTTTACTTCTCATAGTAGCCTGGACATTTCCAGAGAGCACAGTTCATAATTGTCCCCCTGAAAGGCTAACTGGGTCCGGAGGTAAACAGCTTGATTTTCTGGTTTGTTTCAAAACATACTCCATTGTGTAAAAGCTGTGTGTAGCCTGTGCTATGGTGAGTTGAAATTTGCTGCCCCTCCCCCCCCCCCCCCAGCATTACCTTTGCCAGCCCAGCTCAGCTGGAAGCAAATGGAAGCTGTATTTACAGCAAAACTACAATCTCCAATGGAATGCAATGAATGTGTACAACATATCCAGGAGTTACAATATCTACAGGGATTTACAATTAACAAACAGCACAAGGACCCCCATGGTCAGAGACCAGGGAAGCTGTCTCTCTGCTCCCCCAGCCCCTGTCCAATAGGGAGAAAGGAGCAGGGGAATGTTACTACCAAAACAATGCAGCCAAGGTCAAGCAGAAACAAGTTAGTATCTCTCCAGAGCAACAAAGAGAAGGGAAGGGAAGGGAAGGGAAGGGAAGGGAAGGGAAGGGAAGGGAAGGGAAGGGAAGGGAAGGGAAGGGAAGGGAAGGGAAGGGAAGGGAAGGGAAGGGAAGGGAAGGGAAGGGAAGGGAAGGGAAGGGAAGGGAAGGGAAGGGAAGGGAAGGGAAGGGAAGGGAAGGGAAGGGAAGGGAAGCCCCCAGAAGTATTTTGGTACAAGCAGACTTATGGTAGATATCTCTCCAATGGAATTGTTTAGAATTATCTCTATTTTTTTCCTTTTCACACCCAATAGTGATTTATTTCCTTTTTTCTACTTTTCTGCTTGAAATCTGTCACAAAATTTTAAAGGCATAGCCTAAAACAACAAGAGTGTTAAGCTTATTAATTAGAAGTCCAGTCCAGGAAAAAAAATATTAAGAATATGCTTAATCACTTTATTTTCCAAGCATGACTAATTTTCTTAATGTTAATGAGATTAGTAGTGCTTAAGAGCAAGGGGGCTTATGTTCTGCCCCAGTGTGAAGGTTCATAGAATTACAGAAAGGTGTGAAAGGACCTTAAAGATCATCTAGTTCAAACTCTCCTGCCATGGGCAGGCACATCTCAGGCTAGAGCAGGCTCCTCAAAGGCCCATCCAGCCTGGCTTTGAACACTTCCAGGGTTGCAGCCTCCACGACTTCTGCGAGAAGCCTGTTCCAGTGCCTCACCACCTTCATGGTGCAGAATTTCCTTTTATCTAATCTATACCGTTTCTTCCAGTTTGAAGCTATTACCCCTGCATGCCTGTGTTGTAAGTTCCTCTCCATCTAGCTTGTAGGCCCCCGTCAAATGCTGGCAGGCTGCTCTAAATCTTCGCTCCTCCAGACTGAACAACCCCAACTCCCTCAGCCTGTCTTCATAGGAGGGATCTTCCAGCCCTCTGACCCTCTTCACGTCCCTCCTGTGGACTCTCTCCAACAGGTCCATGTCTTTCTTGCACTGGGGGGCTCCAGAGCTGGCTGCAGTACTCTAGGTGGGGTCTCACAAAAGCAGCACAGAGGAGGACAGTCACCTCCCTTGACCTGCTGGTTATGCTTCTTTTGATGCAGCCCAGGGTACAGTTGGCTTTCCAGGCTGCACTGCATATTTCCAGGGCATGCTGAGCACTCCCAAGTGCTTCTCCTCACCGCTGTTCTCTATCCATTCTCTGTGCATTCCTTTTCTGTGCTTGGGATTGCCCCAATCCAGGTGCAGGACCTTGCACTTGGCTTTGTTGAACTTCATGAGGTTGACTCTGACCCATGTCTCGAGCCTGCTGAGGTCCCTCTGGATGGCATCCCTTCCCTCCAGCACGTTGGACACACCAGATGTCCATGCTGCTGGCTCCCTGGTGGAGCTGTCCAAGCTCCAGTGCCCTCCCTGCATGACCTGCTGTGCAAACTGCTGTGCACACCCTGGCTGATGTGTCCCAGCAGTGCTCAGCGACTGGCTTCTGATAACATTTCTGTCCTTCTGTGGTGGAAAATGATGATTTAAAACCACTGGAAAATCTGGGTTGGAGGAATTCTCCTGGCGTTTCAAGCATGCTTGGTTTCCCACTTGATTCAGAAGGAAGGTGTTCTGTGAAAATTTGGCCAGGAGCCAGAATTGCAATCTAGAGGATTCCATGTGCTGCATAATAAATAGGATAAATAGGGTGATTTGGTTAGTTGACTGTTTTGGGGTCTGGTTTTGTTTGGGTTTTAATCTACCTGTTCTTTTGGCTCATAGGAAGTGGCTCCAAGATTAAAAGTCAGTTCTGCAGAGGCTGAAATAGATCAGGAACGAAAAAAACCCGAACCACTAAAAACTCCTCCCCCAAACCCTCTGATGCTGTTTAATGGAACCTTGACACAATTTCACATTCCTTTCAATGCTTAGATTTCCCATCACTTCTGTGACATCCTATGCAGCTTAACATGGTTTAAACACATGAAGGAAGCACATTTGATTTTTAAGCATTCAGAGTCTGGCTGTAATTAATGATGCTGCAAGAGCCTTTATCACAAACTTTGTTCTCTCAAAATGTGCTTGTCACTGTGACATCATCTTTCAGAGGTGAAGTGCAAGTGGATTGCTTGATGAAGTAGTAATTTTTAGATAAGTTCCTCTATCTAAAGATGTCCCTTTGGAGTTCAGGAGGCAAGGACTATGATTTTCTGTGAATTATTGAAGTTAACAACTTACTGAGACTTTGAAGCATAGTCTATCAGTCTGCTACTTAGGGGACACTTCTGTAAAAGGTTGTTTGGGTGATTTGTAAATCTACAGTATTAAAACACCATTATTTTTGCCTACATTTGACTGTCTGCTGTAGTAACAGCTGTTCTTTTTTCTGTGTCAAGTATTTGAATTTGAACTGAGGCAGTGTGGTTTGGATGATCAGGGAGTGAGGAGGATGTGAATTGGTTGAAGGGGAGAAGTCAGAGAGTTGTGGTCAGTGGGACAGAGTCTAGTTGGAGGCCTGTGTCTAGTGGAGTCCCTCAGGGGTCAGTACTGGGACCAGAGATGTTCAATATATTCATCAAAAACCTGGATGAGGGCACAGAGAGCACTGTCAGCAAGTTTGCTGATGGCACCAAACTGGGAGGAGTGGCTGATACAGGAGGGTTGTGCTGACATTCAGTGAGACTTGGACATACTGAGAGCTGGGCAGGGAGAAATGGAATGAAGTTCTAGAAGGGCAAGGGGAGAGTCTGTCACTTGGGAAGGAACAACCTCATAGACCAGGATAGGTTGGGGTCTGACCTGGGGGTCCTGGTGGATGAGAGGTTGACCATGAGCCAGCAATGTGCTCTTGTGGCCAAGAAGGCCAATGGCATCCTGGGGAGAATTAGAAGGGCTGTGGTTAGCAGGTTAAGGGAGGTTCTCCTCTCCCTCTGCTCTGCACTGGTGAGGCTGCAGCTGGAATATTGTGTCCAGATCTGGGCCCCTCAGCTCAACAAGGACCTCAGGGAACTGCTTGAGAGAGTCCAGAGCAGAGCCACAGAGATGATTAAAGGAGTGGGACATCTTCCTTATGAGGAGAGCCTGAGGGAGCTGAGGGCTCTGTAGCTTGGAGAGGAGGATCCTGTGAGTTGACCTCATTCATGTTGATAAAGATGTGCAGGGTGAGTGCCCAGAGGCTGGAGCCAGGCTCTGCTGGGTGTTGCCTGATGACAGCACAAGGGGCAATCCACACCTCAGTCATGCCGGCTTCAAAATGAAAGCTCTGGCTGGGGCAAAGTATTCTGGGGCTTGGATTTCAGATTCCAACATGGAACGTTTCCTGTTCCAGTTGCTGCTTCTGGGTTTCAGGTCTTGGGTGGTGGCTGTTTTCTGCAGGGATGGTGGTGAAATGTCTGTTTGGGTTTTTTTCCTGTATTTCACTTCTCTTCTTCTGCAAATAGGCTGAGCTAAGGCAATCAGGCACTGTATTATTAGATTAATTAGATTATTAGATAAGGTAATTATGTATTGTGCTTATGATATCTCAGGTAACATTAAACTCTTATCTCTTTATCTCAACCCTGAGCTAAGCAGGCAGCTTAGCCCTTGCACTAAACCATTGCAAGAGGGTACTAAAAACATTCTAAGTGCAACACAGAGCAAATGTGATTCCTGTCTTAATTTGTGACTGAAACTGGACAGTAGAGATATACTCAAAATAAAATTCAGAGTTCAGAACATGTCTGGGATGAATAGGGTCATTTATATCCTGCCTGATCCCACAATTGTTTACCATAGCAGGACTATAGGCCTTGTCTTTTTCTCTGTGGAGCCGAACAGGTGGTGTTTCAGTACTGCACTCGTTGCGCTGCTCTTCGTTCTCGACTGACTGCCATCTGGAATCTTTCTTGCCTGGGAATCTCTAGAGAAGCACAGAAATGTTAATTAGTTTAAGACTTTGGGACACCTTCTTTGGACTCTTAAGAATAAATACAACTTTGTCTATTTGTATTACATTTGGCAGCAGGAAAAAGAGAACTGGCACATTGCTGTCTTTCATTATCACGAGAGAAGTCAATTAAATAAAATGAGTTGCAGGTTGTTTCAGAGACCCCCAGTCTAAAAGTATTGCTGGTTTATGGCAGGTGTTTCAGCAATTATTACTAATTGGAAAATTAAATGCAGTTGCTACTGCAGCATCTTTATTCACTCATGGATTTTGGCACATTTCAAGCAGCACTCAGCACTCAGCTGGATACAAGGCTGTGCGAATGAGAGTGAAGGTTTGGGTGGCAGCGGTGAGGTGGTACTGCCGGGCAGTACATTCACCCTCAGCTCTGTGGTCCTGGGCACACACCAGGTTCTCTCAGGGAGCAAGACCTTGGTAGGCTCAGCTGTGTTAGTACAGCACAAGAAAACAGGAAATTGGTGAAATTCTGATCTACAATCCTACAAGTCTCATGCTTCATTCCTGTTTGGAGGGTATGGATTGCTGCAAAGTCAACAAACTCCAGTGATTTCCCTTTCCAGAGGGCTGAGCAGCTGGCTGGATCTTGTCTGCAACTGCCAGTCCATTGTTGCTTAATCTTTGGGTGGCTGATGTATTCCTTTGCTGATCTCCAAAACTCTGGACTTGTCTTGTGTTGATGTGTCTTGTGCCCTTTCCTTTTGTTCCTGCAGTGAATATTTCTTGTGACTTGGGTCATTGAAGTTTCCTCCCTCCATGTAACATTTATTTACTGGGCAATTTATGTTTTCCTTTGAGTGCTTCTTTGCTGCTTCACAGCAGGATGGAGCTTCACTGAGAAGCTGCAAACTGGAGGATTTTGCAAACTTTAAGCACCTTATTCCCACCTCCAGCTTTAAAAGGTGGAGCTTGCTGTGCAGAATACCTAGGTTTTTTCTTCTCTACCTGACCTGGATTTTGCAAAGATTTCAAGTCTTGGAGGTTAGTGGACTTTGGAAATGAAGAGCAGTTTCAAATCTCCTTGCTTCCCCCTGCCCAGCACTGCCCTACCTTTTATGTGACCCTTCCCTTCCACTCTGCTTTCTGTGACTGTAGTTGCTGTGTGAAGGGGAGAGAAGGGTTTGCTTAGTAATAACTATCATTACTCAACAGATGTTATCCCTTTAGCATCCATTCTCTGCCTTTTCTCTCTTAGAAACTTGAGTTTCTGAAAAAGTTGAAGAGCTTCTCAAACCAAAGAGAGTGTGCAATGTTTCCCTGCTACACACCTAAGTGCAGGGTTCTACACACTGGCCACAACAACCCCAGGCAGTGCTACAGGCTGGGGTCAGAGTGGCTGGAGAGCAGCCAGGCAGAAAGGGACCTGGGGGGAGTGGTGGATAGTAGGCTGAACATGAGCCAGCAGTGTGCCCAGGTGGCCAAGAAGGCCAATGGCATCCTGGCCTGCATCAGCAATAGTGTGGCCAGCAGGAGCAGGGAAGTCATTCTGCCCTGTGCTCAGCACTGGTTAAGCCACCCCTTGAGTCCTGGGTCCAGTTCTGGGCCCCTCAGTTTAGGAAAGATGTTGAGTTGCTGGAAGGTGTCCAGAGAAGGGCAACAAAGCTGGGGAGGGGTCTGGAGCACAGCCCTGTGAGGAGAGGCTGAGGGAGCTGGGGTTGCTTAGCCTGGAGAAGAGGAGGCGCAGGGGAGACCTTCTTGTTCTCTACAACTACCTGAAGGGAGGCTGTAGCCAGGAGGGGGTTGGTCTCTTCTCCCAGGCAACCAGCACCAGAACAAGAGGACACAGGCTCAAGCTGTGCCAGGGGAGGTTCAGGCTGCACATTAGGAAGAAGTTCTTCCCAGCAAGAGAGATTGGCCATTGGAATGTGCTGCCCAGGGAGGTGGTGGAGTCACCATCACTGGAGGTGTTTAGGAAGAGCCTGGATGAGGCACTTGGTGCCATGGTTTAGTTGATCAGATGGTGTTGGGTGATAGGTTGGACTTGATGATCTCGAAGGTCTTTTCCAACCTGATTAATTCTATTCTATTCTATTCTATTCTATTCTATTCTATTCTATTCTATTCTATTCTATTCTATTCTATTCTACTGAGTCCAGCTCTGGAGTCCTCAGCACAAGAGAGACATAGACCTGTCCATGAGCAGGTCCAGAGGGAAGCCACAAAAATTATCAGAGTGATGGAACATGTCTCCAGTGAAGAAAGGCTGAGACAGGTGAGGTTCAACCTGAAGAAGAGAAGGCTCTGGGGAGACATTATTACATCCTTTTGATACTTAAAGGAGGCTTATAAGAAAGAGAGGAACAAACTTTATACCACAGGCTGTTGTGATAGGATAAAGGGTAATGTTTTGAAACTAAGACAAGTGAGATTCAGCTATATTCAGATCTAAGGCAGATGTGTTTTACAATGAGGGTGGTGAAACACTGGCACAGGTTGCTCAGAAAGGAAGTCAAAGCCCCATCCCTGGAAGCATTTGCTCCTCAGTCAGCTCATCCAGTCCAACCCTCGACCCAGCACTGAAGGGTCAACACTAAACCATATCCTTAAGCACCAGCTTCACACACTGCTTGAACACCTCCAGGGATGGTGATTCCAGCACTGCCCTGGGCAGAACATTTCAATCGCTGAGAACCCTCTCTGAGAAGAAATATTTCCTAGCATCCAGCCTGAACCTGTGGTGCACCATTTCCTGTGGTCCTGTCCCTTGCCACCAAGGAGAAGAGTTTTCTCCGTCCTCACTCCAACCTCCCTTCAGAGAGCTGTAGAGAGCAATGAGGTCTCCCCTCAGCCTCCTCTTCTCCAGGAGGCTGCAAATCCCCAGCTCCCTCAGCTGTTCATGGTGACAGCAGCATCTCCCACAGTTTTGGCAGCTGGAGACACATTCAAGCTGCCTTCTGTCTGAAATTTCCCAGCATGCCAAACCACACACACTGTTATAGATGCGCAAACCAGATGAGATTAAATATGATAAACAGAAAGAGGAACCATTGGAAAGGAGTTTACTATTAAACACAGAAGAATTCAAGCCTGTATGACAAGGTGAGATATTAGAAGGGGTGTTTTGGTGAGGGCAGTGTTAGTCACACACATGCATGCACAAGGGATTTGATACCACAGTGAAGCTTTCAGTACTACAAAAATGCCACTGACATCTATTTGCTTTCTGTATCAGTGAGGAGAGTCACCTTGACTTTCCCTTTTTCACATAGCCTCAAGGCTATGAAAAGGATAGACAGCAGCTATTAAGAGCTATTAATGACAGACAGAGCTGTCTTAGAGTGAGAGTTGTAAATTACAATCATGACAAACATGGGCTTTCAAAAGCTTTCCCTTCTTTTAGTAAGTCTACTAAAGCAAGGAGGAGGTATGGAGAAGGGCATGAAGTATAGATTGAAGCAGGAGGTATGCATGGAGTATGCATGCAAGGAGGAGGGTTGAAGAAGGGCATGAAGTATGCATGCAAGGAGGAGGTATGAACAAGGGCATGCAGTATACAAGCAGCAGCTTGTCTAAGAGATGAGAGGGCTTTCTTTTTTCCCCTGAATGCCAATTCAACAAACATTTTAAATTACATTTAAAGGGAAATAAAAATTAGAATCCTCCCCCTCTCTTTTATATTTGCATTTGAATTCAAGTTTCTGGTAACCTCATGAGGCTCAGCAAGAGCAAGTGCAGGGTTCTGCACCTGGGCCAGAACAATCCTGTCTATCAAGGACGAATTGTTACAGGCTGGAGGATGAGGTGATAGAAAGCAGCCCTATGGATAAGGCCTTGGGGGTGCTGATGAGAAGCTGGACAGGAGCAGGCACAGAAGGCCAATGGCAGCCTGGGCTGCATCCAAAGCAGCATTGCCAGAGATGGAGAGAGGGGATCCTGCAACTTAGCTCTACTGAGACCTCACCTGCAGTACTGTGTACAGGTCTGGAGCCCTCAATACAGGAAGGATATGGAGCTGATGGAGCATCCAGAGGAGGCCACAAGAATGATCAGGGGGTTGGAGCAGCTGTGCTGCAAGGAGAGGCTGAGGGAGCTGGGGGGTGTTCAGCCTGGAGAAGAGAAGGCTCCAGGCAGACCTAATAGCAGCCTGCCAGTACCTGAAGGGGGCTACAGAAAGGCTGGAGAGAGACTGTTTGCAAAGTCCTGCAGTGACAGGACAAGGGGCAATGGCTTCAAACTAGAGCAGAACAGATTTAGATTGGATGTTAGGAACAATTTCTTTACTTTGAGGGTGGTGGAACACTGGAACAGGTTGCCCAGGGAGGTGGTTGAGGCTCCTTCCCTGGAGTTATTGAAGGTGAGGCTGGACAGGACTCTGGGCAACCTGATCTAGTTGGGAATGTTCCTGCTGACTACAGGGAGGTTGGATTGGGTGACCTTTGGAGGTCCCTTCTGGACCTTCTATGGTTCTATAAGAAGTGAACTACTATGAAGTACAGACTTAATTCCACAAATTCATGCAACAACATGTACCCTTTCAATGACACAGCAATTGGAATACACAGGACTTATGGCCAGTACACCCCCAGAATAACCAAGTCCCCCAGACCATTCTGTGATTCTGTGGTACCAAGGGGGTATTTGTGATCCCATCACACAACCGGCACCTGAGTACCACTTGTCAGAGTACATCTCATTAAAACAAGAGTTTAACTATCGTAAACAAATGAAAAGTTACTACAACTGCAAGAGTTACCTCAAAAGCTGTCAAGGTGTGTTTAATAATAACTAATGCCACATTTAGACATCATACCCTCATTTACAGAGCATTCCAAGCCCAACAGACACAGCTCCAAACAGAGCTCCCATCTTCAATTAACTGGTTTGTTTCTTTTTTAAAGTGAAACCCATGTGTTCAGTATGGTTTATTTCACTACCTGCAGAATGAAAAACTGTTAGTCCTCTCATATCACACAGCAGTTCAATATTTTGACACATGATCAGATAATCAGCTTGCCGTGCTGAGAGGGATGGCTCTGCCTACAGCAGTGCTGAGAGGGATGGCTCTGCCTACACTTTGGGTAACTTCAAATCTCTGTGAACACACACAAATGAAATCTCCTACTGTGGTTTCCAGACCCAAGCCAATGGAACAGGAACATACATTTCAACAGCAGTGCACACTCACACCGCTACCCTGCCTTCCTCAGTCAGATAGAACAGAATAGAGTAGAATCTCTAGATGTCTCTGGATGATCTCTGGAGGTCCCTTCCAACCTCTAATGTACTGTGGTACTGTGACACACTCTGACAATCACTTCCAGCCCATGCAAGACTTAGAATATGCTCTTTCCTATGGGCTCCTTATGGAATAGAATAGAATTGAATTAACCAGGTTGGAAAAGATCTTTGAGATCATCAAGTCCAACCTATCACCCAACACCATCTGATCAACTAAACCATGGCCCCAAGTGCCTCATCCAGTTTCTTCTTAAACACCTCCAGGGATGGTGACTCTACCACCTCCCTGGGCAGCACATTCCAATGGCCAATCTCTCTTGCTGGGAAGAACTTCTTCCTAACATGCCGCCTGAACCTCCCCTGGCACAGCTTGAGCCTGTGTCCTCTTGTTCTGGTGCTGGTTGCCTGGGAGGAGAGACCAACCCCCACCTGGCTACAGCCTCCCTTCAGGTAGTTGTAGAGAGCAAGAAGGTCTCCCCTGAGCCTCCTCTTCTCCAGGCTAAGCAACCCCAGCTCCCTCAGCCTCTCCTCACAGGGCTGTGCTCCAGACCCCTCCCCAGCTTTGTTGCCCTTCTCTGGACACCTTCCAGCAACTCAACATCTTTCCTAAACTGAGGGGCCCAGAACTGGACCCAGGACTCAAGGGGTGGCTTAACCAGTGCTGAGCACAGGGCAGAATAGAATGACTTCCCTGCTCCTGCTGGCCACACTATTGCTGATGCAGGCCAGGATGCCCTTGGCCTTCTTGGCCACCTGGGCACACTGCTGGCTCATGTTCAGCTGCTGTCTACCAGTACACCCTAGGTGCCTCTGCCTGGCTGCTCTCCAGCCACTCTGACCCCAGCCTGTAGCTCTGCATGGGGTTGTTGTGACCAAAGTGCAGCACCTGGCACTTGCACTTGTTCAATGCCATCCTGTTGGACTCTGCCCATCAGTCCAGCCTGGCAAGGTCCCTCTGCAGTACTCTCCTACCCTCTAACAGATCAACTCCTGCTCCCAGCTTGGTGTCATCTGCAAACTTATTGATGATGGACTCAATGCCCTCATCCAGATCATCAATAAAGATATTGAACAGGATGGGGCCCAGCACTGATCACTGGGGGACACCACTAGTACCTGGCGGCCAGCTGGATGTGGCAACATTCACCTCCCCTCTCTGGGCTCAGCCTCCAGCCAGTTCCTAACCCAGCTCAGAGTGCTGCTGTCCAAGTCAGGGGCTGACAGCTTGGCCAGGAGCTTGCTGTGGGGGTTGGTGTCAAAGGCCTTGCTGCAGTCCAGGCAGACTACATCCACAGCCTGCCCCACATCCACCAGGCAGTCACCTGGGCACAGAATCGAGAAGGAGAATCACCTCCCTTGACCTGCTGACCACACTTCTTTTGGTGCAGCCCAGGATACATTTGGCTTTCTGGGCTGCAAGCACACATTGCTGACTCATGTCCAGCTTTTCATCCACCAGTAACCCATTCTTCTCTGGACTTCTTTCAATCCCATCATCCCCCAGCCTGTATCAACTCCATAGGTTGCCCCAACCTGTATACAGGACCTTGCACCTGACCTTGTTGAACATCATGAGGTTCTCTTGGGTGCACTTCTCAAGCCCAACTGCACCACTGAGCTGGGTGCTGTCTGCAAACTTGCTGAGGGTGCACTCCACCCCTGCCTGTGTCATTGCTGAAGATACTACAAAGCATTGGCCCCAGTATGGACACAACTCGTTCCTGCTCTCCATCTGGGCAGGTCAAACAAAGGTGAAATGCTCCATTGCTCAGATGAGCATGTGTCAAGTTAACTCATACATATACAACTAAATGAAAACAGAGGCAAGAAGGAGTTAGCAAAGCTAAATCTGACAGCAAACATCCCCAACTGACCATCTGTTCCACAAAGAATCATATTTTAAAGAGTCAGCACAGAAGCTCAGATGAAAACATGAAGGTGTCAATCAGATGGTGGTTTAGATATGAGAATCAAAACCATTTTTGTCCTTTGAATTTGCCTGCTGAGGTTAATGTTTTAATTTTCATTTGTAGGGTTCAGCTGGTGAGACTCTCAGAGCTACCTGCTCTGAAAACAAGCAAGCAAATAATTTCTTTTTTAAAGGAAAAGTATAGGCAGCAAAGAGCTTCTTCAGGAGTTGAGAGAATGAGATAGGTGGTTTGAAGTTCAGTTCTGAGAGCTCGTCACGTTGCCTGTGAAATAAAAATCAGGAGTAGATGGATCCAGAATCACATCCCTTTTCTTCTAGGGGGTGTGTTTGATTGATGCATTCATTTGCTTTTGAAATGAAGCTGAATCAAGACTCTCTTTAGAAAGGAGTCTTCTTCTGAAGGTGATACAAATTTGACCTCAGCAGCAAAATCTCAAGTAATATTTTGCTTCAGGCCCTGGGCACAGGAGGGGAGCTTGGACCTAACTCATTTTTTGTTTCTATCCAGGATGACAGATTCTTCTCCTTGCTTCATCTCCACCTTCCTCCAGTAGTGTTTTGGTGTACTGTGAGCATTTTCCAGTTAGCTCTGAGTACTGACACTGTGTCACAAGGGCCATCAAGTATTGATCTGATGGTAATGGCTTTCACACTGACTGAGATTTTTCAGCTTCTAGTAAACACTCTTTCTTCCTTGTCAGCCACTCACCTTTTCTTGGCATAGAGACCTGTGATTCCTTTTTTGTGTGTGTGTGTATGTGTACCGGTATTTTTCAACTATAACCCTCATCTTCTTGGCTGAACCCTCAGATTAGTTTATTCATCCATCTTATTTCTGATACCTAAAATGAAAATGAACCCAAGGAAAGAAGCTTTTAAAAATGTTCTCATACAGCTTGAGGACTGTGAGTGTTTGACTTCAAGTGGACAACTTGGTATCTGTATCTATCTCTATCTCATCTCTAACACCTATATCTATCTATATCTATCTATCTATGTATATATCTGCATCTATACCTATATCTATATCCATATCTATCTAATCTAGTTCTAGATCTTTAGGAAGAAGCTTTTCACCATGGTACAGGTTGCCCAGGGAGGTGGGGGAAGCCTCATGCCTGGAGGTTTTTGCAGCCAGGCTGGATGTGGCTGTGAGCAACCTGCTGTAGTGTGAGGTGTCCCTGCCCATGGCAGGGGGCTTGGAACTGGCTGATCCTTGAGGTCCCTTCCAGCCCTGAATATTCTATGATTTATGATTCCTTGATTCTATCTCTATCTCATCTCTATCTTTATCTCTATCTCTATCTTTATCTCTATCTTTATTTCTATCTCTATCATCTCTATCTCTATCTCTCTCTATCTAGATGGATAGAGCTATAGACACATATAGATGCATCTCCATGCTGTACATGGTATACAAGGAGAAAATACTCAGGGCTGTGAAAGATTTCCAGTGACTTTTGGTCAGACTTGTAATGTAATCATATCCAAACCTGCAGTGGTAATCACATTCGTAGTGTTTTATACAAGCTGCATGTTCACCCCTTAAAAACAGGGAAATGAGTTTTTCTTGCTGGGCTATTTGAGAGACCATTACAGAAAACAGTATGCAGAAGTGCAGAAGTATTTATTTAATGTAGCAAAACAAATGTTGCAGTCTGTACTTTCTGAGCACGTTTGCAGTGAGGAGACAAAGTGCATGTTTCACACATTGTGCCGTGGTAGGTATTTCTTTGCAGCAATAACACTGGTTTGGTTTGGGGTTTTTTTAATGAAAGAGCAGGAGGATTTTTTATCTTTTTTTTTTTTTTTTTTTTTTTTTTTTTTTTTTTTTTTTTTTAGAAATAAATGAGCTCTAGTGGAAATATGAGTTGAAAAGGTAGCAGTGGATGTGTGCTTTAGCATCAGGCTCTGACTGTAAATTCAAATTGGAATATTAATCCCTAGGTATTCAGTTAAGCTTTATGCAAACATTTACTGCAGTGACATATTCTGATCTAGGTATTCATCCAATGGTCTCTGCCCTTTTCTCTCTTGAATTTTTAATTTTGGAGTAGTTAAGTCAGAAACCACTGCTGACACCTGGCTTTGTGCAGTAAGAGGAACCTGGTGAAAAGCTGAGGTCTCTTCCAAACAGAATAGTGCTGTGGTAGTCAGGTAACAGGATGCACACACAAACTGTGTGCGTTTTTCAAGTGTTACTTACATGTTCTGGACACACTTGCCATAGTTGTGCATAGAGAATTGTAGAGTTGTTGAGAATGGAAAAGACCTTTCACTGAATTCAGTCATTAACCTAACACTGCCAAGGCTGGTGCTAAACCATATCCTTAAGCACCATGTCTACATGGCCTTTAAAAACCTCCAGGGATGATGATTCAAGCACCACCCTGGGCAGCCTGTTCCCTCGCTTGACAATCCTTGCAGCAAAGAAATTTTTCCTTATGTCCATCCTAAACTTCCCTTGCACAACTTGAGGATGTTTCCTTTCATCCTGTCATTTGCTATTTGGGACAACAGACCAACACCCACCTCGCCACAGCCTCCTTTAAGGCAGTTATAGAGAGCAAGGATTCCCCTTAGCCTCCCTTTCTCCAGACTAAACAATCCCAGATCTGCTCCTCACAGGGCTTGTTCTCTAGAACCTTCACCAGCTTTGTTGCCCTTTCTTTGGACCCAGGGCTTGTTCTCTAGAACCTTCACCAGCTTTGTTGCCCTTTCTCTGGACCCACTCCAGCACCTTAATGTCTGCCTTGTAGTGAGGGGCCCAAAGCTGAACACAGTGCTTGAAGTGTGGCCTCACCAGTGATGAATGCAGGGGCACCAGCACTTCCCTGCTCCTGCTGGCCACAATGTTCCTGATACAGCCAGGATGCTGTTGGCCTTCTTGGCCACTTGGGCACACTGCTGGCTGGTGTTCAGCCAGCTGCTGACCAGGTCCTTTTCTGTTAGGCAGATTTCCAGCCACTCTTCCCCAAACCTGCAGGCTTGCATGAGGTTGATGTGACCCAGGTGAAGGACACAGTACTTAGCCTTGCTGAACCTCATGCAGTTGGGCTTGGTCTTTCCATGCCCCTCTGTAGAGCCTTCCAGATCAACACAGCTATCCAGCTTGGTGTCATCTGCATACATACTGAGGGTGCACTCAATCCTCTCATCCAGATCCTTGATGAAGATACTCAAAAGAACTCGCCCCAGCACTGAGCCCTGGAGAACCCCACATTTGACTGGCCACCAACTGGATTTACCTCCACTCCCTGCCACTTTTGGGGCCCAGCCATCCAGCCAGTTTCTTTATATGTCTGTATATGGAGACAGTTGTGCAGACAAAGGTAACAACAGCTGCAAAAGAGAAGCAAAAAGAATGAACCTCACAAATAGTCATTTGTGATTTTGCCTCTCCTTGGATGGAGTTTTTCTGTATTTGAAGCAGGGGCTAATGGAGAAGGAGGTAGGACCAGTCTTTAAAAAGACCCCAGCACCTATGTGGCTCTGTCTCAAATCACTGTATGTGTGCCTGAGCAATGTAAGATTCACCCACAGGGGCTGCTTCCAGCCTAAGAAATTACATCCACCCCACCTGGAAAGTCAACACTCAGAGGCAGCAAGGTGCCCACCAACTGCTGAAGCAGCCCATAGTCCTGTGCTAAATGTGATGGCAGCACAAAGTACTTTTATGACACTCCACAATTTACATGGTGCTTAATGTCTGATGTATGTGACTATGCACTGCAGAGAAGGCTTCTAGCTGCCCTTAGAATACAGGCCAAACTGACTGGCTGTACAAGGTAATAAAATCCTTTCTTTCATTGGGGATTGTTCAGCTTGGAGAAAAGAGGACTCCAGGGGCACCTTAGAGCTGCCTTCCAATACCTGTAGGGATCCTACAGGAAGGCTGCAGAGGGACTTTTTACAAGAGTGTCCACAGACAGGACAAGGGAAATGGATTGAAATGGAAGGAGAATAGGCTTAGATTAGATCTTAGGAAGAAATTCTTCACCAGGAGGGTGTCAAGGCTCTGGAATGGATTGTCCTGAGAGGTTGTGGATGCCCCCTCCGTGGAGCTGCTGAAGGCCAGGTTGGATGGAGCCTTGAGTAAGCTGGGCTGGTTGAGAGGTGTCCCTGCCCATGGCAGGGAGGTTGGATTGGATGATCTCTAAGGTCTCTTCCAGCCTAGGCCAAATGAGACTGTCCACAGAAAGGCAGCTCTTGGCAGCAACCCGAGACTGATGAGAACCAGAAGCTGATTAAGTACTGCCACTGGCCAGCAGTTTCAGCCTGAATCTCCAGTGCCCAGTCCTAAACCAAACACATTTATTGAGCTGAGTACAGTTAATATGCTCCAGATGAATGATGTGGTAGGCAATAGTGCCTAAGAGATCTGTTAGACCACATTTGTGAAAAACTTAATTGAGCAAGGGAGGGTGGCTTAAAACAACTTGTACAAGCTTGAAGGCAGGGATTACTAAATTCAAGTTCCTTCAGTCAATTCTTCTGAGAGCATGAAGAATCAGGTCGTAAACTGACTAAGAAATTAATGTAAATGTGTGAATGATATACTTGCAAATGAGTTAGCATTTTCATAGTTAATTTTTTTATGTTCACAAATGTATTTTTTTTTTTTAAATGACAGCATCACAGAATGTTAGGGGCTGGAAGGGACCTTAAAAGCTCATCCAGTCCCACCCCCCTGCCAGAGCAGGATGACCTAGAGCAGATCACACAGGAATACATCCAGGTGGGGTTGGAATATCTCCAGAGAGGGAGACTCCACAACCCCCCTGGGCAGCCTGTTCCAGGCCTCTGTCACTCTCACAGGGAATTTTTTTCCCCTCCTGTTTCCATTGGACTTCCTCTGCCTCAGCTTCTACCACTGCCCCTTGTGCTGGCATTGGGCATCACCCAGCAGAGCCTGGCTCCAGCCTCTGGGCACTCACCCTGCACATCTTTAGCAACAGCAATGAGGTCACCCTCAGGAGCCTCCTTTCCAAGCTACAGAGCCCTCAGCTCCCTCAGGCTCTGCTCATAAGGAAGGTGTTCCACTCCCTTTAGCATTTTTGTGGCTCTGCTCTGGACTCTCTCAAGCAGTTCCCTGAGGTCCTTCTTGAACTGAGGGGTCCAGGACTGGATACAATATTCCAGCTGCAGCCTCAGCAGGGCAGAGTAGAGGGGGAGGAGAACCTCTCTCGACCTACTAGTCACAAAAAAGGAAGAAGAATATTTCAGCTGCTGTTGAGGTACACAGGAATTCACAATTTATGAGAAATTTCTGCATGAGCAGTTTGAGCAGATTATTGTTGCTGCTGAGATAGCTACGAGGAAGCATTCATTTAGCAAATGCAAGCTAGCGATACATGAAGCATTAGGTGGATGTCCATTTGAAACAATTATCTTGCTGCTGTCACATAAGGGACTGTAGGTAGCTAGAAAGATTTACTCACTTGTGTGCTTACATCTGGATCTAAAGTTTGGCCTTAGGAGATTGCCATCCAAACTGTGGTGGGAAAGTCTGTTTTAGGACCTTTCACTGATATGTGGAAGCAGATTGCTGAAAAGTGCATGTAAATGTTGATTCAGAGTTGAAAGTGTGCCAAGAGACTGGTAGTAAAATATTTACAGATAACTTGAAGATGGAAATATGTCTTCCCTATTGAGCTATAACTTCAGTTTGGAAGGTACTTGGAGGTTGACGAATTTATATTACTATATCTATAGACTGTGGAGCCACATTTTCTCCTGAGGCTATTTTCTTTTAGCAGTTCTGTTCATGCTGTCAGACAAAAAATGTTTTTAAAAAAAAAAACCACATTAAAAAATATAAGAATATGTGATTGCAGTCCTATGCTCCTCAATTCCACATACTTTGGATTTGTATGAAGGCCTCATGGTATTTCAGGCCACTGTAGGAATGAATTTGTTTGTCAGTTTGTTTTTCTCCCGCCTTGTTTCTTGGTTTAAGGTAAAACACATTGCAATCTGAAATCTAATAAAGGAAAAAGACAGCAATGAGAAGCAGTTTTTCATCAGAGGGATTGTAAAGACAATGTTGACTGTTATTAAAGTTGGATAATGCTATAAAAGGGATTAAGTTGTAAACAATTGCTTGTGAAAAGCAGTGGGGTTTTTGTTTGCTAGGCTTTGTGTGGGTTTGTTTTGTGGTTTTTTTTAGCAATGTCTAATCTCATCTTTCTAAAAGAATTCCTGTTCTGCTGGAATTTTGCTTTCAACTCTGGGTCTTGCTCTTTGTGGTGGTGATTTTGAGACTAGGCGCCTTTAAGAAGCACAAAGTTACAGACCTCCAGAGTCTAGAGAGGTCCAGGAGGTAGACCAGAAAGTGTGTTTCATGCCTGTCAGTCCTGCATCTGCCCTTTTCCCTCCCTCTCTCCTGCTGGAAGGATGCACAGGCTGTTACCCCTAGTTATGACCTTGGCAGTGCTGCCAATTAGGCATGGGGCAGCCTCCCTGGGGCCTGGAGCTGCCAAGCCAAATTTCAGCTGGGTCACAATGGTTTAGTATGAAGGGTAGAGAGGCTTGCTGTGGTGAGGGAGGTGATGAAGGCTTGGGTTTGTTGGCCTGGTTTAAAGGGAGGTTTGTGAATGCTTTGGCTTAATGAGCTCCTGTGTTAAGGCCAGGCTATGGATTCTGTGTATTTTATGTGCTTTGTACTGGTTTGTGTAGCTGTGAGTAGCCTTTCCATTTAAACTTTCCAATCCTACCCTATGCTTTGTGTGAGCAATTTGCTTCTGCCCCTTTTGGAAGAGGCTGTCATGCTCTAACCTAAGACACTCTCCAACACTACAATACAACTGTTTGGCTACAACTTTTCATTTATATTTCTGCACATGATTTACTCTTCCAAAGTATCAAAATCACCAGCTCTCAAATGATCATTTCTTGAACTTGTCAAAAGGAGGCTGATGGATGGATGTTTGCTATGTAAGCAGAAATGGTCTCAGCACTTAACATTTATAATGAGATTTTTTTAAATAATGAGAAACAGGGCAGAGGCTAAAATGAGAAAACAGGGCAGAAGTATTCTAGCATATTCTTATTGAATGGTGCAGCAAGAAAAGCATGGCCAGCAGGGCTAGGGAGGTTCTTCTCCCCCCTCTGCTCTGCCCTGCTGAGACCACACCTGTAATATTGAGTCCAGGTTTGGGCTCCCCAGTTCCAGAGAGACAGAGACCTGCTGGAGAGAGTCCAAGGGAGAGCCAGGAGGATGCTTTAGGGAACTTGAGCATCTCCCCTGTGAAGAGAGACTGAGAGCCCTGGGGCTGTTTAGTCTGGAGAAGAGAAGGCTAAGAGGGGATCTGATCAATGTCTATCAATAGCTGAGGGCTGGGGGCCAAGTGGAGGGGGCCAAGCTCTTTTGGGTGGTGCACAGCAATAAGCCAAGGAACAATGGAGACAAACTTGAACGTGGAAGGTTTCAGCTCACTAGGAGGAGAAACTTCTTTCCAGTGAGGGTGCCAGAGCCCTGGAGCAGGCTGCCCTGAGGGTTTGTGGAATCTCCTTCTCTGGAGCCTTTCCAATCCCACCTGGATGCATTCCTGTGCAGACTGCCCTGGGTGATCCTGCTTTTGCCAAGGGGGTTGGACTGGATGGTCTCTTTAGGTCCCTTCCAACCTTTAACATTCTGTGATTGCATATGTGCACTGATCAGGTTTTTTCCTATCAAAATGGGGGAAAAAATTTAAAAGGTGTGAATTTCCATGAACTGACATCAGGAAACCTACAGCAGGCATCTTAGGCATTTATGAAGAAATAAGCAGTGACACATTAGAAACAAGGTGAGTTGGTGAGTGTGCACTCACTTGGTAAATTCAGCTGTTACAAACTACTTTCTAAATGCAGTTGGAAGGAAGAGGCAATACTTCTGTCAAGGAGTACATAAGGTAATAAGAAGATACTGGAGAGCTAGATATAGGCCTTGGTTGTGAAGGGCTTTTGAGATTTGTTCTTAGAATGGTTGAGTGTACACAGTAAAATGCAGTAATCAAGACAAAGTTTGTTTTGCACCAAAACTGAAACTTTGGAGAAAGGAGTTAACTTAATGAGGTAGAACTGTGCATGTTTCAGAATGCAGTGGCACAGTGGTACCTGGAGTTGTGCTGGTGTCCTTGGACCAAATACCTTATTTAGAACTGTTTGAGAGTGGCATTGCATTGGAAAAGTAGTAGATCCAAGACAGCCTTTCCTGAACTCACTCCTGAACTCTGGGTAGCATCAGGCTACTCTGGGTATTGTTCTGTTGATGCACTCAACCAGCAAAGTGCTGCATGACACAAGAGAAAGCTAGCTTATCAGAACACAGTGTGGGGGCTTGGCCCTGGCTGGGGGCCAGATGCCCACAAAAGCTGCTCTATCACTCTCCTTCTTAGATGGACAGGGGAGAGGGGAAAATATAACCAAAAGCCCCTAACAACATAGAAGCAATTTAATAATGGGAAGCACAAGCAAAGGCCGCTTGCAGAAGCAAGAGCAAACCAGGCTGATGCTCTCCACTGCCCATCAGCAGGTGGTGTTTGGTCACCCCCTGGGAAGCAAGGCTCCAGTACATATAGTGGTTGCTCCAGGGGACAGATGCCACCTCCCTGGGGAGCACATCCCAAGGGCCAATTACTCTTTCTGGGAAGAACTTTCCCCTCATCTCCAGGTTAAACCTCCCCTGGCACAGCTTGAGACTGTGTCCTCTTGTTCTGGTGGGGGTTGCCTGTGAGAAGAGATCAACCCCCACCTGGCTACCACCTCCCTTCAGGGAGGTATAGAGAGCAATGAGGTCACCCCTGAGCCTCCTCTTCTCCAGGCTAAGTAACCCCAGCTCCCTCAGCCTCTCCTCACAGGGCTGTGCTCAAGGCCTCTCCCCAGCCTCGTTGCCCTTCTCTGGACACGTTCAAGTGCCTCGATGTCATTCTTAAACTGAAGAGCCCAGAACTGGACACAGGACTCAAGGTGTGGCCTAACTAGTGCTGAGTACAGGGCAGAATGACTTCCCTGCTCCTGCTGGCCACATAATTGCTGATGCAGGCCAGGATGCCGTTTGCCTTCTTGGCCACCTGGGCATACAGTTATACTCAGCCCACCAAAGGTATATCAGTCACACTGAAAAGGAAGGAAGTCTTCAAGAGCAGAAGAAGAGCAGGGTCGGGGGAGTCCAATTAGGAAGCTCTTGTGGGATGCTTGAGCAGGAGGCTCCTTGTCCTCAGCAAACTCCCCCCTTTACACTGAGTGTGATGCTCACAGTCTGGGTTGCACGTGTCAGAACTCAAATCAGCTGTCCTGGCTGACTCAGAGCTGCTAATGGCCTGTAGCCCATGGCTGGCCTAGGATTTTATCCCAGCAAAAGCAGGACAGTGATAAGAGACCTCAGTATAGCTGGTCATTTATGACTATGCTGTCTGTTCTTGGCAGTGCCCTAAAATATTCTGAGCTGTCAGTCTGATTTCCATGATAAGAAAAAGGGATATGTTAATTTTCAAACTTCAGGTCAAACTGTAATGCACTAAGGAAGATTTTGCCTACCAGGAGTGGCCTCTTTAAAAATCATAATCTGGAGTTGACAGGGCGAGGGTATGTGGGGGGGAGGGGTGTTTGTTTGGTTTGCTGGTGGTTGTTATTGGGGTTTTTTAGTCAAATAATTTTTAATCATCCAACAGGTGTGTTTGTGCTCTTCTAGAGAAGAGGGGACTTATTGGAAAAGCATTCATTTGATGGGCAGTGAACTCTTTTGTTTTCTTCCACCACTGATTGATCTGTTGTCAATATGCATCTTTGTGAAGGTTCCTCTTGGAAAATGGCACCACCCCAACAGCAATATGTGTGCAGTTATGCTGTGGAGGGAACATGCAGATGAACTGATCTGGTGCTTCTGTGTGGTGCAGTACTCACACTTCCGAGTTGCTCAAGGTGAAACCATGGAATCATAGAATGGTCCAGGCCAAAAGGGGCCTCCAAAGCTCATCCAGTCCCACCTCCCTGTGGCCAGCAGGGACATCCTTGACCCTTGTCCAGCCTCACCTTGAATATCTCCAGCTGCCCTTGGCCTTCTGTGCTGCAAGCTCACACTGCCTGCTCATGCCCAGCTTCTCCTCCATCAGCACCCCCAAGTCCTTTTCCTCAGGGCTGCTTTCTATCATCTCCTCCCCCAGCCTGTATTGATAGTGAGGATTGTTCCTGCCCAGGTGCAGAATCCTGCACTCGCTCTTGTTGAACCTCATGAGGTTCATGTGGGCCACTGCTCCAGCTTGTCTGGGTCCCTCTGGAAACCAGAGGGCTTCTGTCACTGTGTGCAGTTAATACTAGGTTCACTCCTAACTTCAGAGTTCAGGGGGAGAGAGGAAGCATATGTAACAGCTAAAGTGTTTTTGCTGAACAGCTTTGTTTCAGCAGCAAACTAATACATACTTGTATGTACTGCTTCATTGACTAGGTTGCATTATGAACCATTTTCATTTGGACTTCCTTGCTGCTGTTGTCCCAGTCACAAGTATTTAGGCTGTCTGGAGTTTCTGGTCATTACTTTGAAAAATTGACAGTAACTGGTCTTAGTCTATGTGAGGATGTGAACAATAAAATGGGACCTAAGTGCCAGGTTCCCTTCTGGAATTCATCGGAGCTTCCAGCCAATACTCAGCTGTGATTTCTGGTGGAAAATGTGTCATACTCTCACCTTGACAGGATTAAAAATTGATGGTGTTTTCAAAAAGAACTGAGTTTTGTAGTGTTCTGATTGCATTTCTGAGAGCTAAGTGAAAAGAAATTCTAAATGACTATGACTAAAGGGATGTAAACAGAACTACAGTGTAACTGCTTGTCTGGAGCATAAAATCCACAGTCACTTCAGGGATGTCTTGGGTAAGTAAACATTCCTGCAGGAACAGTGAAGGGATGCTGAGGATACAGAGGCAGAAAAGGGAAAATGAAAGCCTCTCTGATTTTTGCCTCAAGAGGAACAGAGCCCATACTGTAGCTCTGAATTGCATGATGTAGGAACATATACCAGAATTGGCCTTTGTCCTGCTTTAAACAGCACACACCTCCTAAAGAAGCTGTCCTAACTAGGAGTTAACTAGCTGGTTAGTGTTCAGCATCTGATTCTTTGAGTGGAATCATAGAATCATAGAATTGTGAGGGTTGGAAGGGACCTCAAGGATCAGCCAGTTCCAACCCCCTGCCATGGGCAGGGACACCTCACACTACAGCAGGTTGCTCACAGCCACATCCAACCTGGCTGCAAAACCTCCAGGGAGGGATGAAGCTTCCACCACCTCCCTGGGCAACCTTTGCCAGTCTCTCACCACCCTCATGGGGAAGAACTTCTTCCTAACATCCAATCTGAATCTCCCCTCCTCTAGCTTAGATCAATTCCCCCCAGTCCTATCACTTCCTGAGACCCTAACAAGTCCCTCCCCAACTTTCTTGTAGCCCCCTTCAGATACTGGAAGGCCACAGAAGGCTCCTCAGAACTAATGGAAGTGGTTAGGTAAGGTAAAAAATACAACCATCGTGGAAACTGATATGGGCAGAGTGCTGAGGTAAAAAACCCCCACGGTTTGCCCAGTGAACCTGAGAGGTTGGATCTGCAGCTCTGTTGTGTGCATTTACATAACAAAGGTTTAGAAGAAGCCCTAATTAGCATGCTTTAGGTACCCTCTCAAAGAACTTCAAAACGTTTTAAATGAAAAGGAGTCACATACCTTGGAAATGTGTGCAAATGCAGAACATACATTAAGGTCCCATGGTGAACATAACGTTTGCCACAGTATTTCAAGTTGAATCCAGGTTCAAACTTCCCTGTGTGCTAACATCATTTTGAGAGATGCAGCTGTGGGGCTGATCTTAGTTCAGGTTTTGAACCCAAAAGGTAGGGAAGACTTAGCCACTTAGAATCTGTTTTCAGAGGAGTGTACTAACTTGTATATGCCATTAACTTAGTAACTACAAGGTAACTATTCAGCTACAACACTTCTGCATTATTGATAGCATTGTCTGATCCCAGTGCAAAAGTCTATATTGCTAGGATCACAGAGCACTAGGAAAACTTCACACAGAATCACAGAATCACAGGATGGTCTGGGCTGGAAGGGACCTCCAAAGCTCATCCAGCCCAACCCCCTCTGCAGTCAGCAGGGACATCCCCAACTAGATCAGATTGCCTAGGGCCCTGTCAAGCCTCACCTTGAATATCTCCAGGGATGAGCCCTAACCATCTCCCTGGGCAACCTGTTCCAGTGTTCCAACACCCCAGCTCCCTCAGCCTGTCCTCATATCAGAGCTGCTCCAACTCCCTTATCATTTTCCTGGCTTCCTCTGGACCTGCTCCATCAGGTCCATGTCCTTCTGGTGTCGAGGGCTCCAGAGCAGTACTCCAGGTGAGGTCTCACCAGAGTAAAGTGGCAGAATCACCTCTCTCAATCTGTATTATTTATCACTGGTGTTATCGTGGAAGCCTGGACACACTTAGGGTTGTTATAGCACACAGAGAGGACAGAACAAAAGAGCTGTATGTGATCAAAACAGTGACACTGCTAAGAGTTCCAGCAGCGATTTTCCATGGGGAAAGTCTGAAACTTGGCTTATCTTTGAAAAACGCTCCTTATCTTTGTGCCAGATGATACTGAAGGATAACATTCATCTCTGGGGGATGCAAGGCGAAAAAGAAAGGAAGACCTGGTTGAAGGTAAAGGCACATATCCTTTCTGCCCAGAAGGCCATTTACTCTGATTAAAACAGAAAGGTGAAAAAGTAATGCAGTCAAGTTTGCTGTCCTCTAGCTTTTCCCAGGAGCACGATGTCATTAGCAATTTGTAACACAATTGATGTCAGGAGTGGTAACAGTAACTAACAATGAATAAACTCCCCTATTCTTTGCCTGATGGATTTGTGTAAATTTATGATGTTTAAATGTTTTCATTTTGATTTAGGAAAGAGTTGGGGGTGGAAATGTAAATGCTACCCATCCAAAGCACACAAACAAATGTACTTTTGGCTATATAAGCAAGCAGGCAGCTAACCATTGTCAGAGCAATTTATGTTGGCTTTTGAGTTTCATATATAGGTTCACAAATAATTTCAAAGTCAAATGATGAACTGAAAACTTACTCCTAGGAGGTACCTTCATTTAAGGTACCACTGTATATACACTGTTCCTACAAAGCTCCCTTTAAACAAAGCAAACAGCATATAGTTGGCAGGGTGGGATGGCTGTGCTGCCATCCTTGTACAATGTGCATTCTTCAGTCCTTCAGGAGCCCTGCTGCAGAAGAATGCATGCATTCTGCTATGGGTGGTGGGTTGAAATTACCCCAAACTAAAATTTGCCAGACCAGTTCGGTTGGAACCAAATGAAGCTGTATTTACAAGAAAAAACTACAGTCTAGAAATATGAAATGCAATGACTATGTACAAAATACACAATATTTACATTTGTTTACAATTTATAAACAGCACAAGAACCCCCCTGGACATAAACAGGGGATTACCAATAGCTTCCCTCTCTCTCCCCTCTTCTCCACCTGTATAAGGGAAAAGAAAAAGAGAAAAGCAGAGAGTAGCTTGTTAGTACTTACCCGCAACAAGAAGGCAGGCAAGGTCAACAACAGACAAGCAACAGCCACCAGCAAGCACTAGCCAGAGCTCAGAGATCCAAGAAAGAGAAAAAATGAGTTTATACAACTAATTTATGTCAGTTATCAGACCAAGGGGATTATTTAGACCTTATCATATTTTTTCTTTTGCATCCAATGGTAATTTATTTACACTCTACCACTTTCTACTCAATCTGTGGGAAATTTCCTAGGCATTAGCCTAAAACTGCCACAGTATTTCACATGCCTGTATTTTGATTCCAAAAGACCTAAGAGAGCACTGGAAAGAATTGGTAAAGCCATCTCTGAAGAAATAGCTTCAGTGCCAAATGTACAGTTTGATTTGGTACCCAAACCAGCTTACCCTTTGGCTACTTTGAGAGGCTAGCTGGAGATAAAGGTGACCTCAGGTAGTGCTGAAATAACTCCACTAATAATTGTCAGGCGAGGGGATAGTGCACTTGCAAGGCACTGCCTGCCCTGGAGGAAAGGGCTTGGAGGCCTGCACACTTTTGCTGGTAAATAGGAGAGCTTAATGCCTTTTCCTGGCAGCACATGCAGTCATGGAAACAAGGCATTTTTCTGCCCCAACACAATTTAACTCATCTTGTCCCCTTTGCTGTGTGTTGTGCTCATTGTGGCCTCTTACTCCAGTAGCAGAGTGACAAGCTTGGGGTGTAGTGAGACGGTTTCTGCAGAACTACTCATCGCTGCGTATGGCCACAGCAGAGCAAGCTGTGGTCTTGGGGGCACAGCACTGGCATCTGAAGTGAGGAATAATCCTAACTATTCTGGTTTTCCTTAAGTAGAGTCTTACGGGAGCAGGGATGTTAAGGTGATTTCTCTGTGGCACTCTCTAGATGTGCAGATATGTGCTGTGCTATTTCTAGCAAAAGGAAACCAGGACTTGAGGGAAAAAAAGAGATCTCAAAAAGCAAATGCCTATCACTGTCTAAATGCCTGGCAAAACAGTTCCCAGCTCTGAATAGACAGATAGTGGAAGCCAAAATTACATTAAAGGAAGCCAAGCTTCCAGTCTCACAAGTTTCATGTATTTGGTTGCTATTTCAGTTTGGTTTATCTTTCTTTAAGGCCAAAAAAAAAAAAAAAAAAAAAAACCCCACCAAAAAAACCCACCAATGTAAATATTACTGTAATTAGTCATTCCTGCCTATCCAGTCCAACCCAGTCCAAATGATTAGTGTGCCCTTCTCAGCTGGGAAAGAGGACACAATCTTGGACACAAACTCAAAGCAAAGCTCACACTTAAATCTAGATTCAGAATGAGACTACAAAGTTTGTTTTAACACTGCTCTTTACATTTCACACACTAGAGTTTCTCTTAGTCATCCTCTTGCTGGGTTTGAGGGTTTTCAGGGAGGGGGAAGGCAGGGAGAGTGGGAATAGAGGATTGCACTGGGAAGACTGGTATGACTTGCTTGGCATTTGATGAATATTCTCTTTACGTGCACAGCTGGCATTTCAGTGCTATGTGGTAATCGCTGGCACGTTACACAAAAGATGAAGCACTCTGTTTACTGGAGGAGCATACTGTGGGTATTGATCGGGGATTTAATAAAGCTGCTTCAGATCAACTGTTGTCACACTGACCCAGCCAGGCCTTGTCAAAGAATTTTGGAGAAAAGATGAGGAGGAAGTAGGAACCAAACTGTTCTGCACTCACTCTCCTTCCTACCTGTTTGGAATGTATTTTCTCTTCAAACAGTGACAGTATCAGCTGAGACATTGGTGTAATTAAAGCCTTCTTACTTTTTCCAAGGAATTAATTATATTATATCTTATTAATTAATTATAACATATACTCTGTCCTTTCCATGAAATTTCTGACAAGTGTGAGCATGCCTGTCTTATGCTGATACATTTTTTCCCCCTGTCTTTTTTCCTTCTTTCTCTCCTTATTCTTTCCCTTTTTGGTTTGTTGTGTCTGCTGATGGGCAGATTGCTCATAGAACATTCTCCACTATAATTTATGTTTATCTGAAAACAGGAACTGCAGTTCTTCAGTAATAACAAGCTCCCCTATCAAGACATTTTGTTTCACTGCCTTCATTTTCTTCATGTCTCGTCATTTTTTTCATTTGCTGCTGCTGTTATCCTGAGATCCTTTGCTCCAGAAAAAAAAAAAAAAAATGTGTTTTATTTACAGGGCACAGCATTTGGAAGTGCTCCTGTACCTTCTCGCAGGCAATTATGTGAGTCTCTTCAATTCCACTCTATGTTGTAAAGATGACTATGTGTTCATGTGCTGTAGCATGGCATGCCGATATGAGAGTGAACGCCCTGCGGTCAATATGCAACCACCGCTGTTGGATATTGCCCGGAATGTGTTTGTAGCTAACAGCTTCTATTGACCCCTTTATTTCTTCCTTGTGTTTTGTTCAACACATCCTAAATGGGGGCTGCAGCTGTGCAATAGAGAGCTGCAAGAAGGGAAGGAAATACCATAATGACTCAAAGCCTGGAGGGGAAAAACAATCATATCCTCGAATCCCGTGCCCCACATATTCATGAGTACCATCGTTAAACCCAAAGCAGCTCTTTTTCCTATTCTTCACTGTTTTGCAAACCAAGAAGAATCTGGATCTTAAACTTCAGAAAAGGAAAATCAAACAGTATGGTTTAGGCAGACCAGCTCTAGTCCTTAGAAGAGTTTCCTTCTAATAAATTTGAAGAACAAGACTATCTTCTGAATTGAGGAGGAAAGGGAATTTTTAGAGAGGGATCTTATCCTCCCCCCTTTTTTTAACCCATTGGAAATGTTGACAATAGATAATATTTCTTTTCAGTTACAATAAAATCCCCTCTGTTGTCCACCCAAGACCTCAAGAAAACACCACCATAATGTGCTGTATCAGTGTTTTTAAAATGGAAGACAGAGGCTTGCATTCTAACTCAAGATGATCTCTATGTCTGTGTTTTTAAAAGAGAAGACAGAGGCTTGCATTCTAACTCACTGATCTAGTGTGAGGTGTCCCTGCCCATGGCAGGGGGGTTGGAACTAGATGATCTTTGTGGTCCCTTCCAACCCTGACTGATACTATGATTCTGTGATCTCTATGTTTTTAAAAGAGAAGACAGAGGCTTGCATTCTAACTCAAAATGATCTCTAATCTATGTTTTTAAAAGAGAAGACAGAGGCTTACATTCTAACTCGAGATGATCTCTATATCTGTTTTTAAAAGAGCAGACAGAGGCTTGCATTCCAACTCAAGATGATCTCTATATCTATGTTTTTAAAAGAGCAGACAGAGGCTTGCATTCTAACTCAAGATGATCTCTATATCTATGTTTTTAAAAGAGCAGACAGAGGCTTGCATTCCAACTCAAGATGATCTCTATATCTATGTTTTTAAAAAAGCAGACAGAGGCTTGCATCCTAACTCAAGATGATCTCTATATCTATGTTTTTAAAAGAGAAAACAGAGGCTTGCATTCTAACTCCAGATGATCTCTGCTGCTTGAACAGTGTGTATGTGTGAGTGTGTGTAGTAAATCTATTCCCAGAATACCATCATACTTTGAGATTAGGCCTTTCTTACATTCCTTCAGCCTCTTTCTGTCTCTCTCCTCCTACCTGGAGTTAAGTGTCCATGCTAAAGACACCAATGTCTTCCATATGCATATAGTAAGTTCCAGTCATGCCCTGCATTGTTATAATTACTGTGCACTGCATCTCACTGCTGAATGCCAAACAGATTCATCCTAATGTAACATTGCAGGCTTCTGTAGAAAACACAGTGCAGTTGGAATGATGCTTCCTCATTGGCAGTCTTGAGACATGTTGCTTGCATAAATTCACCAGTGCTGCTTTTGTGTATTCATAGGAAACCACAGCATTTGTCTGTGAGCGTGGGTCTTGCCAAAGTAACTAAAAGTATGGTCTGCATATGACTGTCTTTTGTGCAATGATCTAATGTCTTCCTGATCTGCTGGGTATATATCTAAGGGGAAAAAAAATACCAAAGTGAAACACTGTTCATGAAATATACTTGAGTTCCTATGACTGTTTTTTTAAGGTATGGTGGAAACAATTAATGTTCTCCTTGAATTCTTCAGGAAAAAAACAAACAAACAAACAAAGCTAAGATTATTTTTATTCATTATGTGTGACATTTAGTAGCCTGGTAAAATGGAAGTTCACATTTGAGCCTGGCCTACTGTCATTTACATTAATCCTGCTACTGGTCTACATGTTTTGACAACATCAGTGAAGACTTTGAAGACACTGACATGAGAACATACTTTAACTTACCTGGTTATAAACGTTCAGAAGGGTGTCAGCACTGGCTGACAGAATCTTTCCTTGTATGGCGCCCATGGCTGAGATGAATGGTGGAGTGTCTGAGATTTCAACATGAAGGGAAGCTGTGGGAAGGGCAGAGAATGTTTAATCTGACAAGTCTAGGATAGAATTTGTGTACCAAAATGAAGATGCAGAACTGTGGAGTAAACAGAGGGATGGATAACGGTTAGATTGGAAGAAGTGACCATTGAATCTCTGTGATTAGCTGATGAAATAACAGCATCATTGAAACGGTGAGAAGGGAAAAATAAGTTTAAAACTGCATATTTAGAATGTGTCAGTGGCCTCACTGTGGAGCAAATAGAGGCAAAAGAAGCACATAAAAAAGGGAATCTGTAACATCAGGGGAAAAAAAAATATTTCGGCCAACTGTTTTTGGCATTTACAGGTACTGGGAGGCAAAGATTGTGTGGAACTCTGAATATGTTGTGGCAGCTTTCTTCTAATAGAAATCTAAGATAAGTTCTTAACCTTCCAAAGCTTATTTTCTGGTCACTGGTGGTAACTTTTCTGGTCCTTGCAAAGCATTGAATGTTACTGTTGTTCGTGTACGAAAATGGCAAATGAGGAAGTCTGTAAATCCAGGGCAGGAATGCAGCTGGGCAATTGTTGGGTCCTACCATCTTAAAAATGAAATGCAGGCTGTGTGCTCTTGCAGCTGATGCTACCAGTGATTCCAAGCAGCTCTGCTGCAGTAGACAAGGGAGGATTAATTTGATCCATGTTCTTGTGAGATGTGTTAGACTGCTGTGGCTGCTTCATCTTCAGAGTGAGCAGGGCAGGTTTGGTGGTGGTGCTGCAAGTCACAAAAAGTAATCTGCTTCTGGGCATCCAAAGATGTCACAGACGTTGAGTGGCATCTGTGGCAGTGCTGTGATCTGACAGGCCCTCTTGTAGCCCAAGGTTGGAGAAGCAGCTGGTGAAATGTGGCAAAGTAGTAAGTGCTGTTTATATAGCATTTTTAAAAAGACACCCTTCTACTGCTGGGATATTTTAACACTCCAGCTATAAACTATGGGACACTGAGTACAAGGATAACTAATAAATTCCAGTATGGTAGTTAAGACTCATTTCCACAAGATAAAAATGTGCATTGTGAAATGGAATGGGGTGCAGCATGTTTTCTTTTTTACAATTAATAGAATAGGATCACAGAATGACAGACATATTCAGGTTAGAAAAGTCCCTCAGGATCACCAAGTCCAACCCAGAAGCCTACTCTACAAATGTCATCATGAAGACAGCAACAGAAGTGGAAATGATGAAACACACAACTCAATCTGACCATAAACATGAGATCATCTGCAGTTAGCAACAGCATAAGATATAAAGACAGAGGACAAGGTGAATGAGGATGTTATCAGAAGTTGTCATCATGATAGCTATGTGACTCAGCTTTGGTCATTGGAATACTGCTGACCCAAAAGCAAAATGCAGATCTAAAAACACAGTTCTGAGTAAATCAGTTGTTACATCAACACACAGTGCAGCTCCAGGTTTTTGGGCAGAGTTGCAATATAATTGCCCTAGGGAAAGAGGAGCCAATATATTTGATTTTGTGTATTCCATGGAGGGGTAGCATAAATATAACAGCAAAACTGCTGTAGTGGCAGTTCAGTCTGCTGGAATGTTTTATTTGCATATTACATGAAGAAGAACAAACCCTACTGTTCTGCAAGTACACATTCCTTTCAAAATTTCCTTTAAAATGCACTTGTCTCCTGCAAAAATAGATATTAGATCCAGAGTTTAAGTTTATATCCTCTGTAAACCTGTTGGATTAAGCTCATGGACCTTGCACCAGGTGACAAAGCTGTAAATGTATTTTTATATCTATGGTGCTTTTTATCAAGGCTTTACTCCAAATATTTTCTTCATTGTGGTGGGTTTAGGAATTACACCCCCCACCCTCCCCAAGATAAGTTTGGAGAATTACCCCCAAAATAAATCACGAGACTAGCTCAGAAGGTTTTGGAAGCAAGTGAAACTCTATTTATTTACAAGCAAACTAAAATCTAGAAATATGAAATGCAATGAATATGTTATATATATACATATAAATATGTATATTTACAGGTCAGGAACAAGCCAAGAGTCCCCTTCAAATTGTTCCCCAGGCCCTTCAGGATGGTCCAGGGATGCTGCTCACAGCCTCCCCTCTGTCGTTCCCCTTCATCTCCCCCACCCTGTATCGTACACAGTCTAAACAGAGACAGCTCAGCTTGTGTGCAAGGTCAGGAAAGAGATAAGGCAGCAATGCATGAGCAGGGAAAAGAAGTGGGGGGGAAAAAAAAAAAGAAGTTTATAAAACTGAAACAAACAAATACACAAACAAAAAAACCCACAAAACCTGAAAACAAACCAAACCAACCAAACAAAAAACACACCAAAAAAACCCCAACAACAACAACAAACCCCCCAAACCTAGAACAGGGTAGATTGAGATTGGATGTTAGGAAGAAGTTGTTCCCCATGAGGGTGGTGAGAGACTGGCACAGGTTGCCCAGGGAGGTGGTGGCAGCCTCATGCCTGGAGATTTTGAAGGCCAGGCTGGATGTGGCTGTGAATAACGACCCAAGGCAGGGGGGTTGGAACTGGATGATCCTTGTGGTCCCTTCCAACCCTAACAATTCTATGATTCTATGATTCGGTGAACTGTTTTTTATCCACATCAGCAAGTGAATGGAATTATATAGACATGTCTGTGTTATTATTTTGCATCCAATGGGTAACTAAATCTTTTACTCATTGATGTCCAGAAAGCGCCTAGTCTTTGTTTATAGTTAGGACACTGAGCTAAGCTACCAAAACCATAACACTTGTTTAACCAGAAATGTCCTCCAGATGTAAGTAATTGTCAGTTGAAGGTGACAGTACTTTGAAAGAAAACATATTGTCATTTACATGTCATTTGGGGAATGAAAAATATTTATCACTTCTGAGTAGCAGTATGTAGAAGAAGAAATCAATGAGAAGAAATAGGGTAGAAAGAGCCCTGATATACAAGATGCTCCTTGAAACACAGGAGAAGCACAATAAAAATCAATACAGTTATGTGGTACCTTACAATCAACTTTACAGACAGAGCAAATTGGATCAGACACCTGAAACAGCCATATTGTAGCCAAAGGATTTCATATCATCTCATCATAAGAGAAGTGCCAAAATCTAACACCATTAAACTAAGCTTTAGGCAGGGAATTTTACACAGTGAAGAATTCACTGTTAAAAGTAAACCAACCTAACATCAAAATAAATGGAAGTTAGATCATAGAATCTTAGAATCATAGAACTGTTAGGATTGGAAGGGTCCTCAAGGATCATCCAGTTCCAAACCCCCTGCCATGGGCAGGGACACCTCACACTACAGCAGGTTGTTCATGGCCACATTCAGCCTGGCCTTCAAAACCACCAGGGATGAGGCTTCCATCACCTCCCTGGGCAATCTGTGCCAGTGTCTCACCAACCTCATGGGGAACAACTTCTTCCTAACATCCAATCTGAATCTGCCCATTTCTAGATCCTTAGTTTGTTGATAAATGACTCCGTAATATTATAATAGTATATGTATATTTACATTTTTATATATATATATATACTATATATATATATTTTATATATTATAGACCTTGCCAGGCTGGACAGATGGGCAGAGTCCAACAGGATGACATTCAACAAGTCCAGGTGCCAGGTTCTGCACATTGGCCTCAACAACCCCATGCAGTGCTACCGGCTGGGGTCAGAGTGGCTGGAGAGCAGCCAGGCAGAAAGGGACCTGGTGGTACTGGTGGACAGCAGCTGAACATGAGCCAGCAGTGTGCCCAGGAGGCCAAGAAGGCCAATGGCATCCTGGCCTGCATCAGGAACAGTGTGGCCAGCAGGAGCAGGGAAGTCATTGTGCCCTGTGCTC
Organism: Dryobates pubescens; assembly: GCF_014839835.1. Taxonomy (NCBI): domain Eukaryota; kingdom Metazoa; phylum Chordata; class Aves; order Piciformes; family Picidae; genus Dryobates; species Dryobates pubescens. The sequence continues at coordinate 28,957,021 of NC_071612.1, forward strand.
AGCACTGGTTAAACCACACCTTGAGTCCTGTCTCCAGTTCTGGGCCCCTCAGGTTAAGAAGGACATTGAGACTCTTGAAGGTGTACAGAGAAGGGCAATGAGGCTGGTGAGGGGTCTGGAGCACAGCCCTGTGAGGAGAGGCTGAGAGAGCTGGGGTTGCTTAGCCTGGAGAAGAGGAGGCTCAGGGGAGACCTCATTGCTCTCTACAACTCCCTGAAGGGAAGTTGTAGCCAGGAGGGAATTGGTCTCTTCTCCCAGGCAACCAGCACCAGAACAAGAGGACATAGTCTCAAGCTGTGCCAGGGGAGGTTTAGTCTGCATGTTAGGAAGAAATTCCTCCCAGCAAGAGAGATTGGCCATTGGAATGGGCTGCACAAGGAGGTGGTGGAATCACCATCACTGAAGGTGTTCAAAAAAGGCTTGGATGTGGTACTTGGAGCCATGGTTTAATTAGTCATGAGGTGTTGGGTGATGGGTTGGACTTGATGATCTCAGAGGTCTTTTCCAGCCTTAGTGATTCTATGGTTTTAGGATTCTATGTATTATATGTATTTATATATGTATTTATTCATGTATTATACATATATATATCATTATAGAATATTGTAATCTCCCAAGCCAAGTTTAATTAGTTGAGGCAAACATAAATCCTTCAGAATTTTAAATTCAGTTGTAGTGATTTTTTACTTCTTTCTGCTGCATAAATTGCAGCATGGAAAATTCAAGTGATAAAACAGTCTTAAAGAGGTACAGTTCCACTGTCAATACATTACAAAGGTCAAGCAGAGGGAGGAGTCAAGGATGGTAGATACAAAGCTGAGAAGTGAGATGTTTCCTTGGATCATGGTGCATTGTTATGGTGAGTTGAAATTCCCCCACACACAAATTGGAGTATTACCCCCAGGATAAATCCCCAGACTAGCTCAGTTGGATTGGAAGCAGAATGAAGCTCTGTTTACAAAGCAAGCTAAAATCTAGACATATAAAATGCAGTGACTGTGTACAGTATATACACACAGATATTCACCCTTTAGAAACAGCGCTCGGACCCCCTTGAACTGCTCCCAGCGTCAGCGCTGGGTCACAGCAGTTGCTTGGCAGGTTTCAGCTCAAAATGCTGCAAACAGCCACTTTATCTCTCAGAGTAATGGCAAAGATATTTGCACAGGACAAAAAAAATAAAATTACAGTGGCAACATGGGTCAGCTTAGTCCATCCAACAAGGCTCAGTGCTCCAGGACAGCTTGGGAGGTTAGAGCTGGCATGTGCAGCAGGGTAGCAGATTAGTGGGTACAGCTGTGTGAGTGCTTAGAAAAACAAAACTCCTACACAATGAGAGTGGTGAAATACTGGAACAGGATGCCCAGGGGTTTGGTTGAGGCTCTGTCCCTGGAGACATTCAAGAGTCCTGGTGGATAACAAGTTCTGCATGGGACAGCAATGTGCCCTGGTGGCCAAGGAGGCCAATGGGATCCTGGGGTGCATTCAGAGGAGTGTGGCCAGCAAAGCCAGGGAGGTTCTCCTCCCCTTCTTCTCTGCCCTGTTGAGGCCTCATCTTGAGTACTGTGTTCAGTTCTGGGCTCCCCTGTTTAAGGGACAGCAGTCTGCTGGAGAGGGTCCAGCGGAGGGCTATGAGGATGATTAGGGACTGGAGTACTGCCTGGTGAGGAGAGGATGAGAGACCTGGGGCTTTTTAGTGTGGAAAAGAGAAGACTGAGAGGGGATTTAATAAATGTTTATCAATATCTGAGGGCTGGGGGGCATGAGGGAGGGGACAGGCTCTGCTCACTTGCTCCCTGAGATAGGACAAGGAGCAATGGATGTAAGCTGCAGCTGGAACTTTCAGTCAGATCGCTTCCTTTCGCTCACCCTTTTCCAGCTGACTGCCTCTGGGCTTCTGGCCAAATAACAGATAAGCATTAATAAGCACTAACCTTGCTGGACTAGGCCTTCTCTGCTTTGTTAACTCCCCTTTTCTCTTTCTAACCCTCTTTGGGGAAGAAGGGAGGTAAGGGGGTGAAGGGGGGAAATCCCCTCTGCCGGGGAGTCTTTTTCCTGTTTTGGTTTCTTCGCTGTATATTTCTGTATATATTGTAAATTTTGTATATTTGTGTACATAAATTCCTGGCGGTCATTGCTTTGTAAATACAGCATTTCCCTTCTGCTTCACCGGCTGAGTTGGCTGTGGCTATTTCTTCTTAGTGGGGGAGGGAAAGCTGGGCCTTTCCTCTCAAACCCACCACACCAACTTACTGTAAACAAGATGTCAGGGGTTGGAAGGGACCCAAAGAGATCATCAAGTCCAACCCCCCTGCCAGAGCAGGACCATACAATCTAGCTCAGGTTACACAGGAACACATCCAGATTGGCCTTGATATTCTCCACAGAAGGAGACTCCACAACCTCTCTGGGCAGCCTGTTCCAGTGCTCTGGGACCCTTACAGCAAAGAAGTTCCCCCTTCTGTTGAGGTGGAACCTCCTGTGCTGCACCTTACATCCATTGCTCCTTGTCCTATCACCGGGGGCAAGTGAGCAGAGTCTGTCCCCTCCCACCTGGCCCCCAGCCCTCAGCTATTGATAGACATTGATCAGATCCCCTCTCAGTCTTCTCTTTTCCACACCAAAAAGCCCCAGGTCCCTCAGCCTCTCCTCATAAGGCAGTGCTCCTTTCAGCCCTGTTTCTATGGAAACGAATAGTAGCCCACTGAAAGCTTTTTTAAAACTTATTATTTTAAAGCCCTGGGGACTGCAGAATTCATGGAGGCAAGTTTGCAACCCACCTGTGTGGTGGTTTGAAAGGAAAGGCTCTGCTTTCCCTCCCCCACTGAGAAAGAGACCACGGCTAAACCCAGTCGGAGAAATGAGATTGTATTTTACAAGGAAACAGATTATATGTAACACAACAAATACAGGTATTTTACAATATATACAGGAATATACAGCAAATGAACTCAACCAGAAACCAGACCCCCCCACAGAGGGGGCTTCCCCCTGTGCCCCCTTCACCCCCCTACCTCCCTTCTCCCCCAAAGGAGGTAGAAAAGAGATGTGGACGGTTAACAGGGCAGGAAAGAAAGAAAGGCCTTGCACAGGAGTTAGTATCTTATCTTAGTTGGCCAGAATCCCAGAAGCAGATCCAGCCGAGAGGGACAGCGAAGGAAGGAAGACTGAGAGAAAGTTCCCAACTCCCCTGGGTCCAATCTCTCCTCCCACAATCCTACCAATGAAATTCATTTAGAATACCGAAATATTTCACAAACATTTAGCCAGTGTGCCCCTTCCTTAAAGGTACAGCGTCAAACGGCCACAACCTGAAAAAAAAATAAAAATATGGAACTTAGCTATAGAACAGAAATTGCTAATTTTTATTTTATGTTAGAGCTTAAAAAGTGGAGCTTATTTGTCTCTGTTTCTTAATTCCATGGAGGAAAAGAAGGATTTCTTCTTCTTAGAAAGAATTTTTTAAAAGTAAATTAAAAATAGAAAAATATTAAAAGAAAATTTAAAAAATCTAAAAGAAAAGTAATAAAAACTAGTATTAAGAAAAGGTTTTGGTGGTATTTAGATTCTGCAAGTATAGAACTCTCCCAAATGGGTATCGCACTGAATGGTGTTTCTCTGTACCTGCATTGAGGAGTTCAGAAAATTCAATGTTGGTTTTCATCACTTTGTGTTTGTTGAGGGAGAGCAGTATTTGTTAGACTGGTACTCACAGGGTGCACTGAGCACCTTCAAGTTTGTTTTGCACCTGAAGAAGAAATAAAACCAATATGTTGTTGCTGTCTTGAACAGCTCTACACCGTTTCTCGTTTGAAAGAGCTTTTCATGAAGTTCAACAAGAGCAGTGCCTGCAGGGTTCTGCACCTGGGCTGGAACAGTCCTCACTGTCAATAGAGACTGGGGGAGGAGGTGATAGAAAGCAGCCCTGAGGAAAAGGACTTGGTGGTGCTGATGGGTGAGAAGCTGGACATGACACCCTGGGCTGCATCCAAAGCAGCCTTGCCAGCAGATCCAGAGAGGTGATTCTGCCACTTTGCTCTGCTCTGCTGAGACCTCACCTGGAGCACTGTGTGCAGGTCTGGAGCCCTCAGCACAGGAAGGACATGGACCTGATGGAGCAGGTCCAGGGGAGAGACATGAAAATGATCAGGAGGTTGGAGCAGCTCCACTATGAGGACAGGCTGAAGGAGCTGGGGGTGTTCAGCCTGGAGAAGAGAAGGCTCCAGGGAGACCTAATAGCAGCCTGCCAGTACCTGAAGGGGACTACAGGAAGGCTGCAGAGAGACTGTTTGCAAAGGCCTGCAGGGACAGGACCAGGGGCAATGGCTTCAAACTAGAGCAGAGCAGATTTAGATTGGATGTTAGGAACAAGGGTGGTGGAACACTGGAAGAGGTTGCCCAGGGAGGTGGTTGGGGTCCCTTCCCTAGAGATATTCAAGATGACCAACCCTGAGTGATTCTATGATTGCCCTGGACAACCTGATCTAGTTGGGGATGTCCCTGATGACCATCGGGAGGTTGGCCTGGATGAGCTTTGGAGGTCCCTTCCAGCCCAAACCATTCTATGATGCAGAAATGTAGTTTATCATCATTGGAATGTAGGTTATCAGGGTAAGAGTCACCCAATTTCCTGTCTTGCTTTGTATTCCCAGATTTGATTGCACCTTAACTGAGGGAAAGAGAAGCTAGGAGCTGTGAGCTGAGGAATTGCTTGTTCTGTTTGTTGTTTCTCCTCTCTCTGCCATTGTAGCATGTAAAAATGAGATGCACTTTTATTGAATGTTCAAAAATGGGAAACTAAAGGAATACATTGAAATCAGCCTCTTTCTGCACTTAATTGAGCACTGGGAATTGCCACTTCCATATCTCTAATACTGAAGCTTGGGTTTGCAAAAAGGTGAGGTTTGACTACAGTTCCTTAAGAATTTGTGACAGCTTACTGGCTCCTGGAGATTCACTCCTCTTGACAGTGCCAGATGATATTGCATGGGGTGCAGGCCACAGGTTACAGCTCGGCAGGAATAAAATGGGCAGTGAGAAGAAGTTTTCTCTGGAACAGGTTGCCCCGGTTGTAAAATCTCCATCTTCAAATGTTTTCAAATCTTGGCCGTGCAGAGGCATGACTGAGCTCACCTTGAGTTGGTGATAGCACCAGGCAGGAGGCAGGAGAAACTCCAGACAAGGCTTGTCTGAGTGTGCAAGTTGGGGAGCACTGGTAGGGGTGGAAAGAAGGTACAAAAAGTGCAGACTTCTGAAGCTGCATCTTTCTTTAGAGTTTATTTTCTGTTTGCCAATTGATGTGCAGTTAATCTGAGACAATTCAGCTACTAACCACAGTAATGTATATTAGGTTTCTCTTTTAACCATTGGTTTCAAGTTCTATCAAGTGAGAGTGACTTTTCAAACTGGCGATACTTTTTAACTTAAAAATAAGGTTAGCAGAGTCAAGAATTCCCCAGTTAACATAATATTTCACTTTAGGCCTAATAAAGTACTTCTGATTGATCTGATCTTTTTAATTCAGACATTAAACTGCAGAGTCTTATATTTACCTAACTCTATTTTGAGCAATAAAATTGCATCTCTGATCTATCTTCATCAGGAGTAAACTCAGTGACTGATTCCATCTGAATAAATTACCTATCAAAGTAATCCTATTTCCTATTAGTGAATTATCTAAAATGTGACAGAGATTCATTTTTTTATAACCATTTTGGAATGGCAGTGAATTGCCACTACAGGCATATGTTAGCTCATACTGGGTCAGTGAGGTTACCTCCTTCGTTCAGTACTTCCCCTTTTGACCACTGCTGTTCCTGGACTCTTCCACACAGGCGACCACCTACTGTGATGTAAGAACAGCCATACCCGCTTTCACTGTTAAATTACAGCGTGGAAAACTTTCTCTACATGCAGCTGAGTTGTTTGTTCAATATTCTGATAACACAGGAAAGTGTCAGGACAAGGAAGAAAAAGAAGTTTCAGAACACTGATGCTTTGCCTTCTCAAGGAGTGTAGCTTACCCTTTGCACTGCAGGATTCATTCTGTTGAAACGGTGGTAGAGAAAGGATGCTTTGGAACGAACACAAGCCATGAACATTATCAGCTAAGAAAATGCAAAATCTGAAGCTAAAAGGCTCTTTCTCAGGACACTTGGTGGTTAGAGACTACATGGCAGATGACAACAAGCTGGGTGGCTATGTGGATCTGCTAGAGGAAAGGGAGGCTTTGCAGCAGGACCTGGACAGCTGAGACCCATGGGCCAAGGCTGACTGTATGAAGTTCAACAAGGACAAGTGCCAGGTCCTGCATGTGGGTCACAACAACCCCATGGGGAGCTACAGACCTGGGGATGTGTGGTTGGAAAGCTGCAACTCTGAGAGGGACCTGGGGGTGCTGGTTGGCAGTTGATTAAACATGAGCCAGCAGAGCCCAGGTGACCAAGACAGGCAATGGCATCCTGGCTTGGATCAGAAACAGGGTGGGCAGCAGGGAGAGGAGGTGACCATCCCCCTGTGCTCAGCACTGGGGAGGCCACACCTCGAGTGCTGTGTTCAGCTCTGGGTCACTCACTCCAGGAAGGACACTGAGGAGCTGGAGCCTGTCCAGAGCAGGGCAATGAGGATGGGGAAGGGCCTGGAGCACCTGAGCAATGAGGTGGGGCTGAGCGAGCTGGGGATGTTCAGACTGCAGAAGAGGAGGCTGAGGGGAAGCCTCACTGCTCTCTACAGCTCCCTGAAGGGAGGTTGGAGCAGGGAGGGGGCAGCCTCCTTGGTGGCAAAGGACAGGAGCAGAGGAAATGGTTTCAAGCTGCAGCAGGGGAGGTTCAAGATGGATGCTAGGAAATATTTCTTCTCAGAGAGGGCTCTCAGCCATTGGAGTGTTCTGCCCAGGGCAGTGCTGGAGTCACCATCCCTGGAGGTGTTCAAGCAGTGTGTGGAGGTGGTGCTTAGGGACATGGTTTAGTGTTGACCCTGCAGTGCTGGGTGGAAGGTTGGACTGGATGAACTTGGAGGTCTCTTCCAACATGCTGTGTTCTGTGATTCTGTACTGGTCATCTTAATAATGGATCAGTTTAAGCAAAGCAGTGTCAGGAAGAATTGAACCTATAGGAAACATTTATTCATGCCTTCCCACCCACCCCCCCACCCCCACCCCACCCCCTCCCCCCCGATTTAGAGTATATGCAGTCATGAAAAAAAATAAATAATTTCATGATGCAAGGAATTGCAGCATTGTGTTATGATGGAAACTTAACAACCCCCACACTGGTGTTGTGGTTACCTTGGGCAGCAATCAGCATGTACAGTTCTGGAGACTATTCTCTCCCCCATTCATCATTTTAGGGAGCAGTGCCTTTGTCTGAAAATTAGTTAAATTAAAGTTATTGTAGTCATTGTTTTGGTCAGTAGTTCTGCCTTCAGGGAATTAATGAAATTTGGAGCTGCTGCAGGTGGTTATTTAAAGTACTGAATGGCTTTAATAGGCAGCTGGAAATTAAAAAGTTTTGAATCCATTCCCATTAGAGCCTGTGAAACACAGTGGGGAAATTCTGTGCAACTGCTTTTATTGGCATGCTGCTGTTTGTTGCATATAGCACTAGCAACGTCAGGAAGGTAGTTTTCTTGGGCATAACTGCAGCTGTGTGCAGGCTGAATGATGGATGATGCCATGTGTCACCCTTCTGATCCAGCTATTACACCATTAAGAGTTTTCCGTACTGTGTTTGAATCCATTGGACAGACAATGTCTATGACAATGTGCCCTGCCTAGTGGTTGAGGGAAAGGCTGTGGACTTTTGTAAGGCCTTTGACATAGTTTCTCATGGCATCCTCATTAAAAACCTGGCTGCCCATGGCTTGGATGGGCAAACACTCTGCTGGGTAAAGCACTGGCAGTGGAGTTAAATCCACTGCAAGCCAGTCACAGGTGGTGTCCCCCAGGGCTCAGGATTGGGACCAGCCCTGTTCAATTTCTTTATCAAGGACCTGGATGAGGGTATTGAGAGCACCCTCAGTCAGTCTGCAGATGTCATGGAATTAGGTGGGAGTGTTGGTCTGCTTGAGGGTAGGGAGGCTCTACAGAGGGACCTGGATAGCTTGCACCCATGGGATGAGGTCATCTGTGTGAGCTTCAACAAGGCCAAAGGCCAGGTCCTGCACCTGGGCCACAACCACCCCATGAATGCTGCAGGCTTGGGGAAGAATGGCTGGAGAGCTGTAGGGGGGAAAAGGTCCTGGGGGCACTGATTGACAGGAGGGTGAACATGAGCCAGCAGTGTGCCCAGGGGGCCAAGAGGGCCAAGGGCATCCTGGCCTGGATCAGAAACAGTGTGGCCAGCAGGAGCAGGGAGGGGATTGTCCCTCTGCACTCAGTGTTGGGGAGGCTGCACCTCGAGTGCTGTGCTCAGCGTTGGGCACCGCAGCACAGGAAGGACATCGAGGAGCTGGAGCTGGGACAGAGAAGGCAACTGAGCTGGGGAGGGGCTGGAGAACAAGGCTGTGAGGAGAGGCTGAGGGAGCTGGGGCTGGTTAGTCTGCAAACAAGGAGGCTGAGGGGAGACCTCATTGCTCTACAGCTACCTGGCAGGAGGTAGTAGAGAGGTAGGCTCTGGTCTCCTCTCACCAGTAACTCATGACAGAACGAGAGGGAATGGCCTCAAGCTGTGCCAGGGGAGGTTTAGGCTGCACATTAGGAAAAAAAAAATCAGGGAAAGGGTTGTGAGTTGCCATCTCTGGAAGTGTTATAAAGCCATCTAGATCTGGTGCTTGGGGACATGGTGCAATGACAGACTTGGTGGGGTGGGCAAAAGAGCAGGGCTGGATGATCTTGTAAGCCCTTTCTGGTCTGGATGATTCTGTGATTCCATGATTTTAAAATATTGCCTTTAATCAACTCCTGTTACAGAAGGTATGATTTTTTCCCAAGTTTTCTCATCTAAGATTAGGCATGTGCAATTATTGCAATCACTTCTGCATTTTATCAAGAATGGCCAAAAAAACCCAGACTGATGGATATTTTACTTCAGTTTGTTGACAAGAGTTAAGTCAGAATAAAAGTACCTGTTTCTCACTGGCACGGAGGCCTGCTCTCCAATGCACCACTTGCTGTTCTCTCTCTCACACACGTAGCACAGACTGTACCCATTCCAGAGAGAAGCTAAGCAAATGATCCATCTTGTTGCTCCCTCTTCTTTTCCCTTTGTTGTTCTGTGTTTTGTCATTTTCCCATAAAATCCACAGATGCTTCATAAACCACTCGTTAGGAGCACTGTCTTTAATGTGACAAAACAAGGCATTGCTTATGCTTGAATTACAGATATCTACCAAAATCACCCACAGGAACTGGAAATACAATTAGTGGGGTAGGTTTTGCTAAAAATTAGCATTTAATACCAAACAGTTTTAAGCAGCAATGTATGTAACCTGTTCTATGAGATCCTATCAGTTTATTCCTATTTCAGATAAACTTTCTGATAAACTTTCCCTCACAGTACATTAGAGGTTGGAAGGGACCTCCAGAGACCATCCAGTCCAACCCCCTTGGCAAAAGCAGCATCACCCAGGCAGTCTGCACAGGAATGCATCCAGGTGGGGTTGGAAAGGCTCCAGAGAAGGAGACTCCACAACCTCTCTGGGCAGCCTGCTCCAGGGCTCTGTCACCCTCACTGGAAAGAAGTTTCTCTTCATAGTGAGCTGAAACTTTCCACGTTCAAGTTTGTCTCCATTGTTCCTTGGCTTATTGCTGTGCACCACCCAAAAGAGTTTGGCCCCCTCCACTTGACCCCCAGCCCTCAGCTATAGATAGACATTGATCAGATCCCCTCTCAGCCTTCTCTTCTCCAGACTAAACAGGCCCAAGGCTCTCAGTCTCTCTTCACAGGGCAGATGCTCAAGTTCCCTAAAGCATCCTTGTGGCTCTCCCTTGGACTCTGTCCAGCAGGTCTCTGTCTCTCTGGGACTGGAGAGCCCAGAACTGGCCACTCCTTTTCATCCACTCCCTTCTAACATCTGGGAAGTATCTCCTGATTTGCTTTAATATAAAAATCAATTCATGATTGTCATTTGGTCATAGTGCTGAAGCTGAAATGCAGAGGAAAGGAATGAGAGGGGTTTATCTGCTTTATTAGAGTCATCTATTGCTGGGAAGTAAATATCTGCAGAATATTTTCTGGAAGCTATTTCAAGCAGTTGTAAAAAAATACAATAAAAGCAGGACTCACTACAAGACCTTGTTAAGCTTTTCTGTGAAGCAACAATGGCTTTTACATCCCATCACTTCTAAAGGATAATAATTGTCTTCATTTTGTTGTTAAAATAGCCCATTATGGAAAGTTTTATGCTTCTAGGATTTTATTTAAAACATAATTTATATTTGTTGACATTTGCCTGCATTTCTGATCTTTGGTGGTATAAAAGACCAAAGGAAACAGATGTAAAAATAAACTCTACCATATATAATAAGCATATGCTGGGATTTTATGACTTGCTTCAAAGTTGCAAGCTTTGGCAGTGAATAATCTTATCTGCACAAAGAGGATAGCTGGAGAAACCCAGTGTGCATTCTTTAGGGGAAGGAATTGTTCTGTTTCCCTTGTGGGGCTCTGTGGTTGCTGTCATGTCTGCCACTCTCCTCCAAGCTCACATGACTTAATGCTGGAAATTACTCTAGACTTCAACCAGAAAGTACTGTGGAAGGCTGAAAATTCCACCCAACATTAAATTGCCAGAGCAGCTCAGTTGGAAGCAAATGAAGCTGTATTTACAATCAAAACTACAATCTACAATGGAATGCAATGAATCTGTACAAAATAGACAATGTTTACAGGTACTTAAAATTTATAAACATCACAAGCACCCCCCTTGGACAAAACCAGGGGAGCTAATAGCTTCCCCTTCCCTCTCTCCACCCTCACCCTCTGCTGTACACAAGGGACAAGAGAAAGAGCAGAGAGTTGTGTGTTAAGTTACTCAACCACACCGAAGAACACAGCTAAGGTCATCAAAGCCAGCCAGAAGTGCAAGTTAGTATCTCTCAGAGTTAGGAAGCTGAAAAGAGAGAAAGAAAGTCTAAACCAACTTTGTTGGTAGTCTCTCCAATGGGTTTTTTTAGAACTTATCATTATTTTCCTTTTTACATCCCATGGTGATTTATTTTCATTTTACCACATTCTGCTCAACATCTGTGGAAAAATTTTCAAGGCACAGCCTGAAACTACGACAAGTACTAATGCTCTGTGACTTGTAATGTGTAGGCATGGAGACTCCCTGTCCTTCTCGAAGAAACAGAGGCAGTATTCCATGTTTTTCACAGGTGAAAACTATGAGCAGGGTTGATAGACCTTTATTTGTTAGGCTAGAGAGTACATGCATAAATAGAATGGAATGGAATGGAATGGAATGGAATGGAATGGAATGGAATGGAATGGAATGGAATAGAATAGAATAGAATAGAATAAACCAGGTTGGAAGAGACCTACAAGATCATCATGTCCAACCTATCATCCAGCACCGCCTAATCAACTAAACCATGGCACCAAGCACCCTATCAAGTCTCCTCCTGAACACCTCCAATGATGGTGACTCCACCACCTCCTCGGGCAGCCCATTCCAATGGGCAAGCACTCTCTCTGTATAGAACTTCTTCCTAACCTCCAGCCTAAACTTCCCCTGGCACAGCCTGAGACTGTGTCATCTTGTTCTGGTGCTGGTTGCCTGGGAGAAGAGACCAACATCCGCCTGTCTACAACCTCCCTTCAGGTAGTTGTAGAGAGCAAGAAGGTCACCTCTGAGTCTCCTCTTCTCCAGGCTAAGCAACCCCAGCTCCCTCAGCCTCTCCTCACAGGGCTGTGTTCCAAGCCCCTCACCAACTTCGTTGCCCTACTCTGGACACGTTCCAGCAAGTCAAAATCCTTCCTAAACTGAGGGGCCCAGAACTGGACACAGCACTCAAGGTGTGGCCTAACCAGTGCAGTGTACAGGGGCAGAATGACCTCCCTGCTCCTGCTGGCCACACTGTTCCTGATGCAGGCCAGGATGCCATTGGCCCTCTTGGCTGCCTGGGCACTGTTGTGTGTGGGGGGGTGTCTATGAAAGGATATTTTAATGTTCAATAAGCAGGGCGATTAATTAAAATATTAATAATTTATTAATCATAAAAAATACCGCAAAAAAAAAATAATTAAAACCTATTTACAGGGTCCGAGGTGTTCGGTTGTGGAACAGATCCCTCACCAGCAGAACAAGTAACAATTTAAACATATGTACAAAAATCCAGAAACAGCACTTTAAACTGAAAAAAAAAGAACCTTGGCAATAAAGACGACGAATTGCCCACACATGTGGGGAGAACTCCAGGATTCCCTAGGGCAACAGACCTTCAATAGATGCTTATAAAAATCAGATATTGTAATTACTCACTGATTCTGATACCTCGTGGCACATGTTAAGATCGAGACAAACCAAGATGGCGTCGACCACGTGGAAGCTACAGGAGCACTGTTTCACTTTCTGTTGGTGTCTGCAGCTCATTGCTGAGGCAGGCTTTATTCCCAAAAGATCTGTAGCTGAAAGCTTTGTAGAGAGGAGGTTTCTCAGCTGTAATCCTTCGTAGCAGCACTCGCTCCTTGCTCCAGTCAAACGAAACTATCCCGGTGACTCGGCTCCTCTGGGGTTTCGCCTCTCAGCCCGGCAAGACGAGTGATTTTCCTCTGGGTTTTACAGCGCTGAGGCAGTGAGGGGTCCCTGTTGTCCTGTCTGGGCAAAGCTGAAACACAGTTCAGCTTCCAGGAGAAGCTCGTGCTTCCTTCCAGAGGGTGGACAACTGCAAGACAACCCCCTGGCTCTTTGGGCTGGTACTTAATAGATTTTCCCGAGGCAATAATGGCCAGTAGCAGCACAGATCTAGGGGTAAAACCCTGGTATTGCAACCTATAGAAAACCACCTTTTCAAACGTGGCCAAAGGCACACCCACCTGGCTCATTGTCTGACTCAAGAGCCATTCAGGACAGGCACACTGCAGGCTCATGTTCAGCCTACCATCAACCAGCACCCCCAGGTCCCTCTCAGCCTGACTGCTCTCCAGCCACTCTGACCCCAGCCTGTAGCTCTGCATGGGGTTGCTGTGGCCAATGTGCAGAACCCGGCACTTGGATGTGTTCAATCTCATGCCGTTGGACTCTGCCCATCTGTCCAGCCTGTCGAGGTCCCTCTGCAGAGCCTCTCTACCCTCCAGCAGATCAACTCCTGCCCCCAGCTTGGTGTCATCAGCAAATTTACTGATGATGGACTCAATGCCCTCATCCAGATCATCAAGAAAGATGTTAAAGAGGTGGCCTTATGCTAGCATTGAGTATTTTAGTCATCAACTTGCTGTCAGTACCCCTGGGATGCTTATAGTTAGTTTCCACGTGCAGGCTTTGGCATTGAGATTTAGGGATCAGGCAGTTAAGCTACATGAAGCATGACTGCAAAGAAGCAAAATGGTATCACCCATGCAGACAGGAGTGTTGGGAAGAAAAGCATAGCAGGTGTACACATACCTGTGGTTCACTAGCTGGATAAAGAAACAACCCAGAAGTGTGGATTCATGACTTTTGGTATTCCTTTGAGGGGGACTGAGCTTTGATCAGCTTCCACTAGGTATGGATTTATGTACAGAGCAATCCCCAGTATCTCAGTGTCATCACATGTGCCTGCCTCCTTCTGTGCAGCCTGTTCTTTCTGCACTGCCTTTAACATCAGCAATAGTTTCTGACATGAAAAGTCTTAGTATTCTGTTTAATTGATTCATAGAGTCTTTTGAGAAAAGAAAACAAAGTCTGTGAAGGTTGAGGAGACAGTGTTGCTGGGAGGAGTAGCCTCACTCCCACTTTGTCTCTGAATTTCCACTCTGTGAGCTATTCTTTAATAGATAAAACCTTTGCCAAGATCTTCAACATGGGATTTTCCTCACAGGGGCTTCTGGAGTGTTTTTGAAGTTTGGATTCATTTGGGTGTTGACTGTCACAGGCTCACAGGATGTTATGGGTTTGAAGGGACCTCCAGATTTTTGAGTTCAACCTCCCTGCCAGAGCAGGAACATAGAATCCAGCACAGGTCACACAGGAATGCATCCAGATGGGTCTAGAAAGTCTCCAGAGAAGGAGACTCCACAATTTCTCTGGGCAGCCTGTTCCAGTGCTCTGGGACCCTCACAGTGAAGGAGATCTTCCTCATGTTGAGGTAGAGCCTCCTGTGCTGGAGTTTCCATCCATTGCCCCTTGTCCTATCCCAGGGCACAAGTGAGCAGAGGCTGTCCCTGGCCCCTCCCTCATGACCCCCAGCCCTCAGATGTTGATAGGCATTGATCAGATCCCCTCTCAGCCTTCTCTTCTCCAGACTAATCAGCCCCAGGCCTCTCAGCCTCTCCTCAGCAGGCAGTGCTGCAGTCCCTTCATCATCCTTGTAGCCCTCCCTTGGAGTCTCTCCAGCAGATCCCTGTCCCTCTTGAACTGGGGAGCCCAGAACTGGATGTAATATTCCAGGTGAGGTCTCACTAGGGCAGAGCAGAGGAGGAGGAGAACCTCCCTGGATCTGCTAGATACACTCCTCTGCACCCCAGGACCCCACTGGCCTTCTTGGACACCAGGGCACATTGCTGTCCCATGCAGAACTTGGCATCCACCACTCTTTTGGCCATGTGCTGTGCATCTCCTAGCATCAGCTTCGCATTTATCAGGTTTTAGTTTTAAATAATTAGTGATACAGATTCAATGACTGAATGCTAGCAAGAGCAACTATATGTTTGTTTTATTTGTGCTCATGCCCCTTGGCTCAACCTCTCCAGCATCCTATGGGGGCAGCACACAGAGACCTGGGAGGAGGGATGTTCACCTGGAAGGCTGAGTGTCTTCCCTCTTAGCTTTTACATGCAAGACTTTCTTTGGTCATTCAGCTCAATTTCAGGAGTGTGAAGAGAACAAAATGAGACTGTTTCCATGTGTGATTAAATGTGTCTATGTTCCTGGAGCAGTGGTGAGGGTGCTTCCATCCCGTGATGGTTTTGTCTTTTCTTGCCTCAGCACCTACCACACAGCAGGAGGATCAGGGCATAAAGGAGCACTTCCTGTGACAGTGAAGAGGTTTCAATAATTTATAAAATGCTTGTGAAAACTTCAAAGATCTCCAATCTTTAAAGTGTGAACTTAGCAGCAACTTGCAGTTCCAAATGATGTTAAGAGTAATGGAGATGGTCCTGCACTGACAGTTTAACAGTACAGTAATTTCAGTTAGATCTCCAGGTCAGTTATGAGCACAAGTCTCAAGATTTGGAAAATCATTTCTCTACTCATCTTTGTGAAGTCTTTCTGGACACAGACAGAGAAGACTGAGAGGGGATTTAATAAAGGTTTATAAATATCTGGTGTTAAGAGGAAGGGGACAGGCTCTGCTCAGTTGCACCCTGTGATAGGACAAGGACTGCTGGATCTAAACTGCAGCACAGGAGGTTCCACCTCAACATGAGGAGGAACTTCTGCACTGGGAGGGTCCCAGAGCACTGGGACAGGCTGCCCAGAGAGGTTGTGGAGTCTCCTTCTCTGGAGCCTTTCCAGCCCTGTCTGGATGTATTCCTGTGTGACCTGTGCTGGATTCTATGGTTCTGCTCTGGCAAGGGGGTTGGACTCGAGGTCCCTTCCAACCCCTAAGATCCTGTGAGCTGTAAGCCTGTATTATTTGAGTATGATACTAAAAATTATGTTTATGGTAGAGTAAGTACCTCAAATATTTTTAAAGGAACTGTCCAATGTAGCTGCAGCCTAAAATGAGCTTCGTGTCTGAATATTTTGTGGTTCATTTTCAATTTGGTGCTAAAATAAATGTAAATGCAATTTATGAAATAAGTCACAGGGGACAAAACAATAGCATGAAAAATACCCTGCAGGATGAAATCACAGGCTCACAGGATGTCAGGGGTTGGAAGAGACCCAAAGAGATCATCAAGTCCAACCCCCCTGCCAGAGCAGGACCATACAATCTAGCTCAGGTCACACAGGAACACATCCAGATGGGCCTTGAAAGTCTCCAGAGAAGGAGACTCCACAACCTCTCTGGGCAGCCTGTTCCAGTGCTCTGGGACCCTTACAGTAAAGAAGTTCCCCCTCATGTTGAGGTGGAACCTCCTGTGCTGCAGCTTACATCCATTGCTCCTTGTCCTGTCACTGGGGGCAACTGAGCAGAGCCTGTCCCCTCCCTCCGGATCCCCAGCCCGCAGATATTGATAAACATTTATCAAATCCTCTCTCAGTCTTCTCTTTTCCAGACTAAAAATGATGGCATGGAACAGAGAGTCCTGAACGTCCATAACTAAATAATTCCAGGGTGAGGTGTTCTATTGGTGTCGCTTTCCCAGCACATTGACTAAGCAGCTGCCCTGCTCCTGAATTTGGTGGGCAAATCAAGAAGGACAAAGTTCTGAGTAATCCTTCATATTGCTCATTTTGTAACTATTTAAAGGCTGATTTGGTAGCGGTGGTGGGAGGGCAGGGTTCCCCTTGAAAAACAACAGGCGGAAGGCAATTAAAACACTGTAATTTATCTTTGATGGATGATGTATTTAAAGCAGCTGAAAGCAAATAATTTGAACATACTGCAATTAACATTCTGATCCCACTGAGGAATTTGCATATACTGACCCTTTCCATTCAGATGTGGCTCTCAGCAGGTATGACATCCAGTTCCAGTTTCATCTGCAGAGGAAAAATAATACCTTGTCCTGTGCTGATATGATATGAAATACCAAGACATTCTACAGAACTGTTTCTAGGCCATGCAGATTGCTATGGCCAGGCCTTTGGCTAAAAAGAAGATCTACAAGCCTGGAGAAGGCACAAAAGGAGTCATGATCCAGTGATATGTTGAGCTTTGGCCTTAGTCTAAATAATACCAACTGAATATAACATAATTTACATAAATCCTTGTGATTGCTGATGATGTGAAGTTCCCATCCCAGGCACAGTTTGTATTCCCTGGTCTGGTTTTAGCAGTGCTTGCTGGAGAAGAATCAATGGCACCAGAGGGACTGACTTTCTCAGTAGCAGTACAGCTGTAGTGCAAGTAGATTTTGCCAAGCATGTAGTATGAAATGGCATTCAGCTCTACTGGAGCCATATGTCCAAACCTGCAAAAGGCAGGTGTATGTACTGCCTTGAGAGCAGCCCTGAAGAAAAGGCCTTGGGGATGCTGGTGGATGAGAAGCTCAATAGGAGCCAGCAGTGAGCACTTGCAGCCCAGAGAGCCAAGCAGAGCCTGGGCTGCAGCAAGAGAAGCAGAGCCAGCAGGGCCAGGGAAGGGATTCTCCCCCTCTGCTCCACTCTGCTGAGACCACAGCTGGAGCTCTGTGTCTGGTTCTGGAGCCTCTGTCCCAGGAAGGATCTGAAGGTGCTGGAAGGTGTCCAGAGAAGGGCCATGAGGATGAGCAGAGGGCTGGAGCTGCTCTGCTATGGAGACAGACTGAGAGGGTTGGGGCTGTTCAGTCTGGAGAAGAGAAGGCTCCAAGGAGACCTTCTTGTGGCCTTGCAGTATCTGAAGGGGGCTACAAGAAAGCTGGGGAGGGACTTTTGAGGGTGTCAGGGAGTGATAGGACTGGGGGGAATGGAGCAAAACTAGAAATGGGTAGATTCAGATTGGATGTTAGGAAGAAATTGTTCCCCATGAGGGTGGTGAGAGACTGGCACAGGTTGCCCAGGGAGGTGGTGGCAGCCTCATGCCTGGAGGTTTTTGCAGCCAGGCTGGATGTGGCTGTGAGCAACCTGCTGCAGTGTGAGGTGTCCCTGCCCATGGCAGGGGGGTTGGGACTGGTGGATCCTTGTGGTCCCTTCCAACCCTAGCAATTCTAGTGTTCTGTGTTCTGCTTGGGTTTTTGGGGTGTGTGTTTGGTGTTTGTTTGTTTTTGGTTGTTGATTGGTTGGTCTGATTGGCTTTTGGTTTGGTTTTGCTTGGGTTTTGTTTATTTGTTTGTTTGCTTTTCCTTCTATGGAATCCTGCAGCCACATAGTCATAACTTTTGTATGTTTTACAATACCTTATTGACCCATAGGGTCCTGCTCCTTCTGAGAAACAGGATGTAGACAAAGCCCTCTGTTGACACTAAGATACAAATCGATTTCCCTCAGAAGAGGGAAAGTCCAGGACTAGTTGTACATCATCAATGTGAAGCTGTTGGCTTGGGTTTTAGGCACTAAGTCAACCTTGGTTATGAAACAGTCCATAAGCAGGAGTTTGAGAGTGTTAACTTGTAAACAATACTATAAAATTCTAAACCATAGGAAGACAGTTTTGTGGGAAACAATGCTACCTGCATCCATACACCTCTGCCCATTTTCCATTTTTTTTAAGGAGGGGCAGGTTTCTAGTGTGATTTACAGCCTAATCAAGCACTTGATGTTTTAGACATGTCTGTTGTGACATGCCTGTGGTTTCTTTCTGGTGCCATTAATGGATTTCAGAGTTTTTGCAGTTGTATATGGTGGAAAAAAGAGTGTTCACATTCCAAAGTACTGCTGTGTCTTTATTGCCAAGTAAGGGAAGAGTGCTGGACTCTATTTCTTGCTACTGTTAGAGAGCATTGCCTAGTGAATAACTGAATTGTTCTGATGTAGGGAACTACCAGCAGAATGAATATTGAAGTTATAAGCAAAATAACTGCTTAGAACTAACTGATGCATTTCAGATATCAAAAATGAAGTAGTAAATAAGTTCAGTTTGGGTTCTGCTTACTTTTCATTTACCCTTTTATTTCTTTGGCTAGACAACAAAACCTTTCTGAAAGGGCACGGATGAGTATCTGGAGCCATTCTAAAGCTATTATTGAAGAAACTACGTTTACTTTGACATTCATAATCCAAAGTATGCTTAATAATGGCATTTAGAAGTAACTTACTGCCATGGTTTCATGTAATTGCAGTTGTCTCTTGACTCCAGGTTAACTCATCAGGGTTATATAATAAAGAAGATGAACATTTTCTCTCTGGTGTGGTATTAAAATACCAAATATCTTCAGTAGCTGGTAATCAGTGTATGGATTGCCAGGTCTAAGTGTGCAGAATATGTCCACAATATAAAGTGCAAGCAGAAATCAGATCACAGCTCACAGGATGTTAGGGGTTCAAGGGACCTTTGGAGATCATCGAGTCCAACCCCCCTGCCAGAGCAGGACCATAGAATCCAGTACAGGTCACACAGGAACACATCCAGACAGGGCTGGAAAGTCTCCAGAGAAGGAGACTCCACAACCTCTTTCGGCAGCCTGCTCAAGGGCTCTGGGACCCTCACAGTGAAGAAGTTCCTCCTTATGTTGAGGTGGAACCTTCTGTGCTGGAGTTTCCATCCGTTGCCCCTTGTCCTATCACAGGGTGCAGGTGAGCAGAACCTGTCCCTTCCCTCTTGACCCCCAGCCCTCAGCTATTGATAGACATTGATCAGATCCCCTCTCATTCTTCTCCTCTCCAGACTACACAGCCCCAGGGCTCTCAGCTTCTCCTCATCAGGCAGTGCTCCAGTCCCTTCAGCGTCCTTGTGGCCCTTGGTTGGAGGGCTGGGTCTCTGTTCATTTTCCCCCTACCAGTACCTGGAAATGGTTCAAATAAGTTTGTATAGCTAATGGGGTTGTGCTTGTGTTACTGTGATAGTCTACAGCCCATGCTGGAATTAGTACCTGTGGTCACCTGCTAAGTACTCTGCAGTGCCTACAAGAGCTGTGGTGGAGCTTCTAGCTTCTTCTGCAGCCCTCTGAAATCTGCAGGCATGTTCAGCAACTCTGCAAAGTGTATCAGCTGTAGCCAAACATATTGCAATAGCATTAATTTCTGAATTATAACCTAAATTACAATATAAGTATTAATGAAAACAAATTCTGCATTCAGAAAAACAGGGCAGTGAGTCATTTTACTCTAAAAAGCCTCACTGCAGATATGGAAGCTCTATTATCATAGCAGTTAAAATAACTTGAAGTAGCTGACTACTGCTTGTATTGTTTAATGTGGTACCAGATTCATACTGCATGTTTATGTAAGGCCCTCAAAATAGTTTTGTTTGGAGTAAAATATCTATTTCATGATAATAAATTCACTTTAAATAGAATTAGAGAAATCAGGAAAAAAAACACCAAACCTATGCCTTGAAGCTTGGTTGAAGCTGATTTATTTTAAGTCCATGGGTCTGAGCAGAAAACGAAGAAACATCAGGGCCAAGGACCTCAAAAGATGAAACAGAAAGAAGGAAAAAATCAAAATGCAAACTGTTCTTTGAGTAGTTTGACCATTTCCTTCCCCCCTGTCACCACATGAGCCTTACCAAGCGCTTTCACTGTGACACATGATTGCTCTTTTCAACTCCCCTTCTAATACCACTTGATATTAATGTATTTGAAGATACAGCACATCAAGTGCTACATATTCAGAATCAGTAGTGAAAGTGAAATAGAGTAGAATAAACAAGGTTGGAAGAGACCTTCAAGATCATCGTGTCCAACCTATCAACTAATCCAACCCACCTAATCAACTAAACCATGGCACCAAGCACCCCATCAAGTCTCCTCCTGAACACCTCCAATGATGGTGACTCCACCACCTCCTCGGGCAGCCCATTCCAATGGGCAAGCACTCTCTCTGTATAGAACTTCTTCCTAACCTCCAGCCTAAACCTCCCCTGGTGCAGCTTGAGACTGTGTCATCTTGTTCTGGTACTGGTTGCCTGGGAGAAGAGACCAACATCCGCCTGTCTACAACCTCCCTTAAGATAGTTGTAGAGAGCAAGAAGGTCACCCCTGAGTCTCCTCTTCTCCAGGCTAAGCAACCCCCAGCTCCCTCAGCCTCTCCTCACAGGGCTGTGTTCCAAGCCCCTCACCAACTTCGTTGCCCTTCTCTGGACACGTTCCAGCAAGTCAAAATCCTTCCTAAACTGAGGGGCCCAGAGCTGGACACAGCACTCAAGGTGTGGCCTAACCAGTGCAGTGTACAGGGGCAGAATGACCTCCCTGCTCCTGCTGGCCACACAGTTCCTGATGCAGGCCAGGATGCCATTGGCCCTCCTGGCTGCCTGGGCACACTGCAGGCTCATGTTCAGCCTACCATCAACCAGCACCCCCAGGTCCCTCTCCACCTGACTGCTCTCCAGCCACTCTGACCCCAGCCTGTAGCACTGAATGGGGTTGTTGTGGCCAATGTGCAGAACCCGGCACTTGGATGTGTTCAATCTCATGCCGTTGGACTCTGCCCATCTGCCCAGCCTGTCGAGGTCCCTCTGCAGAGCCTCTCTACCCTCCAGCAGATCAACTCCTGCCCCCAGCTTGGTGTCGTCAGCAAATTTACTGATGATGGACTCAATGCCTTCATGCAGATCATCAATGAAGATGTTAAAGCACATGGGGCCCAGTACTGATCCCTGGGGGACACCACTGGTGACTGGCTGCCAGCTGGATGTGGCACCATTCACCACCACTCTCTGGGCTCAGCCCTCCAGCCAGTTCCTAATCCAGCTGAGTGCTGCTGTCCAAGCCAGGGGCTGACAGCTTGGCCAGGAGTTCGCTCTGGGGGACGGTGTCGAAGGCCTTGCTGAAGTCCAGGCAGACTACATCCACAGCCTGCCCCACATCCACCAGGCAGTCACCTGATCATAGAAGGAGATCAGGTTGGTCAGGCATGACCTGCCCTTCCTAAATCCATGCTGGCTGGGCCTGATCCCTTGGCCATACTGTAAGTGATGTGTGACTGCACTCAAGATGACCTGTTCCATGATCTTGCCTGGCACTGAGGTCAGGCTGACAGGCCTAGAATGCCCTGGCTCATCCAACCAGCCCTTCCAGTGGATGGGCTCCATGTTGGCCAAGATTGTAATCAAACTGTACTGCAAAAGATGAGCGTTTCAATACACCAATGGGATGATGTTAACCTATCTGGTGTTAGCATTCTGTGTCCAATCCTTAGCATTATTCATCTTCCACTCCAAGTCTCTGAGGTTTCCTGTTCACAGTTAGTGTCTAAGCCAGGTACCAGCTCTAACTGCCACACAGTGTTCCCAGCACACACTGTGTGAAGGCTCTGTGGCAATTCACATGACAAAGCTTTGGCTGCGAGTTTCAACTCCAGAACCTGACATCAGAAATATTAAATGTTTCTTTGTGCTTGTGGCTGTTTAGGCTAGGAGCCTCCAAAACCAGGAGCCACAGAGTTGAGAGCTCCAGTGCCCAGAGTGCCCAGCCCAGTGGGTGCACACAGGCACTAGTGGATTGCTGCCCATCAGTCCTGCACCCCTCTCAGTCTGGCTGCAGAGTTATTGTCTCTCTCTTGCTTCCCTCTCTGCTCCCCTGGGAGAGAGACTCTCTCTTGTCTGGTAATACTGGGGGAATATCCCAGGCCTCTTTAGCCTCAGTAATTTTTTCCCCTGTGCAATCTTGGCCTGTTTAGGCTAATGCCAGCGCAAAAAGTATGTGTGTGGGGGCAGATAAGGCCTGAAACCAGTCAAGCAATAGGAAGGTGGAGGTGGGGAAGAGCCCTGGGATTTTGGGTGAAGGTGGGGAGAAGGGGAGTGTTGGGTTTCTGGTCTGGTGTAAAGGAGCTTGTGTGTTAAGTTTAGACTGGGGATTTCTTTGCACTTTCTATGCTTTGCTATGCTCACCACTATGCTTTGTAATTTTCTAGTCTATGAATTGCTTTTCCATTTAACCTTTCCATGCCTATCCAATCCATTTGTGTCAGTGTTATTCTTTTGCCCCAGATTGCAATGGAGCAATCTGTCCCCCTCTAAACTAGGACAGTGCTTCAGGCAAACAGCTGTTTTTTCAGACTTACCTTAATTTATCTGTATCTTTTTAATCAGGTAGCCTGAGAGATTTCAATTTTGCTTTGAATTTGGTAAGTTTGTTGTATATTTAAGAGAATAGAAGAATAACTCACAGTGTACTCAATGAGAAACTTTATCTGCTTAGCTCCATTGCTTTTTTTCTGGACACTGAAATGCTGATCTACCAGTAATAATAATTTTGGCATTTGATTCACTGACATTAAGAATTTTAGTTTTACTAGGGTTGTAAAGTTTAGTTTGTTACTTCTTGCTTTTGTTCATTGTATCTGTTGAAGCAATTTTAGATGCTTTGGCATTTATAATACACATTTCATGTCTGAAGTCACCTACCTGATGAATCACAGAATTGTCAGGGTTGGAAGGGACCTCAAGGATCAGCCAGTTCCAAGCCCCCTGCCATGGGCAGGGACACCTCACACTACAACTGGTTGCTCACAGCCCCATCCAGCCTGGCTGCAAAAACCTCCAGGCATGAGGCTTCCACCACCTCCCTGGGTAACCTGTGCCAGCCTCTCACCACCCTCATGGGGAACAACTTCTTCTTAACATCCAATCTGAATCTACCCATTTCTAGTTTTGCTCCATCCCCCCCAGTCCTATCACTCCCTGACCCCCTAAAAAATCCCTCCCCAGCTTTCTTGTAGCCCTCTTCAGATACTGGAAGGCCACAAGAAGGTCTCCTTGGAGGCTTCTCTTCTCCAGACTGAACAGCCCCAACCCTCTCAGTCTGTCTCCATAGCAGAGCAGCTTCAGCCCTCTGCTCATCCTTGTGGTCCTTCTCTGGACATCTTCCAGCACCTCCAGATCCTTCCTGTAATAGAGGCTCCAGACCTGGACATAGTGCTCCAAGTGGGGTACTCTCATTGCCATGGATCTCCCTCTTTCAGGCTCTTTAAAGAGCAGTATTTTCAGTTTTAGGTGTGCACTATTTCCCCCATATTCTCTGCAAACCCCAGAAAGCTGAATAGATGCACCATTTTTTAACCATAACAGACCTCACAAACAGTATTACTTTGACCATTCACCTGTTGTTTTCCATTGGCTTAGGGGTTTTAAAGCTGTTTTTAGTTTAGTTATTTGTGATTTAAATCCAAAGCTCCTGGAGGCATGAGTTCAAGTGACAGACTCTAAAATGTCTGTGCTATTCTGCTATGCTGAATCCATACTGTTTTAAACTATATTTAATTAAAATAACTAAACTAACTGCTCACAGCCTTCCATTTGAGTGAAGCAGAAGTGAGGTAGCATCTCTCAGGAGGTGATCCTGGAATAATCTGCCTATTTAAAAGGAAGTTTACAGTCTTTCTCATGAGGGCTACAAATACAAGACGAGTATAGGTATAAGGGGGGAAAAAAAGTGTTTGAGCCTCACAGAATATCAGGGGTGGGAAGGGACCTCTGGAGATCATCCAGTCCAACCTCCCTGCCAGAGCAGGAGCATAGAATCCAGCACAGGTCACACAGGAACACATCTAGACAGGGCTGGGAAGGCTCCAGAGAAGGAGAATCCACAACCTCTCTGGGCAGCCTGCTCCAGTGCTCTGGGACCCTCACAGTGAAGAATTTCCTTCTCATGTTGAGGTGGAACCTCCTGTTCTGGAGTTTCTGTCCATTGCCATTTTCCTATCCCAGAGGGCAAGTGAGCAGAGGCTGTCCCCTGCCTCCTGACCCCCAGCCCTCAGATATTTATAAACATTTATTAAATCCCCTCTCAGTCTTCTCCTCTCCAGACTAAACAGCCCCAGGGCTCTCAGTCTCTCCTCACTAGGCAGTGCTCCAGGCCCTTCATCATCCTTGTAGCCCTCCCTTGGACTCTCTCCAACAGATCCCTGTCCCTCTTGACCTGGGGACCCTAGGACTGGATGCAATATTCCAGGTGAGGTCTCAGCAGGGCAAAGTAGAGGGGGAGGAGAACCTCCCTGGATCTGCTAGCCACACTCCTCTGAATGCAGCCCAGGATGCCACTGGCCTTCTTGGCCGCAAGGGCACATTGCTGTCTCATGCAGGACTCCCAGGTCCTTCTCCACGGGGCTATTCTGTAGCAGATCACCTCCTAACCTGTACTGCTGCAGTTTATTATTTAATGCTGCCATCTATGTTACTTCTAGCAACCTCCATGTCTGAGGAAAGCCATTACATCTGATAGATGAAGTTTAATACAAGGCAATTGTGAGTTCTGGTATAATACAGTAATTAGGTGGGTTTTAGATAGCATT
The DNA here is from genome assembly GCF_014839835.1 of Dryobates pubescens. Classification (NCBI taxonomy): domain Eukaryota; kingdom Metazoa; phylum Chordata; class Aves; order Piciformes; family Picidae; genus Dryobates; species Dryobates pubescens. Next base: position 28,982,077 of record NC_071612.1, read on the forward strand.
GCTTATGTGCTCAAAAGCTTCAAAGTCAATGCCAAATACTTGATTCTGGAGTGAAAATACTTGATGAACTGCTGTGTTCTTCATCTGTGGAAAGCAATGCAGACTGTTGGTGCTATTGATTTTAATGTTGAAAAGCAGAAACATCAGCTCTCAGGGGAGCTTGCACTCTTAAAGATCAACTTGGGTATTCAAATTGCACCTGTGTTTAATATTAGTTTATGAAGTGGAACAGAAGATGGCTTTTATTCCCTCATTGAATCAAGATCCTGTCATAGGTGACATCATATCCAACAACAGTGTCCTGAGTCTGTCAAGGGTTCCACAGACACAGCAGATTTCAAATCAAACCACACTGCTGTGAGTTTATTTGGACATGTATCTGCTTATATGAGTAGAATGGTAAGTGGTGCTTCTAAGGCAGAGATGTCAGCAGCAAAAAGGGACAATAAGATGTTTAGTGGCTGAAGAAAAGAGACAAAAAAATTAATATCTGATCTGTTCACTGTGGAGGCATGAAGGAGATAATTATAATTGTGTACAGTTGAGGTTTTCCTAGGAGAAAGTGAAAGAAGAATATCCAGGAAGTATTCATGCCAATGACTGAGGAAAATGGTGCTGTTTAGCCTGGAGAAAAGGAGGCTCAGGGGAGACTTTATTGCTCTCTACAACTGCCAGAAGGGAGGTTGTAGCCAGGTGGGGGTTGTTCTCTTCTCCCAGGCAAACAGCACCAGAACAAGAGGACACAGTCTCAAGCTGTGCAGGAGGAGGTTTGGGCTTGATCTTAGAAAGAATTTCTTCACAGAAAGAGAGATTGGCCATTGGGATGTGCTGCCCAGGGAGGTGGTGGGGTCAACATCCCTGGAGGTGTTTAAGGAGAGATTGGATGAGGCACTTAGTGCCATGGCCCAGTTCAGTAGTTAAGGTTGGGTGATCAGTTAGACTTGATGATCTTAGAGGTCTCTTCCAGCCTGCTTGATTCTGTGATTCTGTCCACATCACTTCACACCCAGGCAGTACTCGCCATGTAGCTCTCCTTGAGGCATGTTGGTTCTCACAGAAGATGCATTTGATAGTGTTAGCAGGGGTGCTGGACTAGGTGATCTCCAGAGTTTGCTTCCAGCTCCTCCCATTCTGGAATTCTGGCTGCTTAGTCAGGACAGTGCACTGCTTCACTTGTAGAAAATGTGGCTCTGGGAAGACTAGTTTGAAGACTGATCATCTTCTGGCCCTAGATGGAACTATGCATGACCTTTGGTACAGAGTGGGATAATGTGTGACAACCAGGATGTGCAGTCACTGAGGGTGTATCATGGTGAATTGCTGTGTGTGATGCAGGAATTTACTCACAAAAGTGCTGCCCATTTGTCTGTAGATGTGCCTTAGATGGGGGAAGGTAGCAGTTGCAGGACCAGAAGTACTCAATGTACTTGAGGTGAAAGTTCTTCACAGAAAGAGTTATTGGCCTTTGGAATATGCTGCCCAGGGAGGTAGTGGAGTCACCATCACTGGAGGTATTCAAAAGAGGATTGCATGTGGCTCTTGGAGCCATGGTTGACTTAGTCATGAGGTGTTAGGTTTGAGGTAATCAATTGGACTTGATGATCTCTGAGGTCTTTTCCAACCTGGCTGATTCTATGATTCTGTGATTCTATGTTAATGATGTCTTTATTTACATAAAGCTACATAATTTGCACTTTTGAAAGGATGACGTGGAGTGGGAAAAAAATGTAAATGGCATCCAAAGCTTAATATATTTTCCACCACCACCAAATGCTAGTTTGTAAAGACAGGGGTTAAATATGGATACTTTTATTGTGTAGTAATGTAGTGGTTTGAACCTTAACTGGGAGTTAAAAGCTCAGATGGGGGCAAGGCTGAGAATCTCTCCCCTGCTCCCCTCTCCTCCCTCCCAACAGAGAGGGAAAAAAAGGAAAGGGTAGGAGCAAATCCACCAAGAAATAATTTGGAGTTGGCTTGGAAGTAGAGAGGTAAAGAGTTTTCTTTAAACAATATATATATAACAATAACAGGTAAGGTTCACAAGGGCAAGGAACAAGGATGGATGGGGGGGTGGGGGGAAGAAAAACAAGAATACAAAAACATTCTCTCTCTGAAGAGGCACAGAGGCAGCAGGGAGAAGGATCAGGCCCAACCATGTGGCAGAGGATCAGGAAGGCAGCTGCAGTAGCTCTCATCCAGGAGAGGCAGGAGCCAAAAAGGGACCTAATGGCTGCAATGCCCTCTCTTTTATACCCTCGCTGGGAAGGGAGTGGGGTCTGGAACAAACTCAGTTTCCCAGGGGGAAAATGCCCTTCAGGGAGGGCAAAGCACTCACAAGCTCTCCCCGCCTTTGTTTTCAGGATGGGCATTAACCCACTAAAAGTAGCTTTTGTCAGTGCTGACTTCTCCAAAGTGAATACGGTAAAAGGCTTCTTAATTGAAAAAGGATGTTGAGTTATAGATTGATCATGGGAGCTTGATTCATCCTTCTCTTCTTTCACAGATATTTCCAGCAAGCTGTTAAGCCTGCAGAGTTTAGGATATCGCTTATCCCTCAGTATTAATCCAATTAGTCCATCCATAGCCTAGCTCAACAAATAGCAGCATCCTGTGTGCCCAGCTGTGTGCCCAGTCCTGTACTTCATGTGTAGACAGAGCATGTGTGTATAAAGCAACCTCTACTGTTTGCTTCCTTTGTTCCATGCTTTTCCTAATTACTACCTTACAGACTAGAATTCTAAGGAAAAGTTATTCCATGCAGGCTATAACCTTGTAAGTTGATTTCATCTGGTGAACAAAGCAAAGCATACACAGAGGGGAGGATAAAGTGCTGTGGGAACCAGTGGCTGAGCCAGCTCTGAGCAGTTTCCCATATCCAGAAATAATACAACTCATCAGCATCTTCAATTCTATATTAAAGTGTTAAGTCACGTAATAGGTACCTCAATATTACACAGGGTGCCAGGGTACTGCCTGTGAAATACCAAGAGCATGAAAGAAGAAGCAGGACTACAGTATCACAGTATCACAGAATCACCAAGGTTGGAAGAGACCTCAAAGATCATCGAGTCCAACCTGTCTCCACAGACCTCATGACTAGACCATGGCACCAAGTGCCACATCCAATCCCCTCTTGAACACCTCCAGGGATGGTGACTCCACCACCTCCCTGGGCAGCACATTCCAATGATGCATGACACTCTCAGTGAAGAACTTTCTCCTCACCTCCAGCCTCAACTTCCCGTGGTGCAACTTGAGACTCTGTCCTCTTTTTCTGGTACTAGTTGCCTGGGAGAAGAGACCAACCCCCACCTGGCTACAACCTCCCTTCAGGTAGTTGTAGAGGGCAATGAGGTCACCCCTGAGACTCCTCTTCTCCAGGCTAAGCAACCCCAGCTCCCTCAGCCTCTCCTCACAGGGCTGTGCTCAAGGCCTCTCCCCAGCCTTGTTGCCCTTCTCTGGACATGTTCAAGTGCCTCGATGTCCTTCCTAAACGAGGGGCCCAGAACTGGACCCACAGGACTCAAGGTGGTGGCCTAACCAATGCAGTGTACAGGGGCACAATGACGTCCCTGCTCCTGCTGGCCACACTATTCCTAACACAGGCCAGGATGCCCTTGTCAATCAGCATCCCCAGGTCCCTCTCTGTTGGGAGCTCTCAGCCACTTGACCCCAGCCTGTAGCTCTGCATGGGGTGGTTGTGGCCAAAGTGCAGCACCTGGCACTTGGACTTGTTTGAATGCCATCATTGTTGGAACCCAGGGGTGAGCAGTTTCACTTTGAGGCTTCATGCTTATGGAGGGTTGTGTCTGACTAACACAGGAGTGAGAATTCAGCCCACTTTAATTAAAAGTAGATGATAATCTATGTTATCTAAGCTTTTGGAATGTTGTAGCCTTTTGGGTGAAGATTTTTTGTTACCTTTTGACAAAGTTTTTATAGGCAGCAGTAGTGTGTTAAGGAAGTAAAACAATTGCATGGAAAATGAAATGAAATTTAGAAAGTGAGGATGAAATGCTGTAACTTAACCCAATGGGAACTAAAACAGGATAATGCTGCAATATTTTCATAGTAATGAGAAGAACAATTATAGTAATTAATTCAAGAGCACTAGAACCATGTTTCTCAGAGCTAGCACAAGCCTCACAAGCCTGGGGGAGGAGCTGATAGAAAGCAGCCTTGAGGAAAAGGGGTGCTGATGGAGGAGAAGCTGGACAGGAGCAGGCAGTGTGAGCTTGCAGCACAGAAGGCCAATGGCAGCCTGGGCTGCATCAAAAGCAGCATGACCAGAGATGGAGAGAGGGGATCCTGACACTTTGCTCTGCTATGGTGAGACTTCACCTGCAGTACTGTGTACAGGTCTGGAGCCCTCAATACAGGAAGGACATGGAGCTGATGGAGCAGGTCCAGAGGAGGGCCACAAAAATGATCAGGGGGTTGGAGCAGCTCTGAAATGGCTGAGGGAGCTGGGGGTGTTCAGCCTGGAGGTTCTGGAGAGACCTAATAGCAGCCTGCCAGTACCTGAAGGGGGCTACAGGAAAGATGGAGACTGTTTGCAAAGGCCTGCAGGGACAGGACCAGGGGCAATGGCTTCAAACTAGAGCAGAGCAGATTTAGATTGGATGTGATTTTCACTGTGAGGGTAGTGGAACACTGGAACAGGTTGCCCAGGGAGGTGGTTGGAGCCCCATTCCTGGAGATATTGAAGGTGAGGCTGGACGAGGCCCTGGGCAACCTGATCTAGTTGGGGATGTCCCTGCTGACTGTGGGGAGCTTGGACTGGATGAGCTTTGGAGGTCCCTCCAGACCAGACCATTTTGTGATTCTTTGAATTTTTCTCAGTCCTGAGACACAAGTGCAAAGGAGAGGCTGGGAAATTCAGCTGATGGACTGGCTGATACCTGGAGAGGCAGGTCAGCTACTTTCTGGACTCCACACTGACCTGGTAAAAAATCCATTATTTTCAGGATGGGTACAATAAGCTTCTTATAAAATATTTAACTTGCACCATATCAAGTTTCTCAGATGACTTTTCCTGTCCCTGCCATGCAGGTGTGTGCCCCAGCCTGAGCTTGTGTGTGCCCTAGCTACCAGCACACTACACCTCTCTTAGCACATCCTGCCAGTTACTTCCTGACTGTAGTCAGCTAATGTTTGCACTGTAAATTGCAGATAATTGAACTTATAATTGATCTTTCTGAATGTTATCGTGCTTCGATAGCTTCCATCTGATACAAATCCCCTGCTGAAAAGTCAGACAGTTGTATTATCTGAGACACACAATGGACGGTGTGCAGTGGCTACCCCTGTTCAACAGAGATCTCACTTTTCTCCTATCACTTTTTAAAGCAACGTTGGATAACCTTGCAAGGGTGATGAAGGGACTGGAGCACTGCCTGATGAGGAGAGGCTGAGAGCCTTGGTGCTGTCTGGAGAAGAGATGACTGAGAGAGGATTTAATAAATGTTTATAAATATCTGAGGGCTGGGGGTCAGGAAGCAGGGGACAGCCTCTGCTCACCTGCACCCTGGGATAGGACAAAGGGCAATGGACAGAAACTCCAGAACAGGAAGTTCCACCTCAATATGAGAAGGAAATTCTTCACTGTGAGGGTCCCAGAGTACTGGAGCAGGCTGCCCAGAGAGGTTGTGGATTCTCCTTCTCTGGAGCCTTCCCAGCCCTGTCTGGATGTGTTCCTGTGTGACCTGTGCTGGATTCTATGCTCCTGGTCTGGCAGGGGGGTTGGTCTGGAAGCTCTCCATAGGTCCCTTCCAAGCCTTAACATCCTGTGAGCCTATGATAGAATAGAATAGAATGGAATGGAATGGAATGGAATGGAATGGAATGGAATGGAATAGAATAGAATAGAATAGAATAGAATAGAATAGATAGAATAGAATAGAATAGAATAGAATAGAATAGAATAGAATTAACCAGGTTGGAAGAGACCTTCGAGATCATCATGTCCAACCTATCATCCAACACCACCTAACTAAACCATGGAACCAAGCATCCTGTCAAGCCTCGCCCTGAACACCCCCAGCGACGGCGACCCCACCACCTCCTCAGGCAGCCCATTCCAGTGGGCAATCACTCTCTCTGTGTAAAACTTCCTCCTAACCTCCAGCCTAAACCTCCCCTGACGCAGCCTGAGACTGTGTCCTCTTGTTCTGGTACTGGTTGCCTGGGAGAAGAGACCAACCTCGCCTCACTACAACCCCCCTTCAGGTAGTTGTAGAGAGCAATAAGGTCACCCCTGAGTCTCCTCCTCTCCAGACTAAGCAACCCCAGCTCCCTCAATCTCTCCTCATAGGGCTTGTGCTCCAAGCCCCTCACCAACCTTGTTGCCCTTTTCTGGACACACTCCAGCAAGTCAACATCCTTCCTAAACTGAGGGGCCCAGAACTGGACACAGTACTCGAGGTGTGCCCTAACCAGTGCAGTGTACAGGGGCAGAATGACCTCCCTGCTCCTGCTGGCCACACTGTTCCTGATGCAGGCCAGGATGCCATTGGCCCTCCTGGCTGCCTGGGCACACTGCAGGCTCATGTTCAGCTTACCATCAACCAGCACCCCCAGGTCCCTTTCCACCTGACTGCTCTCCAGCCACTCTGACCCCAGCCTGTAGCTCTGCATGGGGTTGTTGTGGCCAATGTGCAGAACCCGGCACTTGGATGTGTTAACCACAGGACAGAGAAGGGGAACTGGTCATAGTCATATCCCTGCTGTTCTGACACCTTCTTCATTGTGGCAAAAAAGTTAACTTCTATATGGTATAGCTCACTTAAATGCCCTGAGCAGTTTGCTATTTCAGCTAGGCCTGAGGCTGAGAAAATCCCAGCAATTTCAGTTCTGAGCACCTATCCCATGAGTGAAGTACTGAAACAGTTAGCAACAATAATTCCTGAAGTTTACTTCTTTGAAGAGCTTCTTTATGCAGCTTTTGAAATCTGGTGATTATTTCAGGTTTCAATATTGCCATCAATTTTAAAACTAGCAATGGAAGATGCTTCAATTACAGTTAAACACTTCATGCTTAAAGACACTTAAAGAAACACTGTTCAAGCATGGTTAGCATTTAGTTTGGCTTCCAGAAGTTCCCCTCTGTTTCACTCCTCTAAAAGCATTTGACAATGTAATAAGAATCTCTTGGTACTTAAATAATGTTTCCTTTGTGCCATTTGATTTTGCAGTGTTTTAAGTAGTAGAGACAGCAATATACATCCCAGGGAGTTTTGGTGGAAAGAGCAATGACAAGAAAAATCTCAGTGCCTTGTTTTGGAGATCTCTTCCAACCAGCTGTGCTCTGTGATTCATGATATGAGGCATAAAAGTATTGGAAGAGAAGATTTTTCAGCTGTTTATTAATTAATTCAAGAATTTGTGTAGGTTAATTTTGTGTTTCATGGAGAGGAAAGTGAAACCTTAACCAGTACACTATTGGCTGGCTCATGGTGGTCCTGTACAGATATTTTCTCTGGTCCTAGGAGTAAATATTTCTCTGTTTCCTAGTGGTTTGTAGTCAAACAGGGGCATTCTAGCCAATATATTTCTGAACAAGGCAAACTGAGGCTGTAGGGATGTGTCCTACTACTACTACTGGCTTTGCTCTGCTGTACATTTAGAAGGCAGAGTTCATTTTATGAGAAAACACTGTGTCCCCAGTATGTTTGAAATGGAACTTACTGGCTGTGGCACCACAGCAACAGACCTTTGTTGGTTTGGGTTGTGCTGCTTGACCTCCTGCTCAAATCCAAAGGTAGGTTGTATCAACAAAGCATCAAAAACAGCCCACAGAAGTTAGTGATGCTTTAGATAGATTGCCCCTCCTTTTATGCAGTTAATCCTCTGTTCAGCTTTTTCTGTCACCTTTTTAATTATGAGGCCAGTGAAAGCTGAGGAGTCTTTTTCATCATTAACTTTGAGACAGATAAAAGACCAAGACTTTGTTGGCCAAGGCTGCTTTCTGAGCTGTTAGCATGCACAGAAAAGCAGAGATTAAGTGTGTGGCAGCTTTGTAGTGTGATGTCTTGCATCAGATTCATGATCTCACATATTTTTTGGCACTGAACATTGCTTGCTTACATTAGCAACATTCCATATGGTTCATACATGAGCCAGTTCACAGATCTCCTCTATGACTTAAACTTTTCTTGCTAGGAATAATGTGCCTGCACATCATTGTACTCTGCATGTTTCTGTTTCTCTTTCAGTCCTAGACAGGAAAAGCAAGCTGAAATCACAATTAAATATTAATTGCTTAGAGTAGCGGGGATGGTGAAATGATTCATTAGCTTTATCCTGGAAAATGGAGATGTTTATTCATTAGTCACAACTGTATGAATCAGTTGTGTAATGGGATATTAATCTTATTTTTTCTTTTTGTTGTTTGGAAGAACAATTGTTTGACATTCTTTTCTCCTGATGAAAATTCAGCTCCTCTAGGTATGACAGAAAGTACAAGAGAAACTTGAATCCCTTCCCAGGAGCAGCTAGTAGCACTAAAAGCAGCTACATCTTTTGTATGTGTGTGCTTGACCGTGTGTGGAGAATGGCAGAGACTTCTCACACAGGCCCCCGGGGGGAGAACCTAATGATACTGAAAAACAGAAGTGAGTGAAGAGTTTGCTCAGGTTATGCAAAGAGCTGTTGCTTGTCCCATTGGTTTTCAGAGGCAGTAATCCACAGGGAAAGGGTGAAGGAGCATTACAGCTGGCCACAGTGCTTCACGGCACACAGGGTCTCTGTTCATTTACAAGCTGCAGAATCAAGGAATCACAGAATGCTGGGGGTTGGAGGCACCTCTAGAGATCATCTATTGTGTCCAGTTTGGGGCACCTCAATACAAGAGAGATGTGGAGATGATGCAGCCAGTGCAGAGGAGGGCAAGGAAGCTGTGAAGGGCCTGGAGACTGAATCTGATGAAGAGCAACTGAAGGAGCTGGGGATGGTTAGTGTGAAATAGAGGAGGCTGAGGGGAGACCTCATGGCTGTCTACAGCTACCTGAAAGGAACTTGTGGAGAGGCTGCTGCTGGTCTCTTCTCACAGGTAATTAGTGATAGAACAAGAGGGAAGAGCCTCAAGCTGCTACTGGGTAGGTTTACACTGGACATCAGGAATAATTTTTTTCCTGGCCAGAGAGGTCAGGGATTGGAATGTGCTGCCCAGGGAGGTGGTGGAGTCCCCAAGCCTGGCTGTGTTTCAAGGTAGTTTGGATGTGGTGCTTGGGGACATGGTTTAGGGGTAACCCTTGTAGAGTAGGGTTCATGGTTGGACTTGGTGATCCTGAGGGTCTTTTCCAACCTGTGTGTTTCTGTAATTCTGTGATGTAGTTCAACCTTCTGGCCAAAGCAGTATCACCTAGGGTGGGCCACAGAGGAATGTGTATCCAGGTGGGTTCTGAATGTCTCCAGAGAAGGAGACTCAAATAGATTGTGCTAAATTACCTGTTGCAACTAAGCGTAGTTGTAGTTGAAATTTGACCTGGCTCTAGGTATCTTTGTGAAGGAATTTTTGCCCTTGTTTTTTCTCTGACTCTGGTGTTGTTCCTTGGTATTGTGGTCAGATCATTTCTCCTTTTTTTCTCTCTTTTGTTCTTTTTCTGTCCTTGCTCCTGCACACACATCCATCTGGAATGGGCTGCCCAGGGAGGTGGTGGAGTCACCGTCCCTGGAGGTGTTCAAGGGGAGATTGGACGTGGCACTTGGTGCCATGGTCTAGTTGTGAGGTCTGTTGGAACAGGTTGGACTTGATGATCCTTGGGGTCTCTTCCAACCTTAGTGTGGCCGTTTGACGCTGTGCCTTTAAGAAAGGGGCACACTGGCTAAACGTTTATAAAATATTTTGGTATTCTAAACGAATTTCATTGGCCAAGGATTGTGGGAGGTGAGATTGGACCCAGGGGAGCTGGGAACTTTCTCTCAGTCTTCCTTCCTTCGCTGTCCCTCTCGGCTGGATCTGCTTCTGGGATTCCGGCCAACTAAGATAAGATACTAACTCCTGTGCGAGGCCTTTCTTCCTTTCCTGCCCTGTTAACCATCCACATCTCTTTTCTACCTCTTTTGGGGGAGAAGGAAGGTAGGGGGGTGAAGGGGGCACAGGGGGAAGCCCCCTCTGTTGGGGGGGGTCTGGTTTCTGGTTGAGTTCATTTGCTGTATATTCCTGTATATATTGTAAAATACCTGTATTTGTTGTGTTACATATAATCTGTTTCCTTGTAAAATATACTCTCATTTCTCCGACTGGGTTTAGCCGTGGTCTCTTTCACAGTGGGTGAGGGAAAGCAGAGCCTTTCCTTTCAAACCACCACACTCCTTTTTTTTTATTGGCACCCAACGTGGCTCCTGCCTGGCTCGCCTAGAATGTGATGGGTTTAGAGGCAGACCCCCTCCCCACAACAACCATCCTCTGCTACCAAGAATGTGGTGGGTTGAGGCAGCCCCCTCTCTTCCCACCACGGGCAGGAATAAAACACTCAGACAAACGGATTGCAAAAGTGATGAAAGTTTAAATAGAAAGCAGTGAATGTTACAGAGAACCCAAAGCGCAGTGACAAAGAAAGATCCCAAAGCAAACCCAGAGGCATCCCATTCCCACCTGAGGGTACACCCGAGACCCTCAGGGCTCCTTCTTCCCCCTCCCTCTGCTGGGCTAGTCTCAGCTGGCCAGGCCTGAGACTGCCCATCCCCCTGTGGCCTTGGGCCTAGCCAGGCCCAAAGCCAGGAGACATCTGCCCCAGTTACCGGCTGCGGAGGAGGAAGAAAAAGAGAAAGTGCTAGACCCCGCACTGGATCTTATAGTGGTGCAAAGAATTATGGTAGGAAATACACACAATTTACATAGAATACATAGAATAAACCAGGTTGGAAGAGACCTTCAAGATCATCGCGTCCAACCCATCAACCAATCCAACACCGCCCAAACAACTAACCCACAGCACCAAGCACCCCGTCAAGTCTTCTCCTGAAAACCTCCAGTGATGGCGACTCCACCACCTCCCCAGGCAGCCCGTTCCAATGGGCAATCACTCTTTCTGTATAGAACTTTTTTCTAACATCCAGTCTGAACCTCCCCTGGCGCAGCCTGAGACTGTGTCCTCTTGTTCTGGTACTGCTTGCCTGGGAGAAGAGACCAACATCTGTCTGTCTACAACCTCCCTTCAGGTAGTTGTAGCCCTCTGGGCTGGACTTCTGGACACAGGAAGTGAACACACCAGGGGGGCACCCAGCTCAAACTGCAACACTTAGTTACTGTGATCCTGTGATCCTGTGATCTCTTGTTGCAGACAGATAAGGGATGCACAAAACCAGGCTCTCCAGTTTCTCCAGCCCCCTCCAGCCTGTGAGGTTTTATGACATCATGGCCAGTCCTCATGTCACATTTTCTCCTACTTGGGATAAGCCTTCAGACTATTTAATCTCTCATGTGTTAGCCCTGAGTCAAATGCATTACAAAATCATCTTTCCCCAGTCCCCTACCTGCCAGGTATTTCTCTGTGCATCTTTGAAGCCTTCCACTGATTCTGCAGGGCATCCTGGGGACTTTTGATATGTTGCATGAAGACTCAACTCTTTTGGTTTCTGCATTTGATTATCCTAAGCAGACAGCTCATTCCCAGCAACTTCTTCCATGTCCTATCGTGACTTCTTGATTGGATTTTTTGATGAAGTTCCTTTGTTTATTCATTTGTTCCTTGCACAGGAAACTTCCCCATATTTTGCTGGCCCTTGTTACCCTTCCCTGGATTTATTCCATTTCTTGAAGCTTCCAGTGTACTCTTATTTCTTGAGTGCTGTTGAGCACTGAACTGCTGTTCCACAGAGCCACAGTGAGAGGATCTCACTTTGTCCACTTGATGCCCACCCACTCAGCACTGCAATGCCCTGTAATTCTGCACACTCGGCATTTGCCCTTTCTATCCTTAACACAGTGAAGCCATCAGCAAACTGCCAGCCAGCTGACTCCTCTCAAGCAGAACACCTTTGATCTGATGCACACCAGATACGGACTTGCTGCTCTTACTAATCATTTCCATAGTTCAGATGTCAACATCAATGGGTGCCCAGATCTGTTGTATTTGTTTTCCCACTGAAATCACATTTATCATTCCCTCATTCCTTAGATGCTAAGGCTGTGTGAAGCATGACATCATATCCTGCAAGTACAAATTTAGCTATTTCATCCCTGAGGTCCTTTAGGGTCATAAGGCAGACACCGTCTTGTCCTGTCTGTATTATTTCCCCCCACATATTCTGCATACTATATTCTTTCATGTCCATCTTAGTTTTATACTTGCTACCTCTTAAGAGGGATGTAGAGTTTTAGTTTGGGTGTTTTTTGGTTGGGTGGGTGGGTATTTTTGTCCAAACAGAAAACCTGTGGCTAGGGAGTCTCATGTCTTTATGTTATTCAGTGCTGCCTGTTTCCTCAGAGGATCACAGGATGTTAGGGGTTGGAAGGGACCTCTGGAGATGATTGAGTCCAACCCCCCTGCCAGAGCAGGACCATAGAATCCAGTGCAGGTCACACAGGAACACATCCTGATGGGTCTGAAAAGTCTCCAGAGGAGACTCCACAGCCTCCCTGGGCAGCCTGCTCCAGTGCTCTGGACCCTCACAGTGAAGAAGTTCCTCCTCATGTTGAGGTGGAACTTGTATGCTTCAGTTTCCATCTATTGCCCCTTGTCCTATCACAAGGTGCAACTGAGCAGGGCCCTTCCCTGTCCCTTCCTTCCTGACACCCACCCCTCAGATATTGATCAGATCCCCTTTCATTCTTCTACTCTCCAGACTGAACAGCCCCAGGGCTCTCAGCCTCTCCTCATCAGGCAGTGCTGCAGTCCCTTCAGCATCCTTGTAGCCCTCCAGGTGAGGTCTCATCAGGGCAGAGTAGAGGGGGAGGAAAACCTCTCTGGATCTGCTGGACACACTCCTCTTGATGATCCTTAGGATCCCATTGGCTTTCTTGGCCTCCAGGGCACATTGGTGTCCCATGCAGAACTTATTGTCCGCAGGGATTCCCAGGTCCTTCTCACCCTCCTCCTCCCATGACTCCAGCTAAATGGATTATTCCTAGTGAAAGGAGTTTCATGCTTTGCTCATACATGTGGTGCTCATTTGGGAGAAGCAGTACTGTATTAGTTATTTTAAATAGCTCAGAAATTAGAACTTACTGTTCATATATGATGTGGCCTCTTCTAGAGGCCTTTCAAACTGTATGTGATGTATTAGAGGTTATGGACTTGATGCTGTAGTTATGGGCTCCTTGTCCATTAGGCTTTGGTAGATGGTAGGTGTTGAAATATTCCCTCCTGAGAAAATGGTGTTTTCAATTTTCAGTTTGCTGGTGCTAAATAAAAACAACCTGGAAAATGTTTTCACAGTGAAAACACAGGGTCAAGTCTTTAGCTTTGTTTGGATACCTTCATTGAGGCAGGAAGGCAATCACACACATGAAAATACCTGCTCTTGGGTGTGCTTCCTTTTGATGGTGTTGGTTTAATGGCTTTAACCACTTCAAGTGCTTGTGACAGTTTTTGACAAACTGAAAAAATGTTGCTGGATTCAAAGCTTATTTGATCCCATGAGAGTTTATTAGTTCACCTCAAAGGATTATGATTCATATTCTCATTATGAGGTTCAAAATGTTTGCAGACTGAAACAGATAATAAAACCAATAGGATAACCAGGAGCTACTCTGAGGACTGTACCACTACATAGTTCTATTTTAGCTTTGTACTTTAGAATCAGAGAATGGTTCAGGCTGGAAGAGACCTTAGAGATCATCCAATCCAACCTCCCTGCCATGGGCCATGAGCAGGGACACCTCTCAACCAGCCCAGCTTACTCAAGGCCACATCCAACCTGGCCTTCAACAGCTCCAGCCAGGGGGCATCCACAACCTCTCTGGACAATCCATTGCAGAGTTTTGACACCCTCCTGGTGAAGAATTTCTTCCAAAGCTCCAATCTAAACCTATTCTCCTTCCATTTCAATCAATTTCCCTTGTCCTGTTGATGGACACTCTTGTAAAAAGTCTCTCTGCAGCCTTCCTGTAGGATCCCTACAGGTATTGGTAAGCAGCTCTAAGGTGCCCCTGAAGTCTTCTCTTCTCCAGGCTGAACACCCCCAGTTCCCTCAGCCCCTCCTCGTAGCCCAGGTGCTCCAGGCCTGTTGCAAAGCCTCCCTACCCTCTAGCAGATGCACACAGCCACCCAGCCCAGTGCTATCTGCAGATTTCCTGGGAGTGCCCCAATGCCCTCATCCAGATCATTGATAGAGATATGAAAGAGGTCAGGCCCAGTGCTGAGCCCTGGGGGACACCACTGGTGACTGCACCAGCCAGGTCCAGCTCCATTCACCACCACTCTTTGGGCCTGGCCATCAGCCAGTTTTTTATTCAGGGCAGAGGGCACTGAGCCAGGCCTTGTGCCAGGAGTTTCTGAAGGAAAATGCTGGGAGGGACAGTGTCAAAGGCTTTACTAAAGTCCAAGTAGACAATGTCCACGGCACTTCCCTCACACATTGCTTGCTTTACTTGTGTTAGAACTCAAGAAACTTGATGTTAATTTTCAATGCTATCTAATAAGGCCTATAAAATTCTAGTAGAAAGAAAATAAATGTAGCTGCTGTATTTTAAAATCAAGTAACATAAAATATTTCCTGTCATCTTGATTCTCTTATTGTTGCTCAGAAGCAAGCTAGCAAAAGAGATAAAACCCAAGTGGTCCAGTAGGCTAAAAATATGTTATTTTATTATCCTGGCCTGCATCAGGAATAGTGTGGCCAGCAGGAGCAGGGAAGTCATTCTGCCCCTGAACTCTGCATTGGTTAGGCCACGCCTTGAGTCCTGTGTCCAGTTCTGGGCCCCTCAGTTTAAGAAGGACATTAAGACACTTGACGTGTCCAGAGAAGGGTAACGAAGCTGGGGAGGGGTCTGGAGCACAGCCCTGTGAGGAGAGGCTGAGGGAGCTGGGGTTGCTTAGCCTGGAGAAGAGGAGGCTCAGGGGTGACCTTATTGCTCTCTACAACTCCCTGAAGGGAGGTTGTAGCCAGGTGGGGGTTGGTCTCTTCTCCCAGGCAACCAGTACCAGAACAAGAGGACACAGTCTCAAGCTGTACCAGGGGAGGTTTAGGCTGGAGGTGAGGAGAAAGTTCTTCACCGAGAGAGTGATTCGCCATTGGGATGTGCTGCCCAGGGAGGTGGTGGAGTCACCGTCCCTGGAGGTGTTCAAGAGGGGATTGGACGTTGCACTTGGCGCTGTGGTTTAGTCATGAGGTCTGTGGTGACAGGTTGGACTCGATGATCGTTGAGGTCTCGTCCAACCTTGGTGATACTGTGATTCTGTGGTTTTGTGATTTTTTTTCTTTTAATATAGAATCACAGAATCAAAGAATTTTTAAGTTTAGAAGGGACCTCAAGGCTCAGCCAGTTCCAACCCCTCTGCCATGGGCAGGGTCTAGCCTCATCAGGAAATATGCAAACCTATCTCCAGTTGTGTGGTGGCTTGAAAATTCCCCCCAACATAAAATTGCCAGACTAGCTCAGTTAGAAATCACATGAAGCTGTATTTACAAGCAAACTACAATCTAAATATGGAATACGATGAATGTGTACAAAATACACAATGTTTACATATATTTACAATTTACAAACAACACAACAACCCCCCTGGACAAAACCAGGGGGCAACCAACAGCTTCCCCCACCTGCTCCCTTCCCTCCCCCCCGTACAAGGGACAAGAGAAAGAGCAGAGAGTTGCTGTTAGCAATTAGCCACAACAAGAATGCATTCCAGGTCAGCAAAGCTGCAGGAGCCAGAAGTTAGCATCTGCCAGAAGGAGGAAGCCAAAAAGAGAGAAGTTAGTTTACAGATCTAACTTTATGTTTGTTATCTGTCCAATGGGATTATTTATCATAGAATCAGAGAACTGTCAGGGTTGGAAGGGACCTCAAGGATCATCCAGTTCCAACCCCCCTGCCATGGGCAGGGACACCTCACACTACAGCAGGTTGCTCACAGCCACATCCAGCCTGGCTGCAAAAACCTCCAGGGAGGGATGAAGCTTCCACCACCTCCCTGGGCAACCTGTGCCTGTCTCTCACCACCCTCATATGGAAGAACTTTTTCCTAATATCCAGTATCAATCTACCCATTTGTAGTTTTGCTCCATTCCCCTTAGTCCTGACACCCTCAAAAGTCCCTCCCCAGCTTTCTTGTAGGCCCCCTGCTGGAAGGCTACAAGTAGGTCTCCTGGGAGCCTTCTCTTCTCCAGACTGAACAGCCCCACTCCCTCAGTCTGTCTCCAGAGCAGAGGCGTTGTTAGCATTTTTAAAGTAAGATCTATTGGTTGTTTTTATGAAATATTTTGAAAGTTATCATTTAGCAATTTGGAACTCTTTCCCAGTATGAATTATGGCTCTTTTTGCTGAACTGGAAGTTTTCTAAACTTTCAACCCAGCCCCCTCCCCCCCCACCAAAAAAAAAAAAAAGGGAATTCTTTGCCTTAATAAACCTTCAAGGATAGCTGTATCACAGATAGATTGTTTCTTTATGTCTAAGCAGCCTCTCTTGTCAGAAAGAGCATCTTTGCTCACCAGCTGCATAAACATTTGGGTTGCTGTTGTTAGCAGAGGGATTGCCCAAGTGTGCTTGTTTTTCAAACACAGCATTATGCTGGGATTGATAGCCTGGGAAGAGAGTTTTGAATACCGTATAATGTGCAGCCTTAATCAGCTGCCACGGCGGGTCAGCCACTCACTCATTCACCAGAGCAGCAGCTACATGAAAAGATCTGTTGCTTCCTGTAGTTCCAAATGATAGACCATCAGGAAAGTACTCTCTCAAGCTAAGCTAGAGGGACATTATAAGCATGACATTTGTTACAGGAGTGTGTCAAGTGGCGGGGGCCAAGACCTTTTCAGTGGTGCACAGTAATAAGCCAAAGAACAATGGATGCAAAAGGGAACACAGAAGGTTTTCATTCAACTTGGGTAGAAGCTTCTTTATAGTGAGGGTGACAGAGCCCTGGAGCAGGCTGCCCAGGGGGGTTGTGGAGTCTCCTCTGGACACATTCTAAACCCACCTGGATGCATTCTGGTGTAGACTGCCCTTGGTAATGCTGCTTCTTGCAAGGTGGTTGGACTGGCTGATCTCTGGAGGTCCTTTCCAACCTCTAACGTACTGTGGTACTGTGAGATGTTAGTAAGTGTTATGCTACCTATTGTTTCTCTAACTTTTGTTTTAACATAGTATTGGGGGGAAAATAATTTAAAAAATCATTTCTTCTGCAGTTCCTTTCTATGACTTACATTTCCAGTTCATAGAATCACAGAATCGAATCGAATCGAATCGAATCGAATAGAATAGAATAGAATAGAATAGAATAGAATAGAATAGAATAGAATAGAATAGAATAGAATAGAATAGAATAGAATAGAATAGAATGGAATGGAATGGAATGGAATGGAATAGAATAAACCAGGTTGGAAGAGACCTTCAAGATCATCGTGTCCAACCTATCATCCAACACCATCTAATCAACTAAACCATGGCACCAGTGGGTTGGAAGGGATCTCAAAAGATCATCTAGTTCCACTTGCCCTGCCAGAACAGGATCACCTAGAGCAGGTCACACAGGAATGCATCCAGGTGGGTTTTGAAAGTCTCTGGAGAAGGAGACTCCACAGCCCCCCTGGGCAGCCTGTTCCAGTGTTCATGTGGTACCTCCTCTGCCCCAGCACCAGTTGCCCATTGTCCTATCGTTGGACATCACTGAGCAGAGCCTGCCTCCATCCCTTCCCATCTTTATAAACCTGAGTGAGGGCACCCCTCAGTCTCCTCCTCCACAAGCTCAAGAGCCCCAGCTCCTTCAGCCTGTCCTCATCAGGAAGCTGTTCCACTGCCTTCAGCATCTTTGTGGCTCTGTGCCAGTCTTTGAAGCAGTTCTGTCTCCAGAGTGGAGCAAATCCTTTCTTTCTGTTTGCTATGTAATTGAGTTAGAAAATATTTTCTCCTTTTGAAATGTCAGTGGGTTTATGCAGTTCAGATTCCTTGAGTCAATAAATGCTGCTGCTCAGGCATCTCCTCTTTGGAGAGCCTGGACATGGTCTTGCTATTTTACAGCCATCTTACTATCCTAGCCCTGGGAAGTCATCAAGCAAATTTATGGGTCCATTAAATGTGTTTGTGTTTGTTACTTGTGAAAGAGTATTCTAAAGTGGGACTAATCTGGCTGGCTGAGGGTGGTGTTGAAGGAGGCAGAGAATCCAATTACCTGGCAAAGTTTCTGAATGGAGCTGGACAAATAATTTGCAAAGGAACCCAGGAGCACACAAAGCTCACCTGAAATGGAGTTCAGCAAAGCTGAGAGGCACAACCCTGACCCAGTTTCTGATGAAGACAGGCCCTGTGCACCCAGAACTGTTCTATGTCAGACTCGCTTCTCTTGCAGGTCCTGGCTTTCTGGACGTACGCAGTGGGTTGAAATTACCCCCAAAACAAAGGTGCCAGACCAGCTCAGGTAGAAGCAAATGAAGCTCTACTTACAAGCAAAACTACAATCTAGAAATATGGAATGCAATTAATATGTACAAAATATACAACATTTACATGGATTTAAAAACAACACAAGAACAACCCTGGACAAAACCAGGGGGCTACCAGTAGCTTCCCCCTCTTCCCCCCTGTACACAGGACAAGAGGAAGGAAGAAGGGGAAGGGGAAGGGAAGGGGAAAGGGGAAGGGGAAGGGGAAGGGGAAGGGAAGGGGAAGGGAAGGGGAAGGGAAGGGAAGGGAAGGGAAGGGAAGGGAAGGGAAGGGAAGGGAAGGGAAGGGAAGGGAAGGGAAGGGAAGGGAAGGGAAGGGAAGGGAAGGGAAGGGAAGGGAAGGGAAGGGAAGGGAAGGGAAGGGAAGGGAAGGGAAGGGAAGGGAAGGGAAGGGAAGGGAAGGGAAGGGAAGGGAAGGGAAGGGAAGGGAAGGGAGGGGAGGGGAAGGGAAGGGAAGGGAAGGGAAGGGAAGGGAAGGGAAGGGAAGGGAAGGGAAGGGAAGGGAAGGGAAGGGAAGGGAAGGGAAGGGAAGGGAAGGGAAGGGAAGGGAAGGGAAGGGAAGGGAAGGGAAGGGAAGGGAAGGGAAGGGAAGGGAAGGGAAGGGAAGGGAAGGGAAGGGAAGGGAAGGGAAGGGAAGGGAAGGGAAGGGAAGGGAAGGGAAGGGAAGGGAAGGGAAGGGAAGGGAAGGGAAGGGAAGGGAAGGGAAGGGAAGGGAAGGGAAGGGAAGGGAAGGGAAGGGAATAGCTTGTTTTGTTACTTAGCCACAACAAGAATGCAGCTAAGGTCAGCAAGCCAGCAGAAGCACCCAGCTAGCTTCTGCTAGAGTGAAGAGCTGACAACAAAGAAAAACAGTTTATACAACTAACTTAGTGTCAGCTATCAGACCACTGGCGTTACCTACACCGTATCATCATTTTCCCTTTACATCCCATGGTAATTTATTTACATTCTACCACTTTTACTCAAGATCTGTGGAAAATTTCCCAGGCATCAACCTAAAACTACCACAATGTAACAGGCAACTCTGGCTAACAGATAAAATAGCATTAAAAAAATAAAATAAAATAATTAAAATAAAATAAAATAAAATTAGATGAAGGCTTCTCAAATTCCAACCTTACCTTAACTCTCTACATACATCTGAGTCAAAACTGAATCTAGTCCTCTTCCTCTATGCTTTCTCATTTCTCATCTAACTGGACTTTGAACTGCATTTCAAACCCCTCTCCAGTTCTGAGTAAATATAAAATTTCTATTATTTTGGGAGTTTAGACAAATCTGAGGCAAGCCTTGGAGTCAATGACAGATATCCCCATGGCAGGAGGGTTAGAACTAGATGATCCTTGTGGTCCCTTCCAATCCTGACTGATACTCAGATACTATGGTTTCTCTTCATAAAAGTTCCCCTTTGAAAACCTTCACAAAATGCTTGGAATGCTTAGCCAGCTCTTAGGCTTGTGGTAGATGGCCTTTCTGTGAATGATAGGAGGTTAATCAGCACATTTGGTTTGCCTCTGAAAATGGTCACACACCTCTGATGGCTTTGCTACTGGTGGAAGTTTCCTTCTTCAGGTACCCAAGCACCAATATAGGCTGGGCAGCAACTGGCTTGAAAGCAGCCCTGAAGAAAAGGCCTTAGGGGTGCTGGGGGAGGAGAAGCTCAACAGGAGCCAGCAGTGAGCACTTGCAGCCCAGAGAGCCAAGCAGAGCCTGGACTGCAGCAAGAGAAGTGTGGCCAGCAGGGACAGGGAGGGGATTCTCCCCCTCTGCTCTGATCTTGTGAGACCACACCTGGAGCTTTGTGTCCAGTTCTGGATCCTCTGTCCCAGGAAGGATCTGGAGGTGCTGGAAGGTGTCTAGAGAAGGGCCACGAGGATGAGCAGAGGGCTGGAGCTGCTCTGCTATGGAGACAGACTGAGCGAGTTGGGGCTGTTCAGTCTGGAGAAGAGAAAGCTAAAAGGAGACCTTCTTGTGGCCTTCCAGTATCTGCAGGGGGCTACAAGAAAGCTGGGGAGGGACTTTTGAGGGTGTCAGGGAGTGATAGGACTGGGGTGAATGGAGCAAAACTAGAAGTGTGTAGATTGAGATTGGATGTTAGGAAGAAGTTGTTCCCCATGAGGGTGGTGAGAGACTGGCACAGGTTGCCCAGGGAGGTGGTGGAAGCCTCATCCCTGGAGGTTTTTGCAGCCAGGCTGGATGTGGCTGTGAGCAACCTGTTGTAGTGTGAGGTGTCCCTGCCCATGGCAGGGGTTGGGACTGGCTGATCCTTGTGGTCCCCTTCCAAACCTGACAATTCTATGATTCTGCCTTCTGAGAGTAACAAGTTTGCAGCAGAGCTAAAATGCAGTTTGTAGCAGTGGGCTACCGAGCCAAACATCCTGGAACCATTTCTCTCCTAAGAAAACAAGCTGCAGCTAGAGCCACTTTCTTCGGATTGTCTCTTTAAATAATGAATCTCCTGATAGGTCAGTGATGCTTGTGGTTGTGTAGGACCTAGGGTGAGATAAGGGACATGTGTGTCCCTTTCCTGAAAGAGAGACGTGAGGACAAACATATTTTATCCCTCTGCCTGGAACAACTTGAAATATCTATCAAGACCTTCAAGACTTCTTGCAAATGGAGTTCCACATTGTGAACAGACATCCCTGGGGCAAAAGAGACAAAGAGTTTGGGAGGAAAAAAAGAAAACAGAAAAAGAAGGATAAGAAAAGAATTGCCTCCTAATGTTGCAGAGACAGTTCATAACTTTCCCTGTAAGTGGAAAGTCAGCTGAAAACAGAAAGGCTGCTTCTGTTAGAAAAAGTACAAAAGTGCTTCAAACCAATTATTCCTTCTCATCAAAAAATACTTTGTCATGACAGAACTGTCATTTCAGAAGCCTAAATTGCTTCTTATGTGAGTTGTACAATTTCATTTTTCCTAACCTGGAGGTAGAGAGATTATCATTTGGTGTGTATTTGGATATATTAAAAACTTCTTCTACAGATAGCATGGAAGAAAGGAAAAAATAGAAATAAAAAAATATGTATGAATAAAGCTAACTAAAGAGCTTACCACAGAATTAACCAGATTGGAGGTGTTCAAAAAAAGGCTTGGATGTGGCACTTGGAGCCATGGTTTAGTTGTCAGGTGTTAGGTATTAGACTAGACTAGACTAGACTTGAATAGAATAGAATAGAATAGAATAGAATAGAATAGAATAGAATAGAATAGAATAGAATAGAATAGAATAGAATAAAGCAGGTTGGAAAAGACCTTCGAGATCATTGAGTCCAACCTATCAACCAACAGCATCTAATCAACTCAACCATTGCACTAAGTGCCTCATGCAGTGTCTTCTTAAACACCTCCAGTGATGGTGACTCCACCACCTCCCTGGGCAGCACATTCCAGTGGCCAATTACTCTTGCTGGGAAGAACTTTCTCCTCACTTCCAGCCTAAACCTCTCCTGGCACAGCTTGAGACTGTGTCCTCTTGTTCTGGTGCTGGTTGCCTGGGAGAAGAGACCAACCCCCATCTGGCTACAGCCTCCCTTCAGGGAGTTGTAGACAGTAATAAGGTTTCCTCTGAGCCTCCTCTTCTCCAGGCTAAGCAACCCCAGCTCCCTCAGCCTCTCCTCACAGGGCTGTGCTCCGGAACCCTCCCCAGATTTGTTGCCCTTCTCTGGAGATGTTCCAGCAACTTTAGGTCATCATCATAGGACTTGGAGCAGACTGCCCAGGGGGGTTGTGGAGTCTCCTTCTCTGGAGATATTAAAAACTTGCCTAGATGTGTTCCTGTGTGATCTGCCCCAGGTGCTCCTGCTCTGGCAGGGGGGTTGGGCTGGATGAGCTTTCCAGGTCCCTTCCAGTCCCTGACATTCTGTGATTCTGTGACATTGATTATTTTTGTATGTGGAAACTCTAGCTAGACTTCAAAAGATTTTGTAAGCCCAGATGTGGAAGCTAAAGTCAAAAAGTCTGTGTGGTTTGTGTGTGTGTATCTTCCATAAAAAACTCCAGTGTGCCCACTATGGCCCATTAGGTCAGTAAAATAACTGAGCTAATAACAGAGCATAACGTTGTACTGTGCAGTTTGACAGATTGAACTAACAGTCATCTTCTCACCTCCTTCATGGAGGACATGCAGGGTATACAAGTTAATTGAAATGCCATGACAGTTATGGAATTGTTTCAAAGAATCATAGACTCACAGAATGTTAGGGGCTGGAAGGGACCTCAAAAGCTCATCCAGTCCAACCCCCCTGCCGGAGCAGGAGCACCTAGAGCAGGTCACACCGGAACACATCCAGGTAGCTCTTGAATATCTCCAGAGTGGGAGACTCCACAACCCTGCCTGGGCAGCCTCTTCCAGGGCTCTGTCACCCTCACAGGGATTTTTTTTTTTCCTCCTGTTTCCATGGCACTTCCTCTGCCTCAGCTTCCACCACTGCCCCTTGTGCTGGCATTGGGCAGCACCCAGCAGAGCCTGGCTCCAGCCTCTGGGCACTCACCCTGCACATCTTCATCAGCATGAATGAGGTCACCCTCAGGCTCCTCCTCTCCAAGCTACAGAGCCCTCAGCTCCCTTGAGCTCTCCTCATAAGGAAGATGTTCCACTCCATCATTTTTCTGGCTCTGTGCTGGACTCTTTGAAGCAGTTCCCTGAGGGGCCCAGAACTGGACACAATATTCCAGATGCAGCCTCCCACTCCCACTTCCAGCTGCTATTGAACAGTAGTGGTCAATGTAATGCTTGTTGTATGATGTTTGGATAGCTGTCAAAAAAAAGGAAATCTTTCCAGTGTTGGCAATACAGATCTCTTGGTTTTCTTTCTAACATTTTTTAGCAGTTAAAGAACATAGAACTGTATCTGGTCTGGAACCATTGGTATTACACATGATTGCTGGTGAGGAGAGGATGATAGCCCTGGGGCTCTTTAGTCTGGAGAAGAGAAGGCTGAGAGGAATCTGATCAATGTCTATCAATAGCTGAGGGCTGGGAGTCAGGAAGGAAGGGACAAGGACAGCCTCTGATCACTTGTGCCCTGGGATAGGACAATAGGTATAAACTCCAGCACAGGAGATTCCACCTCAATATAAGGAGGAACTTCTTCACTGTGAGGGTCCAGAGCACTGGAGCAGGCTGCCCAGAGAGGTTGTGGAGTCTCCTTCTCTGGAGCTTTTCCAGCCCTGTCTGGATGTGTTCCTATGTGACCTGTGCTGGATTCTATGTTCCTGCTCTGGCAGGGGGGTTGGAGTAGAAGATCTCCAGAGGTCCCTTCCAACCCCTGACACCCTGTGAACCTGTAAACACAACATAAAAAATCTTGGCAACTTTTCACAACCTAAAAGGTGTACATAGGATTTTAAACTTTAGCAGTGATGACTAAATCTGGGAAGGGGAAAGCTCTGCAGAAAGAATGAAGTAAATTAAGTGAAATGGTCAAGGTAAAATTGATATCATTTTAATTTGTGGTTTTTGCCTGGGTGAGATCTGCAGAGAGAAACATGAGAGACCTGTAATTTCTGAGCCATTTTTTGTTAACTTTTTGTAATTTCCATCCGCTCAGCTCATTAGCACAGCATTAAAACAAGCTCTGGTGCTAGAGCTGATGAAATAATTGCTGCAAGCTGAATGTTTAGACACATTGTACAAGTTAGATGTACAAAATTCACCCATTAGGATCCCTTGTGACCCTAATTTGTTGTTTACTCCCAATTAGGAATTTTCTGTAGAACAAACAAAAATCCCTCAAGGAGCAGTTCTTCAGCTTACCCAGTGTACTGAGATGGCAAACATCCTTCCTTTCCTTTGAAGTCATCTCTCAGAAGTCCATGGTTTATTTCAGGCTGATGTGCTGGCATCTCCTACACCCAGGACAATCACTGAGGCGTTTTTGTATTTTTCTGTTCTCTCTCTCACCATCACTATTTATTTACATCACTTATGGGGTTTTTAAATGTATTTAGACTAGACTAGACTAGTCTAGACTAGAATGGAATAGAATAAACCAGGTTGGAAGAGACCTTCAAGATCATCGCGTCCAACCTATCATCCAACACCACCTAATCAACTAAACCATGGCACCAAGCACCCTATCAAGTCTCCTCCTGAACACCTCCAATGATGGTGACTCCACCACCTCCCTGGGCAGCCCATTCCAATGGGCAATCACTCTCTCTGTATAGAACTTCTTCCTAACCTCCAGCCTAAACCTCCCCTGGTGCAGCCTGAGACTGTGTCCTCTTGTTCTGGTGCTGGTTGCCTGGGAGAAGAGACCAACCTCTGCCTGTCTACAACCTCCCTTCAGGTAGTTGTATAGAGCAATAAGGTCATCACTGAGTCTCCTCTTCTCCAGGCTAAGCAACCCCAGCTCCCTCAGCCTCTCCTCACAGGGCTTGTGTTCCAAGCCCCTTCCCAACTTTGGTTTGCATTGCATGAGAGCATTCTTCTGTGCTGGTTTATTTTTATACATTTCCATGTAGTTCATAATGGTCAACAAGCTCTAGTGGGCTTTTGGAGTCTGTTAAAGATGTCCATGTTTCTCAGAGGTAGGTCTGTGGCAGATCCATAGCAGTGTGGAAGCTGGAAGAGGGCTTTCCTGAAGCTTTCTCCCCTGAGTAGCTTAGTATAGGCCATAAAGGCAATACACAGAGCACGGGGAACAAGAAAGAAGAGCAGAGTCTTCTGGCTATGGAAGGAGGGGAAGGCAATTCAGGAAGAGTATAAGGCTCTTGGAAGGATCTGCATGGAGGAAATTAGAAAGGCTAAAGTTCAACATGAACTCAATCTGGCCAGTGTCATTAAAGGTAGTAAAAAGAGCTTTTATAAGGCTGTTAACAGTAAAAGAAGAGCTAGGGAGAACCACCCCTCACTACTGGATGAAGGAGCGAACCTGGTGACCAAAGGCAAGGAAAAGGCTGAGTTGCTGAATGGCTGCTTTGCCTCAGTGTTTGTCAGTGACACCACCTGCTCCATGAGGGTTCAGCCCCTGGAACTGCAAGACAATGCCATGTCATCTTTGCCCAGAACAACTCCAGGGTAATGTTAATTGCTGTCCTGGTATAGCATACTCAAGTTTCAGATATGGTTTTAATACAGAAATGTCAGCAGAATCTGCAGCTTTCAATAGGGCATCATAGAATATGTGAGATGTGGGTGCTTGCTGAAATAGACTGTAAAGGACAATGTTTGACAGCTTCTCTGACCTGCTGGAAAGCAATGCAGGGGAAAAGGACCTGGAGGTCCTAGTGGATGGAAGATTGACCACAAGCCAGCAATGTGCTCTTGTGGCCAAGAAGGCCAATGCCATTCTGGAGTGGATTCGAAGGGCTGTGGTTAGCAGGTCGAGAAATGTTCTCCTCCCCCTCTACTCTGAGGCCACATCTGGAATATTGTGTCCAGTTCTGGGACCCTCAGTTCAAGAAGGACCTCAGGGAACTTCTTGAAAGACTCCAGAGCAGAGCCACCAAATGATGAAGGGAGTGGAACATCTTCCTTAGAAGTAGCTGAGGGCTCTGTAGCTTGGGGAGGAGGAGCCTGAGAGGTGACTTCATTCATGTTGATAAAGATGTGCAGGGTGAGTGCCCAGAGGCTGGAGCCAGGCTCTGCTGGGTGCCAGCACAAGGGGCAGTGGTGGAAGCTGAGGCAGAGGAAGTTCCATGGAAACATGAGTTAAAAAAAATTCCCTGTGAGTGTGACAGAGCCCCGGAAGAGGCTGCCCAGGGGGGTTGTGGAGTCTCCCTCTCTGGAGATATTCAAGAGCTACCTGGATGTGTTCCCTGTGTGATCTGCTCTAGGTGCTCCTGCTCCGGCAGGGGGGTTGGACTGGATGAGCTGTTGCGGTCCTTTCAGCCCCTTACATTCTGTGATGCTGTGATTCCAGGATTCTGTGATGCTGTGATTCTGTTTGTTGAAGGCATTCAGCTCTTGTTTTACAGCACAGTTGTGTTGCTGTTGTTTCTCTCAGGATATGGCTGTGCACAGCAGAAGGGCATCTTGTGTGTGAATCTGGGATGCCCAAACCATTTCTACTTTTATGGGAAAAGGCAAATTAAAGCAGGAACATAACAAGTTTGGAAAGGAGGATTTTTCCTGCATTTTTTCTGTAACTAAATGGATTCACTGATTAAAATCATTGTCTACTCATGGAGTAAGATACTTGAGCATGATATACATGAGGAGTAATTACACTGGAGCCTTCGATACCTTGCTTTGAGAATTTAATGTAAACCCCTCATTCTCAGTCTCAAGGTTGAACACAAATCCTTGTAAGCCTGCCCCTGTTAAATTGTGTCCTGTCACTTTCCCCAAACATTCAAAACTATCAGCAAGGCCAAATCTACAAATCCCTTCCCTTAACCTCCTGTTTCTCTGCAGCTGATACACATGGAGATAACCCCCATGAAAATTCACTAATGTGAGTCTTTGCTAGGCCTTCCTATAAATCTCTCTAACAGTGCCAGGTAACATTTGTTGATGAAAGGTTAAGCATTTGTGTGCTGGTTAGCCATCAGAGGAATAATTAATTGTAAATATTCCCTTTCATGCCCCAAACCTTCTTATACATGATCCATAGAGATAATATGAATTGTTTTACCAAATGTTAGATACTTATTTAGGCCTCTGTCTTTAATTTGGAGGTCTGTTATAAAGTTTCAAGGAAATCTATGTATGTCATGGATATATTTATGAACATTCCTTTTCCAACAATTCTTATAGAAGGCTTCCAAATGGTTATTGGATGTTTCTAGACAGAAATATTTTTCATCTCCAATAAAAAGATACAGCCCAGGCAATTATGAATTCTTCAAATTAAGACATACCAGAGGAGAGCCACAAGGATGTGTCAGGGGCTGGAACACCTCTATGAGGATAAGCTGAGGGGACTGGGGTTGTTCAACCTGGAGAACAGAATACTCCAGGGGGAACTTCTAACTACCTTGCAGTACCAGAAGGGATCCTACAGGAAGGCTGCAGACAACTGTCCACCAACAGGACAAGGGAAATGGATTGAAATGGAAAGAGAATAGGTTTGGATTGGAATTTAGGAAGAAATTCTTCACTAGGAGGGTGTCAACACTCTGGATGGATTGTCCAGAGAGGAAGAATTTCCCTGTGAGGGTCCCAGAGCACTGGAGCAGGCTGCCCAGAGAGGTTGTGGAGTCTCCTTTTCTGGAGCCTTTCCAGCCCTGTCTGGATGTGTTCCTGTGTGACCTGTGATGGATTCTATGGTCCTACTCTGGCAGGGGAGGTGGGCTGGAAGATCTCTGGAGGTCCCTTCCAACCCCTAATATCCTGTGAGCCTGGGATCTTGTGATCAGTCCTAAGCAGACTTTTTGAAAAGAAGTTTCAGTTTCAGTTGTAGGCAACTTGATCAAATGCTATCTGTTTGGAGTTAGCCTTCAATATCCAATTAGTAGCAGGAGGCATTTAGAATCTATCAGTTAACCATGGCTTTACTGACCTTCTGTCACATTTCTAGCAGAATCCCTCTTTGAAAATACTGCCAAATTTCCCAATTTGAACAAAAACCTTAGGAGGATGTGGGGAACAGTAACTTTGCTGTCTGCATGAGTTGAGTTAACTGCTGTTTCATCCTGGTGCCTTGAACTTTGTATGTTATTGCAATGTCTTTCCCTTCTTTGATTTATCTGCCACTTCAGAAGATAACTTTTTATATAATCTGGGGTTTAGTCCTGTGGTTTAATTTTAGATGTATTCTCTCAGCAATTGAAAGCTGTGATGGTGCACTAAAGAGAACAGCAGAATAAAACTTGCAACTTGCACAGATTCCAACATTCCCCTTCTTTGAACCATCAGCTGGCTGCAGTTGGGCTTTGAAACATGGGATTTCAATCTATAATCTAATTATTGGTGATTTGGAAAGTAATCTAAACAGATTTGAAAGTGGTATTAATGGTTTCTCAGATGAATCAGCTGGGTAACAGGAAAATGGATGCTATTTTTCATCATGATATGGCTGCTTTGGTTGTATTTGATTTCTCAGTTTTGTTCATTTGTTATGCTTTGCTAATTACACTAATAATATACATGAACCAAACACCACATATAGCACTTCAGTGATACTTTCCTTTATTTAAAAATAAACAAGAATGCATAAGGTACAAACTCAGCTGTTAGTGAACAGAATTGTGCAGTTGTTTCTAATGAATTCATCAATTGTTCATGTTCTGGAAGCTTGAAGGACCAATGTCCAACACTTAACATTTATTTAGACATTGTCATGGTTAAGTAGCCTTCAAAAAATCACAGGATCACACAGGCTCACAGGATGTCAGGGGTTGGAAGGGACCTCTGGAGATCGAGTCCAACCTTCTTGCCAGAGCAGGAACATAGAATCCAGCACAGGTCACACAGGAACACATCCAGACAGGGTTGGAAAGACTCCAGAAAAGGAGACTCTACAACCTCTCTGGGCATCCTGCTCCAGTGCTCTGGGACCCTTACAGTGAGGAAGTTCCTCCTCATGTTGAGATGGAACCTCCTCTGCTGGAGTTTCCATCCATTGCCTCTTGTTCTATCACAGGGTGCAACTAAGAAGAGGCTGTCCCCTCCCTTCCTGACTCCCAGCCCTCAAGTATTGATAGACATTGATCAGATCCCTCTCAGTCTTCCCCTCTCCAGACTAAACAGCCCCAGGGCTCTCAGCCTCTCCTCACCAGGCAGTGCTGCAGTCCCTTCAGCATCCTTGTAGTCCTCCCTTGGACTCTCCAGCAGATCCCTGTCCCTCCTGAGCTGGGATGCCCAGGACTGGATGCAATATTCCAGGTGAGGTGATGAACATGATCTGTATGTACACAAAATATATAAACACAAACACAACATGCACAATCTGTGCAGTATGTACAGTGTGCAGATGCAGTGATGTGATGTTAGGAGAGGGCAAAGCTAACTTTGCTAAATGGGGGAGAACCAATTCAACAAATTTTCTTCCCCCCTCCCCCATTTTTAGATTATATTTGGAGTAGTATTTTCCCCTCTCAGAAACTGATGTGATCAGAATGAGAGAAGATTCAAAGAGTCACATCTAAGCAATAATAATATCCCTAATTTATTTCTAATCAACCTGTGGCCTAACAAAGAAATAAGCAACATCATTGGATCCTGGTCCTTATAATAGCTGCATGTCTAATTGTCAATCCAGAAATGGATCCTTATGGTTTAATTTCTTTTATATCTCTTTCTATGAATGGCTTTCAGCAGTGATTACATCTTACAAATTGAGTCTACTCCTGAAGTGGACTAAAGCATCAGGAAATTGTCAGTCTGATTTTGGTGTAACAGAGGTAATTAAAACACTATGCATAAGTGACAGATGAAAACTGGTGGTATTCTGTATGCTCAAGTCATCTGCAATTTACTATTTCTGGCCATGCAGCACCTAAAACGATGAATATGGGAGCTGGGAACAGTATTGCTGCTGCTGAATGTTGCCCTTGCTTTGTTGCCCACAGTGGGTTTCTGCCTCCCATCCTTACTCCCCACAGCAGATCTCTTCCCTTCAGTTACACTGTGGCCTTTGTAAGGGAAAGGGAACCTCAGCACACCAGTGAAGGAAGAACAAGGAAGAAACATCAGGAACCTTCAAAGCAGTGTTTCAGCTGGAGAATACATTATGGGGAGCCAAATTTGCACATAACTCAATAGTGCCTGGATCAGGCTTCCTGTATGCAGCTGGATCACACTGCTCCCTGTTTAGCCCCCCTTGGGTACCACCCTGAGCAGGGAGTCCCAGCTTGGTGTGATCTCTGACTGTTTCGATTGGCGGGAATTATAAAAATAGAGTTATCTTTATTTTCCCCCAAACCCCTGCCCCTAAATGATGTACAAAACTCACTTGATTATTTATAGGTCCTATTCGATCACGAATTCTACCAGGAAGCTTATGGGCAACTTTAGTACAATTTAGAGAATTCAGGAAGTGGAAAAGGCTAAGCCACTAAATAGCTTCACCCCACTTACACCATCAGAGGCAAGGCAGCACCTTAGGGAAAGTGTGAGAACGCCAGGCTGTACTCACGGGGACGGAGCAGGAATTTGGCGACGGCCCCTAGGTCTCTCTTCGGTGGCAGGCTCCAGAACTGCAGGTTTATAATCCAATTTGTGGATGACGTGGCACAAATCCAAGGACAAGGGACCCGCCAGAATCAAAGTGTCTGCAGACACGGCTGCCGCGAGGGGAATCTCCTGCAGCAGCAGCAGCAGGAGCACTGTCCGAGCAGCGCAAGCAAAGCCGCAGCGTCGCGGCAGGCAGGGTCGCTCCGCGGCAAGCAGGTCCGGGGAGCAGCCAGGTCCGAGTGCTGCTTTCCCCGATTTCACCACGAATGCAGAGCGAGCGGCAAAATGGGAGCGAGTGGAAAACGAGAGCGGAAAGATGGGAGCCAGCCCCGACCGCTTTCTTGGTCACTCCGTTTAAGGCGTTCCTAGACAATGTGTCCAGTGCCTATGTACACTGCCTGTGAAGCGCCCTGCTAATCATAGCTTCCAAACAGGACCGACTTCCCCCACGGGTGAATACCTGTGAGGAGCCTCCTCCCCGGTGGGAAGAGTAGGCATCGTTTACTTGTCCCCAGGGGAAGGGGAAAGCAACTGAGCCCCTTAGAAGGCAATTTCGTGCCTTTGTCTTTCCCCATTCAAACCTCCGCTGATGGAGGTGGGGGAAGGGGGTTTGGAGCACCCCGTAACACTTCCCCATCTGTTTTTTCCTCACAAAAGAGTGGAATTGATATTGTAACACGGAAGATGTCCGTTAATCATCTTCATAGCCTCCCTTGAACTCTTCTCAGTAGTTCCCTGTCCCTCTTGCACTGGGGAGCCCAGAACTGTACACAATAGTCCAGATGTGGTCTAGCTAGAGCTGAATAGAAGGGGAGCAGAACCTCACCTGACCTGCTGGACACAATCTTCTTAATGCACCCAGGGCCTTCTTGGCCATCAGGGCACACTTCTTAGGGACCGTAAGAGAAATTTTCAGTGGCTCTTCTGAAGCTGATTTAACCAAGGGTTTTCTCCAGTGACATGTCTTACTCCATGTGTCCATAACTTAATGTAATGTGCAAGGTTGAGATACTCCACAACAAAAATGTAGCTGCACTCTGGTGACAGCGGTGGGACAGCGGTGGGACAGCAATGTGCCCTGGTGGCCAAGAAGGCCAGTGGGATGCTGGGATGGAGAGGAGTGTGTCCAGCAGATCCAGGGAGGTTCTCCTCCCACTCTGCTCTGCCCTAGAGAGACCTCACCTGGAATACTACATCCAGTTCTGGGCTCCCCAGTTCAATAGGGACAGGAATCTGCTGGAGAGAGTCCAAGGGAGGGCTACAAGGATGTTGGAGGGACTGCAGCACTGCCTGGGGAGGAGACGCTAAGAGCCCTGGGGCCGTTTAGTCTGGAGAAGACTGAGAGGGGATTTAATAAATGTCTATAAATATCTGAGGGTTGGGGGTCAGGAAGGAAGGGACAGGGACAGCCTCTGCTTGCTTGTGCCCCAGCATAGGACAAGGGGCAATGGATGTAAACTACAGCACAGGAGGTTCCACCTCAACACAAGGGGGAACTTCTTCACTGTGAGGATCCCAGAGAACTGGTACAGGCTGCCCAAAGAGGTTGTGGAGTCTCCTTCTCTGTAGACTTTCTAGAGCCATCTGGATGTGTTCCTGTGTGACCTGTGCTCTGGCAGGTGGGCTGGACCCAAAGACCTCCAGAGGTCTCTTCCAGCCCCTAACATCCTGTTAGCCTGTGACTTTGTTTCCGCAGTCTCTAATACTCTAATAACAGAGGGCAATACCAACTGAGATGTTATGTGCACAGAGGAGCAGCCTTTCTTGAATGCAGTTACAAGCAGAAAGTAACC
This sequence comes from Dryobates pubescens, assembly GCF_014839835.1. NCBI lineage: Eukaryota > Metazoa > Chordata > Aves > Piciformes > Picidae > Dryobates > Dryobates pubescens. The sequence continues at coordinate 29,014,481 of NC_071612.1, forward strand.
AGATGTCAGGACAAGGTCTGTGAAAATGATCAATGTAGTTTAGAGATCTCAGCAGTGAGCTGGGGGAGGCACCAAGTTCTTCAGCATGTCCACAAAGATTCTATTTTTGGCTTTGTTATATATCTACATGCTGATCTTTGGTTCACAGTGTCACAGTATCACCAAGGTTGGAAGAGACCTCAAAGATCATCAAGCCCAACCTGTCACCACAGACCTCATGACTAGACCATGGCACCAAGTGCCACATCCAATCCCCTCTTGAACACCTCCAGGGATGGGGACTCCACCACCTCCCTGGGCAGCACATCCCAATGACGAATGACTCTCTCTGGGAAGAAATTTCTCCTCACCTCCAGAAATCATTTTACTGCCAAAAGATGTAAAATAACGAGGCTCTCATTGAATTGGAATGAAATACAGAATTATATTCACAATATACAGGGAAAATACAGAATAGATGAAAACTTAACACCTAATACATACACAGGATACATGAAAATCTCCCAAATACTTTCCTGCAACCGGACTAAACCACAAACCCCAGTGCTCATTATCTCCACCCCCCCTCCCCCCCCCCCCCCCATACCTCCCTTGCCTAAGCAGGCCAAGATTGTGCAGTGAAAATGAGCCAGGGCTCTAAAGGCCACCAACTCCCCCTGTTACCAGAAGAGAAGCCTCCCACTGGAGAGGAGACAGGAGGGAGAAAAGAGAGTTGGCTTGGATGCCAACATATAAAGAGACACCAGAATTATGGGATTCAATAACAACATTACAATTTTCCTGGCTCATTCTGGTTTGGTTTTTTTTTTTCTTAAAGGTCTCAAACTACCACAAGTCTATAACCTGTTTAGGGGATTAACATCTGCTGCAATGTTCAGTTGGTTGCTGTCTGCTGCATTGTTCACAGTATCACAGTATCACCAAGGTTGGAAGAGACCTCGAGGATCATCAAGTCCAACCTGTCACCACAGACCTCATGACTAGACCATGGCACCAAGTGCCACATCCAATCCACTCTTGAACACCTCCAGGGACGGTGACTCCACCACCTCCCTGGGTAGCACATTCCGATGATGAACAACTCTCTCGGTGAAGAACTTTCTCCTCACCTCCAGCCTAAACTTCCCCTGGCACAGCTTGAGACTATGTCCCCTTGTTCTGGTGCTGCTTGTCTGGGAGAAGAGACCAACCCCTTCCTGGTCACAACCACCTTTCAGGTAGTTGTAGAGGGCAATGAGGTTACCCCAGAGCCTCCTCTTCTCCAGGCTAAACAATCCCAGCTCCCTCAGCCTCTCTTCATAGGGCTGTGCTCAAGGCCTCTCCCCAGCCTTGTTGCCCTTCTCTGGACACCTTCAAGTGTCTCAATGTCCTTCTTAAACTGAGAGGCCCAGAACTGGACACAGTACTCAAGGTGTGGCCTAACCAATGCAGAGTACAGGGGCACAATGACTTCCCTGCTCCTGCCTGCCACACTATTCCTAATGCAGGCCAGGATGCCATTGGCCTTCTTGACCACCTGGGCACACTGCTGGCTGGATGTGGCTGTGATCAACCTGTTGTAGTGTGAGGTGTCCCTGCCCATGGCAGGGGGCTTGGAACTAAATGATCCTTGAGGCCCCTTCGGACCTTGACAATTCTGTGATTTCCTGCCTCTTCCATTCTTATCTCTAGCATCTCTGCAACAATTTCGGCAGCATAATTGTTTTCCCATTTAAACATAATGTTTGCTAGGAGCTGTTCTGTTTGTCCTCTCAGCTCTAAAATGATAATAAATTTTATCAAGTCAAAAAAGGAAGTGGCAAGTACATTTTAAAGTAGTACTCTGAAATACCTGGATTTTTCTGTACAACATTTGCTTGGTGTTGAGTGGCAGCAACATTTAGAGCCTCCAAAGTTCATCTCAATACCTCATTCACAAGGTTATGCAGAGTTGTTCAGGTTATATATTGTCATACACAAGACATGGTCCTAAACAGCTGGAAGCTGTGGCACTGTAGTGTGCAAACTGCAAGGTCAACCCTAAATAAACTATTATTGCTTCCTTGCTATGTTCCACCCTGTTTAATTACATTACCTTAATGGATTTTCCCCCTACTTATTAGTAAGGTAAAAGATGTAGGATGTAAAATTAGCTATTAATTGCCTCAATTAAGCCAATGGATAAGGATCATCGTTCAGCTATGGCAATCACGTGGGGTAATAGCATTGTTATGGTGCCTCCTGTGGAATCACATTTTGCAAAAGCCCCCGTGTAATTTGATTTAAAATAATTAAAAATTGATTTCTTTTGAACTCTGAGCTTGCTAGAGTAGGAAGAAGTGGAAACACTGAAATGCATGTAGTGGATGGACAAATAGTGGCATGGAGGTGAGCCTGATCCCACTGATAGCCTTGATGATTTTGCAGCATTCTTGGATTGTAGTTAATAGAGACAATTCCACACTGCAAACAATATTTGGGTCTCAAAAGCACACAGTATACCTGCATGTAATTAAGCAAAGATTTAAATCTCTGACATTTTACACATTCCACTTTGCATACAATCACAGAATGGTCTGGGCTGGAAGGGACCTCCAAAGGTCATCCAGTCCAAACCCCTCTGCAGTCAGCAGGGACATCCCCAACTAGATCAGGTTACTCAGATCCCTGTCCAGCCTCACCTTGAATATCTCTAGGGATGGGCCCCAACCACCTTCCTGGGCAACCTGTTCCAGTGTTCCACCATCCTCATGGTGCAGAACTTGTTCCTCACATCCAATCTCAATCTAGAGCAGAGGCTCTAGTTTGAAGCCATTGCCCCTGGTCCTGTGACTGCAGCCCTTTGGGAACAGTCTCTCTCCATCGTTCTTATAGCTCCCTTCTGGTGCTGGCAGGCTGCTATTAGGTCTCCCCAGAGCTTTTTCTTCTTCAGGCTGAATAACCCCAGCTCCCTCAGCCTGTCCTCATAGCAGGGTTTAGCAATTTCAAGATCACTCCTGAAGTTCAAGCATCTCCTTCTTTTGATTTGTAAGGACCAGCAGCTATTAGAATTTTTTTTTTTTTTAGTGTAATCTTATATCTGATGGTGAAAGTTCAGTAAAATGCAGGTATTAAAAATCATTTGGAAAGTGAAGATATCTGATAATGGAGACCAGGATCTGAACAAAATATTCAGGTCCGTGTTTTGCTTCTGGGAACAATTTGTGGGAACAAAACAGCAAAGCCTCATTTGTAGCCCTGCTTATAACAGTGCTAATAAAATCAACAAAACAGATGAATGTCTTTTTTCTTCATTAGATGTTGCACAGAAAAGAGCAGAATAATTTACACAAAAGTGTTCCTATACAGTATTGATCATGACTGTGCAGTGAGTTGCAAAAAAGAGAAGTTAGCTACTGTTATTTAAGCCTGGTGGGCTAAGCCTTCTGTGCTTAGCTTAGTTGGTCTTATATTATTTATCAGAAACATCTCTTAAACTAATGGATAGAATAGCACTTTTTAGATGCAATCAATACTCAATGAGGCTATGCAAGGGACACCATTTGTATCTGCTCCATGCTACTGAACCTTTCTTTCTGTATGTTTTCACTTGTGAAGCCTTTTTCTTTGGTCACATTTTGGCAATGTAAATTACTGCACTGAGGTTGCATAGATATGGCTCTTGGAATTTAAATAGTTTATGTTTTCATCAATGCTGCTTTTATTTAGTTTCTAAGACACATAAAAACATTTGTTCATAGAATAGAACACCATATAATTAATACAGAATACAGAATTAACCAGGTTGGAAAAGACCTTTGAGATCATCAAGTCCAACCTATCACCCAACACCATCTAATCAACTAAACCATGGCACCAAGTGCCTCATCCAGGCTCCTCCTAAACACCTCCAGGGATGGTGAATCCACCACCTCCCTGGGCAGCACATTCCAATGGCTAATCTCTCTTTCTGGGAGGATTTTCTCCCTAACGACCAGCCTAAACCTCCCTGGCACAGCTTGAAACTTTAAACAGTACATTGTTGATATTTCAGGTTATATATAGATATTATTCAGTGATGAAACTGTGAGATTTCAAAGCATTTTTTCACCTGAATCATTAAAAATCTGCCAGAGGATTTTCTTATTAAACTGGTTTGAATTTGTTCAGACCATGTTACAGTCTAAAAAATGCCCCACACCCTCAAAGGAGATCTCTGTAGTTCTGCTTGTGAAGCAACAAAAATTCTGCACAGTTACAACTGTTGTTGGGGAAAAAAGCCAAAACAAAACAGAAAAGGGAAATCAAATCTGTCTGTAATTTTTCCTTATAAAGAAGTTTCTCTGGACACATACCTGTGGGTGAATTGGATATGGGCTGGGAGTATGAGCCAACTCTGTACTGCTGCTTGTTCCTTTGCATCACTTGGACTGATTTATTCTGTTGTTGGTCCTGTTGAACATCTCAGGAAAGGCTGAGACCTGGGGCTGTTTAGTCTGGAGAAGAGAAGGCTGAGAGGGAGTTTTGTCAATGCCTATAAATATCTGAAGGGTAAGTGTCAAGATGAAGATGCCAGGCTCTTTTCAGTAGTGCCCAGTAATAGAACAAGGAACTGTGGGTATAAGCTGGCACCCAAGAGCAGGCTGTTCAACATGAGGAGAAACTTCCTTGGTGCTGGAGCCCTGGAGCAGGCTGCTCAGAGAAGTTGTGGAGTCTTCTGTCCTGCTTTGACAGGGGGCTTGGACTTGATGATCTCTGGAGGTCCTTTCCAACCCCTACAATTCTATGATTGATGGTTCTATGATTTATGATGATTGCCCAATGGAATGAAGTGCAGACACTGAAACATTATGATTAGATACTCACTATTAACAAGTTGAATCTTGTAAAAGAACCAGTTTTCTTAACTCAGAGCATCGGTCCCTTTGGTTTCAGGTTTTAGTGAAACAATTCAGTTGTGGCAAACTTCTGAAATAGACAAAGGCCAGAGAACAGAATCAGGGGGCAGTGTGTGTCAATACATATAAACAATAGGTAAATAATATTCAAAGTCAGTTTAAATGTGGTTCTTGTTGTTTTCAAGCCTAGTGAGAGTCCTTCAGAGATGTGGGTTTGTGTGGGAAGAGAAGTGTGTCCCCATTTGCTCAGCTGCTGCTCTGTGCTGCTGCAGCTACATCAGCTGACACTCACACAGCTTCTGCCTCTCTTGCTGTTTTGTTACAGTTCTCATTTCAAGCAGTTCATTAAATGAAAGTAAATTTCTCATGGTTCAGTATATTCCTTGGAGCCTTGGATAATTGGACTAATGGCTTTACTTCCATTTCTCCTCACCCAAGCTGTTTAAGATCCCACAGTAGGCTGAGGCAATAAATGTTTTCTTCATTCCAGCCGTATGTCTGTCATGCAGCCTAAGCACAAACCAAACCTAGACAGTGTGCCAGTTACTGCTTCCAAAATACATCTCTCCCGCAGAAGTTATTCATGCATACTGCTAATTATCCACCCAGATCTCTTGTCGCAGCAGGAGAGCGGATCCATGTGTGTGACACCACAGGAGGCCTTGAAGTATGAGCAAGGATGTCTGTGTCCAGGGCCCCAGGTTTCTTGCTTCCCAGTGGGGCATTCTGGCTGCTGGTGATAATTCACATCGTAAGATAAGAAGGGTGCCAAGGGTGTTGGTGTCTTGTAATTTCAGGTAATTTCCTGAAGGAGGACATGAGTGAATTTAGGCAGGATTGATGTGTAACTTTCTTTGAGGAAAATGAGCTGCTTTCTCCTGCGCTCACTGCCCCCAGAATTTACCGTGCTGCCAGGGCCTTTGGGTACTCCTGACTTAGGGTTTTCCAAACCTGCAATTCTGCCTTATTTTCATTCCTTTTATGGAATTTCTTGAACACGATTTATTTCTGGGGAAGTGAAGTGTTAGTGTTGTGTTTAATAACTGATAAATAATGTTAATGATAAATAATTGATAGATAAATAAATAAATAAATAATGTTGTCTATGAGGGACTTCTGAGGGTGTCAGGGAGTGACAGGACTGGGGGGGGGATGGAGCAAAACTAGAAATGGGTAGATTCAGATTCGATGTTCGGAAGAAGTTGTTCCTCGTGAGGGTGGTGAGAGACTGGCACAGGTTGCCCAGGGAGGTGGTGGCAGCCTCATCCCTGGAGGCTTTTGCAGCCAGGCTGGATGTGGCTGTGAGCAACCTGCTGTAGTATGAGGTGTCCCTGCTCATGGCAGGGGGCTTGGAACTTGGAACTGGATGATGCTTGAGGTCCCTTCCAACCCTGGCAATTCTATGGTTCTTTCTTGGTATTTTTACCAACATAGTATTCTTTTGAATACTAAAAATAGTTCAGTTAAATTTTCAGCACACTAACAACATAACTTAGGAGCTGTGTTGTGCATTTTCATTAAACTGTGCTCTTCCGTAAGTGTTTTTGAAGTCAGGTACATAGAGAAACTAAGTATTCTGAGGAGGCGGAATCTCCTCCTCCAGTAAAGTTTTGTGCTAGCACTGCTCTACAACAAAGATTTGACATAGTCACCAGAATACCCAAAAGCAAAATGGAAAGAAAACTTCTCTCCATTGCAGGGTAACTGATCATGCTCTTCCTGAGCTTTTGGTAAGTTCTCAGCAGAGTTGGTATGGTAGACAAAGTCATTGTATGTGCCTTATCATAGGATCATAGGGAGTTAGGGGCTGGAAGGGACCTTTGAAGATTGAGTCCAACCCTCCTGACAGAGCAGGAACATAGATTCCAGCACAGGTCACACAGGAACACATCCAGACAGGGCTGGAAAAGCTCCAGAGAAGGAGACTCCATAACCTCTCTGGGCAGCCTGCTCCAGTGCTCTGGGACCCTTACAGTGAAAAAGTTCCCCCTTGTGTGAGGTGGAACCTCCTGTACTGGAGTTTCCATCCATTGCCCCTTGTCCTATCAAAGGGTGCAACTGAGCAGAGCCTGTCCCATCCCTCCTGACCCCCAACCCTCAGATATCTATAAACATTTATTAAATCCCTTCTCAGTCTTCTCCTCTCCAGACTAAACAGCCCCAGAGCTCTCAGCCTCTCCTCACCAGGCAGTGCTGCAGTCCCTTCAGCATCCTTGTAGCCCTCCCTTGGACTCACTTCAGCAGATCCCTGTCCTTCTTGAACTGGGGAGCCCAGAACTGGATGCAATATTCCAGGTGTGGCCTCACCAGGGCAGAGTAGAGTGGGAGGAGAACCTCTCTGGATCTGCTGGACACACTCCTCTGAATGCACCGCAGGACCCCATTGGTCCTCATGGCTACCAGGGCATATTGCCTTGTTCAGCTGCACCCCTAGATGGTGTTTTCCTTCCTCTCCATACAAAACAATTTGGTGTTACTTGCCCTGTATGCACAGAATCATACACAAATGGAGAACAAATCTTTCAGTATAAGATCTGTGAACAGAAATCTGAGGTATGTGGGGACAGGACAGGAACGTGGTAAAGCCTTCAAAAGGGTGTTAAAAAGCTCTGCAACAGAATTTGTTGCAACATAATTTATATCATTTTTGTTTCAGATATTTCATCTAGGAAAACAGATCTTTCTACAAGCTTATCTAACAAAACCTTCTCATTTTCCCCAAGTATTTTAATTTAGAATAGAGTTATTTAGGTTCTTAAGATTCTTAAGTCCAAGTAAAAGGAAAACCACATAGAAATACTGTAAGGGAGACCTACGTCTGCTCAGAGGTATGGCACTCACTTCAAATAAGTGAAAAACTGAGGAGAAATCAACGAGAGAGGTAGTAGTTAAATGGAGTCAAATGTGTTTTTAGTAAGTGGGGAAAAAACACAGAAATGAACTGCTGAATATGACAGAGAGCAGCCATGGGGGAGACAAAATTGCTACTGGTAATCCAGCTGACCTGAGTGGGACGTAAAGAGATTGTAAGCATGAGGAGCAAAATTAAAGTTGTCTTTAAAACATGATGTAGGTATTTTAAGGAGGATTTTATGTTGAATGAAAATGTCAAGACCCATACTGTTATTCAAACTTTTCCCTCACAGTTTTTCTGCTTCTCTTCTCTCCTTGATTATACATAGCTGTAGTGGCTAACCTCACTTCAAATGCAGACTCTCATTTGGTCAATGATCTTTGTCATGCCAGTTTAGGACTAATGTCTGCTGAAGTCCTCTCACCTCAGGGGGGTTCTATATCCCTTGTCTTCTTTCTGAGCCCATAAATCCCTTGTTTTGCAGGGACACAGCATCACAGGGTCAGGCAAAAAGTGCCTTACTCTTCCCTGGTACCAGTGCCTCTTATTAGGAACTTGGAGATGAGCAAATTTATTCACACAGCTGAGAAAGGCATAAGAATAATGATGCTAAAAAAATTACCTCCTAGGTATATACCTTCCTCTTGTGTTTTTCACTGAGAGTGAGAAAGTTTGGCCTTTCATTCCAAGAGCTCTAGGGGGTTTCTCACTTGTACCCTGGGGTACACTGTGTGTGAAAACGTTGCTGTAGCGTGAGAGGGTATTACCTCCCTTTTCCAAAGGCAATATGTGAAGCATTCTGAAGAACTAAACAAGGACTCCAGATGTCTCATTAAGGATTATGGTCATTTGAAAATAATTTGACTGGTCATTTGAAAATCAGTTGCCACCTTGTCCATTGTTGGCTTGTCTACCTTGCAGTCAAGTGTTACAGGAGGCAAAACAGGCAGAGAAAGATGGAATGTGAGTGAAGAGAATTCTGAAAGGAACATAAAAGGATATTAATGAGTAAAATTCACTTCTGTAGCACGTAGGATGAAGAACTTGTGTTTGCAACAACCCTTCTTGCATCATACTGTGGTGCAGAATTTCACAGCAAACCAGTGCTGGGGAGTTCCAATGGCAGTGTTTGGGAGAAGGAGGTCACCACAGTAGTCTTCAGAGGATTCTACCATGTTATTTCTTTCCATTTCAAAAGCATATATGCAGACCATAAAAATGCTAATTTATGAAGCTCGAGCTTCATGGAAATTTCATCAGCCTGTTTAAGGGACAATGATTTATTAGCTGCTGTCAAGGGAAATCTCAGCAAGCAGGAAGGAAAAATTGCAAAAGATGTGAAGAAGATGAGGAGTAGAGGAGAGAAGGAACCAACTCAAGCTCAGAAGTGTGTATTTTATTCCAGGTGTTGAAGGTCCAGAAATCATAGAATGAATTAAAACATCCAAATTAGAGAGCAGAATTCAGCATGTAACCTGAACCTGTGCAAACAGCATCATCAGAGGTAATGGTATGCTTCCAGGTTGCACGGGTGTGTTCGCATTTCTGCTCTTAGCACTATGGCATTTAAATAATTCTAGAAATTACCTTAAAATGGCCTTTAGGTGAGTATCTTCTCATTGCCAGAAATGCTTCTCTGCACTCTCTGACCAATGGGGAATAGTTTAAATATGGAATGCTGTCTGCATGCAATCATTGAAAAGAAGATGTATGTAGAGGTAAATGACAGTCATGCGTTTATCATTGGCTAGAGTACAAAATGCAGGTCAGAAGCTTGTTCATTTTTATATGAAAAAAAAAAATCATAGAATCTCAGACTCACAGAGTGTTAGAGGCTGGAAGGGAACTCGAAGCTCATCCAGTCCCAACCTCCCTGCCAGAGCAGGAGCACCTAGAGCAGATCACACAGGGAACACATCCAGGTAGCTCCTGAGTATCTCCAGAGAGGGAGACTCCACAACCTCCCTGGGCAGCCTGTTCCAGGCCTCTGTCACCCTCACAGGGAAAAAAAAAAAAATCCTCCTGTTCCCATGGCACGTCCTCTGCCTCAGCTTCCACCACTGCCCCTTGTGCTGGCATTGGGCATCACCCAGCAGAGCCTGCTCCAGCCTCTGGGCACTCACCCTGCACATCTTGATCAACATGAATGAGGTCACTCTCAGCTTCTCCTCTCCAAGCTACAGAGCCTTCAGCTCCCTCAGGCTCTGCTCCTAAGGAAGATGTTCCTTTCCCTTCATCATTTTTGTGGCACTGCTCTGGAGTCTTTCAAGAAGTTCCCTGAGGTCCTTCTTGAACTGAGGGGCCCAGAACTAGACACAATATTCCAGATGCAGCCTCACCAGGGCAGAGTAGAGGGGCAGGAGAACCTCTCTCAACCTACTAACCACAGCCCTTCTAATCCACCCCAGGATGCCACTGGCCTTCTTGGCATGTGCTCCTGGCAAGAGCACACTGCTGGCTCATGGTCAGCCTCCATCCACTAGCACCCTCAGGTCACACTGTCAAATGTGTATATATAATTTTTCATATGTTTTTTGTTCCACAGAAACAGCACACTTTGAAAAGATTCATTTTTAAATACATTTCAAGTTCATTTTTAACAAATAACAAATCAGGGATTTGGTTTACAGAGAGGGTGTGCTATGAGGTATAGTCACACAGCTCAGGTAGACAGATGTTGACACAGCTGGAGGCAGGAATGAGCAGTCAGGGGACAGACAGATAGGAATCTTTTTCTGACCTGGTTCATTGTTAGTCACAAAACCAATAGAATTTTATGATTTTACCTGAAGGAAGGTTGTAGCCAGGTGGGGGGTTGGTCTCTTCTCCCAGGCAACCTGTGACAGAAGGAGAGGACAGAGTCTCAAGCTGCACCAGGGGACATTTAGGATAGATGTGAGGAAGAAATCATTCATAGAAAGAGAATTGGAATGTGCTGCCCAGTGAGGTGATGGAGTCACCATCACTGGAGGTGCTCAAAAAGATTGAATGAGGCACTTGGTGCCATGGTTTATTTGATGAGATGGTGTTGGGTGATAGGTTTGGACCTGATGATCTCAAAGGTCTTTTCCAACCTGGTTAATTCTGTATTCTACATTCAGAGGGGGAAAAACTTCCTTTTGTGTGTGTGTATGAACTTAGGTTAGGGTTGTGCAAAGGACCACAGAGTTTTATGATTTAGGTCTAAATGAGAGTTCAGCCAATCTCCCTTGGTTAAAACACAGTGAGTAAGACTGAAGTAGGTGTGTTGTGACAGCACTGCAGAGATTAGCACTACTACACCATCCAAACCTGTCTTAGTGAGCTTAGTAGTCAAGACCAGTTGTGGGTTTTTGTCAGAACTGTAATGCAGTCTTCTAGTGGGAGAAGAAAAAAGAGGGAAACATAATGGAATAATTTTAAAGATTTACTGAACTGTGCAAATCTCCACTGAAAGCTGTAGATTTCCAGGACACTCAGCAGCACAGAATGCAGTGGGGGTGGCTAATTGTTTCAAATATTCAGCATTTTTGTAGGCTGTTCAGTCAACCAAGTTCTTAAGAAAATGTACTGAGCTTCTAAAGGACAGTGAAAATATTGTTATTTTAGGGTGAAGAGAAATATGCTGAGGTAGAAACAAAACTGTAAGAGGCAATAAAGGCAACAGGGTGTGTGGTGGAAAAGTGAGGAAAGAATTACTTTCAACATGAAGGAGAAGTGCACTGTACACATCAGTGTGCACCCAAAGCCATCCACTCCTCATAGCAGATTTCAGATTAGAAAGGTGAGTTGAAGGCATGCTAGGAATTGTGACATTGTCTCTGGGAGCTTAATGCTGTTTGCATAAAACACAAAATAATGAAACAAACCCGGGACTGGCTTCTGTAATATATACACAAAGGAAAACAGAGACTTCACTCTTGTCTTGCTTTAACAAACTCTTAACTGACCTCTCACAGTGGGGGTGTGAAAATGTGCATGTAGGTAACAAGGTGGGCATTAAGAAATTAATATTAGATGTGTTAATAACGAGCGAAGTAGTCTGTGCAGTGTTCTGGAACCCAAAATGGGAGTGATAATGAAATATTTAGATGGCTTTCATGTCTGTGTGAAGCCCTAGAGTGTGGTAAGAGACGTTGTGATACTGTGAAGTCATTGTGCCCCTGTACTCAGCACTCTTTAGGCCACACCTTGGAGAAAGACCTTGAAGTGCTGGTGGGCAGCAAGTTCTGCATGGGACAGCAATGTGCTCTTGTGACCAAGAGGGCAAATGGAATCCTGGGGTGCAGCAAGAAAAGTGTGGCCAGCGTGTCCAGGGAGGTTCCTCTCCCTCTCTACTCTGCCCTGCTGAGACCACAGCTGCAATCCTGTGTCCAGTTCTGGCCTCCCCAGTTCAAGAGAGACAGAGACCTGCTGGAGAGAGTCCAAGGATGCTTAGGGGACTTGAGCATCTCCCCTGTGAAGAGAGACTGAGAGCCCTGGGGCTGTTTAGTCTGGAGAAGAGAAGGCTGAGAGGGGATCTGATCAAAGTCTATCAATAGCTGAGGGCTGGGGGTCAAGTGGAGGGGGCCAAGCTCTTTTGGGTGGTGCACAGCAATAAGCCAAGGACCAATGGAGACAAACTTGAACATGGAAGGTTTCAGCTCACTATGAAGAGAAACTTCTTTCCAGTGAGGGTGCCAGAGCCCTGGAGCAGGCTCCCCATAGAGGTTGTGGAGTCTCCTTCTCTGGAGACTTTCCAGACTTATCTGGATGCATTCCTGTGCAGACTCCCCTGGGTGATCCTGCTCTGGCAGGAGGATCATACCCAATGATCTTTGGAGGTCCCTTCCACCCTCTAATTCTGTGATTCTGTGGTTTGCTATATTGTAAAAGAGACAGAGGTCATTTCTGATTTCCACAGATCTCAAAATGGTTTCACAGCCTTACAGAGATAACTAATTGTGTGAGCAGTTATACAGTGTCTGGAGTGGGGTTTTAATACTTTGAGTGGGGAGTCACACACTGAGCATGCACACTAAACTTTCTCCCCCCTCTCAAATGAGTTGCAGCAAATTGATGGCTTCTTCCTTGTCTTGAGCTAACATTTCCATATTCACAAAAACACTGTGCTTCTTGATGCAATTTTCAGCTTCAACAGCAGCTAAGGACTGGAAATAAAAATGAACAAATAAATGATTTTTAGAGGCAGGAGAGAAAGCTTTTGGTGCAAAGATCTCTGGGAAAGCTTAATCCAGATTTTAACCAAGCACTGATGCCAAAATGTCCAGCAAGAGCATTTTATGGCAAATACAGGCACAGCCTAAGCACCTCTGTTGAAATTAGTCTCGATGGCAGCACTGTGAAGGCCTAGGGGAGTCATGCCATAGCCATCTAAAGTTGTTTATGGTCTGTAATTAGACAGCAATCAGTCCAGTGCTTGACATTTTAGCACAGCAATTCAGAAGCACCAACTACAACCACTAGTCCCTCATTAAGCTTCCAGTAAAACAGCATTACTGACTGTTATGACTGTCAACACACATTTTATTTCAAATAGTAATCAGAAAAGTGTTCGTTCCATGAATATGCATCATTTCCTCTGTACTTTGTGGTGTTTTGTGGTTTGGTTTGATTTGTTTGGTTCTTTGTTTTTTGTAGCTGCGGTTTTATACAAAGTAAGTAGGATGAGTTCATGGAGCTTTCTCCTTTAGATTTACTACATAGTTCTGGGCCAGTTAAAATCTTTAGCTTCAATTAAAAAGGAAAATTAAGATGTGCTGTGGAGTGAAACTACAATGGGGAAATATTAATTAGGTAATATTTATAGAGCTACAAAGATAAATCAGGCTATGTGGGGTTTCTGTGTAAAGTATTATTGCGGCACAATTGCTAAATGCACAGTGAGAGTCACCTGAGGGTTGATATTTTCCCCCCAGTTCAATCATCTGAAATCTTCACTATTGTGAGGACTTTGCAGCCAGGCAAGTAAACTTGCATGATAATCTTCCTAGCACTAGTGGATCAATACTACTCAATTAATTTAGCCCACATTTCCTTCAAGTAATGCCTCTACATGTCTCATCACACTGAATCCTTTGGGGGTGGTAATCATTTACAATTCCTTGTCTGTGCAGGACAGAGAACTGAGTGTTTGGGGGAAGCAGCAACCAGTGGAGGAAAAGTCCTTTTGTGAAATGCCCAGGGCCTGGATCTAAGCATTCCTCCCAAGCAGACCACAAACTGTGGACTTCTAGATAGAAGAGCTGTAGCAGCATGTGTGGACTTGGCACACAAATCAGACCTGTCACAGTTCCAGCAGGTAAAGGGCCAGTCCAGTATAAGCTGCCCACTGCTTGACTCCATCTTGGCAGGTTAGTTTACACGGGAAGCATTATCTCGATTCAGGCTTGGCCTCATCCTAACTGGCATAAAGCCAGCATAAAGGCATTAAAACTGTCTTTCTGTCTGTGTTCTGAATGCCAGCTGAAATATGACCTTGTGCTTGTGGCAGATGTTTATCAGACTTGCATTTCTAGGTGATATGGGAGTCGTCATGAGTGTTACAGGACTGTCGCTAACCCATCCAGGGACCAAAAAGGAAGGCTTCAGAGTGGGACTTGCAAGTAAAACCAAGCTCACACCACCCATTCTGTTAGATGTGAATAACCACGTTAAAAGAATAAGTTTCATCTAAAAGGATGAAGCAGAATAAGGGAAATCTCATTATTTTTAAATCATTGCTTTTGAAAAAATAACTTATACTCTTTCTGGAGGGCATTTTTGTCAGCAGTGTTTTCACAGGCTCACAGGATGTTAGGGTGGAAGAGACCTCCAGAGATCTTGGAGTCCAACCCCCCTACCAGAGCAGGACCATAGAATCCAGCACAGGTCACACAGGAACACATTCAGTAGGTTTGGAAACTCTCCAGAGAAGGAGACCTCCACAACCTCTCTGGGCAGCCTGCCTCCAGGGCTCTGGGACCCTCAGAGTAAAGAAGTTCCTCCTCATGTTGAAGTGGATCCTCCCTGTGCTGTAGTTTGCATCCATATCCATGTCCTATCAGTTTCACCACTTTTGTTAGTAAAATATGCCAAATCTTCCAAGTTTTAATGTAGTCCTTTCCTTTTTAACCATCTTTGGTATAAACAGATTCAATATGAAAGAGGCTTCTATTCCCCATCTCCTTCAGTAGTAGTTGCATAACATCATCACCTTTCCTTTGTGAGATTTCTAAAGCCAACAGCTTCCTGAAGGTTCCTGGTGCTTGCTAAGTTTTTTTTTTTCATATCTATTTCATTTCTCATCAGCTACAAACCTTTTATCTTTCTTTCATCATATCTGAGAGGCTACCTCTGTTCCTACCATTGGATAATCTGTAAAATCAAGGTTTGATCACAGGCTCACAGGATGTTAGGGGTTGGAAGGGACCTCTGAAGATCTTCAAGTCCAACCCCCCTGCAGAGCAGGACCACATAACCATATAATCTATTGAAGGCCACACAGGAACACATCCAGGGGGGGTCTTGAAAGTCTCCAGAGAAGGAGATTTCCACAACCTCTCTGGGCAGCCTGCTCCAGTGCTGTGGGACCCTTACAGTAAAGAAGGTTCTTCTTCATGTGAGGTGGAACCTCCTGTGCTGGAGTTAATACTGTCACCCCTTGTCCTATCCCCAGGGCACAAGTGAGCAGAGGCTTGCCCCTGTCCCTTCCTTCCTGACACCCACCCCTCAGATATTTATATTTATTAAGTCCCCTCTCAGCCTTCTCCTCTCCAGACTAAACAGTCCCAGGGCTCTCAGCCTCTCCTCACCAGGCAGTGCTGCAGTCCCTTCAGCATCCTTGTAGGCCTCCTTTGGACTCTCTCCAGCAGATCCCTATCCCTCTTGAAGTGGGGAGACCAGAACTGGATGCAATATTCCAGGTGAGTCTCACTAGGGCAGAGTACAGGAGAAGGTACAACCTCCCTGGATCTGCTGGACACACTCCTCTTGATGGACCCTGGGATCCCCATTGGCCTTCTTGGCCCCCAGGGCACATTGCTGACCCGCGGAGAGCTCTTGTCCACCAGCACTCCCAGGTCCTTCCCATGCTGCTGTTCTCCATAATAGTAATAATAGTAATAGTAGTTATAATAGTAATAGTGGTAGTAATAGCAATAGTAGTAATAATAGTAATAGTAGTAGTAGTAGTGATAATAGTAGTAATAATAATAATTCAGCAGAGGTTCTGTCCTACCACCTATCAGCAAATATCCTGACCAACCAGGCAAAAAGCCGTAAAAGGAACATGCAGTGCTGAATATTTTCCCAGTGATAGATTCTTTTCTCAAACCCCACAAGCGTTCTATTTTGGAGATTTTAATGTGATTTCTGTCATATCATTTGCCATGTCGTTCACAGCTTTTTACTGAGTCTGCCCATGTGCCTGAGGAATATGTTCTCCAGGTTTTGATTGAACTACATGTCTATTTTTACAGTACTAACAAACTTTGTCTCGCTAATTTCACGGGTGTGTCTTGAAGCCATTTACTGCACCTTTGGTTGTTGTTCTTGAGGCTGCCTTTCTGGATGTATTACAGGATTTCCCAAAGGGATGCTTTACCATTGTCTTTGACCTCCAGATTACTTTTTCTCAGTGTCAGAGGCTGCCATTTTCTCCTCTCTCACTCACATAGTGGGGAAAATCCCACAGGGATCAGTACTGGGCCCCATCCTCTTTAACATCTTCATTGATGATCTGGATGTGGCTGTGAGCAACCTGCTGTAGTGTGAGGTGTCCCTGCCCATGGCAGGGGGGTTGGAACTGGATGATCCTTGAGGTCCCTTCCAACCCTGACAGTTCTGTGATTCTATGATAAATAATCCCATTGGACAGATATCAAACATAAAGTTAGATCTGTAAACTAACTTCTCTCTTTTGGCTTCCTCCTTCTGGCAGATGCTAACTTCTGGCTCCTGCAGCTTTGCTGACCTGGAATGCATTCTTGTTGTGGCTAATTGCTAACAGCAACTCTCTGCTCTTTCTCTTGTCCCTTGTATGGGGGGGAGGGAAGGGAGCAGGCAGGGGGAAGCTGTTGGTTGCCCCCTGGTTTTGTCCAGGGGGGTTGTTGTGTTGTTTCCATATGCATTCCTTATGCATTCCATGTGCATTCCATATGTAGATTGTAGTTTGCTTGTAAATACAGCTTCATGTGCTTTCCAACTGAGCTAGTCTAGCAATTTTATGTTGGGGGGAATTTTCAACCCACCACACAAATGGAGATAGGTTTTCATGATGAGGCTGATGAGGCTAGACCTCTGCTCCCAAACCTGTCACCATTTACATTGTGATAGGAGTACAAATGGTAATGGTGCTGCTCTGGTTTACTCTGATGTCCAAAACACTAGGTGGACAGTTTGCAGAAAGCTTTGCCCCCAGACTAGTCAGAGGGACTCCCAAGCATCTGGGCAGTAGAGCCTTCATAGAAAACACCCTTCCTCTGATGGTGCCTTCCTCTTCTATAAGGGTGTGGTGGGTTGAATTTCCCCCTCCTGAATATGAACTTTGCCAGAGCATCTCAGCTGGAAGCAAATGGAGGCTGTATTTACAGCAAAACTACAATCCACAATGGAATGTAATGAATGTGTACAAAATAACTAGGACTTACAATGTCTACAGGGATTTACAATTAACAAACAGCACAATAACCTCCTGGTCAGAGACCAGGGAAGCTGTCTCTCTGACCCTCTCCAGCCTCTGTCTAAAAGAGAGAAAGGAGCAGAGAAAGTTGCTGTTAGACTTAACCAAAACAATGCAGCCAAGGTCAAGCAGAAGCAAGTTAGTGCTGGGCCCCATGCTCTTTAACATCTTCATTGATGATCTGGATGAAGGGGATTGGGTCAGTCATCAGCAAATTTTGCAGATGACACCAAGTTAGGAGCAGATGTTGGTCAGTGAGAGGGTTGAAGGGCTCTGCAGAGGGACCTCGACTGACTTCACAGTATGGGCAGAGTCCAACGGGATGACATTCAACAAATCCAAGTGCTGGGTGCTGCACTTTGGCCACAACAACCCCATGCAGAGCTACAGACTGGGGTCAGAGTGACTGGAGAGCTGCCAAACAGAGAGTGACCTGGGGGTGCTGATGGACAGCCACCTAAACATGAGCCATCAGTGGTGCCCAGGTGGCCAAGAGGGCCAATGGCATCCCTGGCCTGCATTAGGAATAGTGTGGCCAGCAGGAGCAGGGAGGTCATTGTGCCCCTGTACTCTGCATTGGTTAGGCCACACCTTGAGTCCTGTGTCCAGTTCTGGGCCCCTCAGTTTAAGAAGGACATTGAGACACTTGAACGTGTCCAGAGAAGGGCAACAAGGCTGGGGAGAGGCCTTGAGCACAGCACTGTGAGGAGAGGCTGAGGGAGCTGGGGTTGCTTAGCCTGGAGAAGAGGAGGCTCAGGGGAGACCTCATTGCTCTCTACAACTCCCTGAAGTGAGGTTGTAGCCAGGAGGGATTTGGTCTCTTCTCCCAGGCAAGCAGCAGCAGAACAAGAAGACACAGTCTCAAGCTGAACCAGGGGAAGTTTAGGCTGGAGATGAGGAGAAAGTTCTTTACCAAGAGAGTTGCTCATCATTGGAATGTGCTGCCCAGGGAGGTGGTGGAGTCACTGTCCCTGGAGGTGTTCAAGAGGGGATTGGACGTGGCACTTGGTGCCATGGTCTAGTCATGAGGTCTGTGGTGACAGGTTGGACTTGATGATCTTTGAGGTCTCTTCCAACCTTGGTGATACTGTGATACTGTGGTACAGAGCAACAAAGGGAGAAGAGAAGAGAAGAGAAGAGAAGAGAAGAGAAGAGAAGAGAAGAGAAGAGAAGAGAAGAGAAGAGAAGAAGAAGAGAAGAGGAAGAGAAGAGAAGAGAAGAGAAGAGAAGAGAAGAGAAGAGAAGAGGAGAGGAGAGGAGAGGAGAGGAGAGAGAGGAGAGGAGAGGAGAGGAGAGGAGAGGAGAGGAGAGGAGAGGAGAGGAGAGGAGAGGAGAGGAGAGGAGAGGAGAGGAGAGGAGAGGAGAGGAGGAGAGGAGGGGAGGGGAGAGGAGGGGAGAGGAGAGGAGAGGAGAGGAGAGGAGAGGAGAGGAGAGGAGAGGAGAGGAGAGGAGAGGAGAGGAGAGGAGAGGAGAGGAGAGGAGAGGATGAGGAGAGGAGAGGAGAGGAGAGGAGAGGAGAGGAGAGGAGAGGAGAGGAGAGAGAGGAGAGGAGAGGAGAGGAGAGGAGAGGAGAGGAGAGGAGAGGAGAGGAGAGGAGAGGAGAGGAGAGGAGAGGAGAGGAGAGGAGAGGAGAGGAGAGGAGGGGAGAGGAGGGGAGAGGAGGGGAGAGGAGGGACAGGAGAGGAGGGGAGAGGAGAGGAGAGGAGAGGAGAGGAGAGGAGAGGAGAGGAGAGGAGAGAAGAGAAGAGGAGAGAAGAGAAGAGAAGAGAAGAGAAGAGAAGAGAAGAGAAGCAGTCTTATGGTAGATATCTCTCCAAGGAATAATTTAGAAGTATCTTTGTTTTCCTTTATACACCCAGTAGTGATTTATTGACATTTTACTACTCTTTTCTCAAGATCTGTGAAAAAGTTTTAAAGGCATAGCCTAAAACTACCACAAGGGGAGCCACCCATGAGGCTTTTTCAAGTCACGTCTTGCGCTGCCTATGCAAGCCCAGCGCTGCTTGGTCGCAGCTGTGTTTGTTCCCTGCAGTTGTAGTGAATATTGCAAACTAGGCCACTTGTGAATATTTCAGTTGCTTTGCTATTGACGTCAGAGAAGGAAGTTCCAGGTTGTTGCGTGATAAATAATGGAGATCTGTGATTTATTTGCTATTTATACACTCAGTGTTTGTCAGAAGTGAGAGTACAAAATGAAATGTCCTCTGTCACTATACAATTCTCCTGACCTCATCACAGTTAAAGCATAGCAGCAGCACAGGATTTTGCTGCTGTAGTGTTTTCAAACTGTTAATCTTTAGTTCTCTTAACCACTGCAGAGCTGTGCAGTGCTGCCACTCTCATGAACTGTGGAGATAAGTTACTGTGCTGCTTTTGTGAAACACACTGCAGAGTTATGTTTCAGTTGTGCTCTGAGGCCTGGAAATGCCTGCCAGTGAAATGTACCTTAGTATGCCACATAACAGTTAAAGCGTTGTCTTGGATTTTACATTTTTATAAGCTCTGGTTCTGATGCTCAGTAAAAAAGGAAGCATTTATCCCCCCTTTAATTATTAGTCAGATAGATGGTGTAATCTGATCTTATGGGATGTGGGCATCTTCCTTCTTGAGAGATAAAGGACAAATGTATAGGCAGGAAAGAGTAACCCTCTGTCTTCCTGGAGATAGAATCACAGAATCATCCAGGCTGGAAAGGACCTGTGAGATCATCCAGCCCAGCCCTTTCACCCACCCCACCAAGTCTGTCACTACAGCATGTCCCCAAGTACCAGATCTAGATGGTGCTTAAACACCTCTAGGGATGGCAATTCAGCCACCCTCCCTGAGCAGCTGCTCCAGTGCCTCACAACTCTTTCCATGAAAACATGTTTCCTAATGTGCAGCCTATACCTCCCCTGGCACAGTTTGAGGCCATTCCCTCTCGTTCTGTCATGAGTTACTGGTGAGAGGAGACCAGAGTCTACCACTCTACAACCTCCTGCCAGGTAGCTGTAGAGCAATGAGGTCTCCCCTCAGCCTCCTTTTTTGCAGGCTAACCAGCCCCAGCTCCCTCAGCCTCTCCTCACAACCTTATTCTCCAGCCCCTCCCCAGCTCAGTTGCCTTCTCTGTCCCAGCTCCAGCTCCTCGATGTCCTTCCTGTGCTGCGGTGCCCAACGCTGAACACAGCACTTGAGGTGCAGCCTCTCCAACACTGAGTGCAGAGGGACAATCCCCTCCCTGCTCCTGCTGGCCACACTGTTTCTGATCCAGGCCAGGATGCCCTTGGCCCTCTTGGCCCCCTGGGCACACTGCTGGCTCATGTTCACCCTCCTGTCAATCAGTGTCCCTAGGACCTTTTCCCCCCTACAGCTCTCCAGCCATTCTTCCCCAAGCCTGCAGCATTCATGGGGTGGTTGTGGCCCAGATGCAGGACCTGGCCTTTGGCCTTGTTGAAGCTCACACAAATGACCTCATCCCATGGCTCCAAGCTATCCAGGTCTGTAACTGCACATTGCAGGCAAACTTCAGTGTGATCACAGATTTTTAAAAGATTTTAAAACATTGCGTCTATGCCCTGCTGCACTTTGGACTCTGATTGCTGGAAGGAGGTGTCTTGTCCGGAACTCAGAAATACCTAATTTTGGTTGTAAATTAAACTTCTCTGTAGTTCTCACTTTTGTGGTGGTAAAGATAGTATTTGCTCTTTCCCTCTGGAGTTTAGTTATCATTCTACTAATAACATCGGTGAGAATGTTTCTCTTCCTCTTCCTGATTGGGACAGCAATGTGCTCTTGTGACCAAGAGGGCAAATGGAATCCTGGGGTGCAGCAAGAAAAGTGTGGCCAGCGTGTCCAGGGAGGTTCCTCTCCCTCTCTACTCTGCCCTGCTGAGACCACAGCTGCAATCCTGTGTCCAGTTCTGGCCTCCCCAGTTCAAGAGAGACAGAGACCTGCTGGAGAGAGTCCAAGGATGCTTAGGGGACTTGAGCATCTCCCTGTGAAGAGAGACTGAGAGCCCTGGGGCTGTTTAGTCTGGAGAAGAGAAGGCTGAGAGGGGATCTGATCAAAGTCTATCAATAGCTGAGGGCTGGGGGTCAAGTGGAGGGGGCCAAGCTCTTCTCAGTGGTGCACAGTAATAAGCCTAGGAACAATGGAGACAAACTTGAACGTGGAAGGTTTCAGCTCACCATGAGTAGAAACTTCTTTACAGTGAGGTTGACAGAGCTCTGGAGCAGGCTGCCCAGTGAGGTTGTGGAGTCTCCTTCTCTGGAGACTTTCCAAACCCACCTGGATGCATTCCTGTGCAGACTCCCCTGGGTGATCCTGCTCTGGCAGGGGGCTTGGACTGGACGGTCTCTGGACATCGCTTCCACCTCTAACATTCAGTGATTCTGTGATAATCCCATGCTTTCCCAACACAGACCAGCAGGTTCTCTTACCTGCTGTGTTTATTGTATTTAAAGATTTATGTTGTTGTTGAGTGATGTAATGTTGTAGGATCATGGTTGGAGGCTGGCTTTTGTCTCCAAAATTGTTTGGCTTTTCCAGTGTAGATATTTTATAACATCATATATATTCATCATGGGGAACTTGGATGCTTTCAGAAAGAACAACTTGAGGTTTCTTTTGCCCAAGTTTGTATTTTGACACTTAGTCTCAGGTATAGGGATTTATTTATTTTTTCTGTCTGAATATCATGGGACTAGATCTGAGCTCTTGAATGTTTTTGCTGCTTCTTCCACATGGAGCTTTTTACTCAGAAGGCATTTTTCTGCTGTTGGCTGGTCTTCCATCTCTGATAGTACAGACAACTTCAAATTGCCTGGAAACTGTCACTTTTCAACACTTGTCAAGAACACATTTGTTATCTGTGGTGGTTTTAGGCTATGCCTTTAAAATTCAGTTGCAGCTTTCAAGCAGAAAAGTATAAGTAAATCACTACTGGGTGTAAAAAGGAAAAGAAAAGATTATTCTAAACAAATTCATTGGGTAAATGTCTGGCATAAGAGGAGCTGTATCATAACAATTCTTCCCTTTTCTCTTTTGATTTCTGGCTGTTTTGCTTCACTCAGGAGAGATAACCTGCTTTTGGCTATGTCTAATTCCTCTACTCCTTTCTCTGTCCCTTTTGTAAGGTGGGTGTGTGTGTGTGAGGGGACGGCAGGCAGGGGGAAGCTAGTAGCTTCCCCTGGTCCTTGGCCAGCAGGATCCTTGTGCTGTTTATTACTTGTCAATATCTGTATCATATTGAAACTCCTGTATATTTTGTACATCTTCGTTGAATTCCATTGAAGAGTGTAGTTCTTGCTTGTAAACACAGCTTCATTTGCTTCTAACTGAACTGCTCTGGCTAAGTTAATGCTGGGGGCAAACTTCAACCAACCACAGTTATCGTTGTCCAAGTTACTGCATGCTGATGTTTCTCCTGGATTAAGTAAAGCTGGATCTGATACTGATCTCAAACTACAGTGCCTGTACTGCCACTCTGCAAAGTGATGCAAAATGCTTTTTAATGCAGTGACTTTCAACTACTCTTCTATTTCACAATAGATTTAAAAACACATTTAGATTTACCACACTGTCTGTTCTGTGTGGCCTGAAGCCCAAGCCTCATCACACAGCCATGATGGATGGCTCCACCTGATAGGGGCCACCTGAGAGGTCACAGTCACCCCACGAGGTGTGTGTGGTGTGCAGGGAGGTGTTCTGGTAAAGGCTGGTGGCACCCACTGGGCAAAGAAGGTGGCAGATGAGAAGGACCCATGAAGTCTTACTCAGATGTAAACTCACTGTGAAGGTTGCCTGGCCACATCTCTATCCCTTAGCAGCAGCCCAAGATAAAACTGTTTTTTCCTCATCAAAGATTCTCTTTATTTATAATGCAATTCACTTGTTATTGTATTCAAGCCTAATTCACACTAGCTGTATGGTTCCCTGTGTCCCAAAGGCTGCCTGACATTATACCATAAATGTCTCAGCTTCTGTTAAGTCTTAATGAGAAGCAAAACTGGCTTAAATTAACCAGGTCTGACTATAGCAGTATTTTAGCAGTGTTATTTATGACTATATGCAGAAAGAGACTTATAACTCAGAGGATTATCCACTGTTGTATAAAGAAGGGGGTGGGGTGGTGGTGGTGTCATAACATTTTAATGCTTTTCAAGGCTTTCTGAAATTGAGTTCTCCCTTGGTTACCCTTGCAACCAGAAATATTTGTGTTTTGTTTCTGTTTCATCTCCAGCCTTTGTAGAAAAGCCCTGTGGATCAGTAGAATGAAACCAGTAGGTTGTACCTGAAATTAAGGAACAAATTGTCATGCTATTGTATGTCTCTAGAAGTAACTAAGAATCTGTTAGGGCTCCCTTGTTTCCAGAGATTTACATCTAATGATGCAACTCACTTCTGCTTCTTCTCTAATTGAGAAGATTTTGCAGCACTGTAAGGATAATACTAATTCCTTCAATTCCTGTTCGTGGGGGGGGGGGTCATGTCTAAACTGCTTTGAGCTGTGTTTCCTATCTCCCTTCAACCTCTTGCTACAGGATTGTGACAAAAAAAAATACATCTTCCACAAAACTCCCCAAAGAAGGACCTTGGAGTGGTGGTGGATAGCAAATTAACCATGAGCCAGCAACGTGCCCTTGGGGCCAAGCAGGCCAATGCTACCCTGGGTGCAGGCTGCATGAAGAAGCATGTGGCCAGCATGCTGAAGGAGGTTCTCCCCCTCTACTCTGCCCTGCTGAGGCCACATCTGGAGTACTGTGTCCAGTTCTGGGCTCTCTAGTTCAAAAAAACCAAGGAACTGCTGGAGAGTGTCCAACAGAGTGATACAAAGATGATTAGGGTGCTGGAGAATCTCTCTTATGAGGAAAGGCTGAGAGACCTGGGGCTGTTTACCCTGGAGAAGACTGAGGGGGAGGGGGGCTGTCTGATAAATGCTTATAAATGTCTAAAGGGCAGGTCTCAAGAGAATCTGCACACCCTCTCTTCAGTGCTACCCAGTGATAGTACAAGGGCAAGTGGGCACAAACTGGAGCACAGGAAGTTCCACCTAAACATAAGGAAAAGCTTCTTTACTTTGAGGGTGGTAGAATACTTGAACCAGGCTGCCCAGACAGGTTGTGGAAAACCTCAAAACCTGCCTGGGTGTCATTCTGGGAATCTTGCTCTAGGTGAACCTGCTTTGGCAGTGGGGGTTGGACTACATTATGTGCAGAGTTCCCTTCTAACCCCTACTGTTCCGTGATTCTGTGAAAACAACTTTTATTACATGACAGTTGCTGCCCTAAGCTATATTGTGAAAGTATAATACAGCTGTCATCTAAGTTGTGTACTTTCAACAAGTGTAATACTTGTCAGAAAACAAGTGTGACCTCCTTAAGGCTACCTGCAGCTTTTCTTTAGTCTGTGATTTTCTACAGCTTGTAACACTGGGAAAAACACTTCCTCACCCTGATGTAATGTCTCCAGCGTTTTCCCTGGCATTGCTAAAGGCATTTGTTCAGGATATGCCAAAAGGCATGTCTGCAGCCAAGACTTGTGTGATCAGAGGCCTACCATGGCTAGGCTTGGCTACAGTGCTCTAACCCCAAACTGATGAACTAGCAGCAAAACAGTTTCTGCCTTTCCTTCTAGGAAAACTTCAGCCTCCTGTAGTGACCAGCGTGCATTAAATAGGTTTATAGGGTACCAAGAAAAAGAGTTCTCGGTTCAGAGTTGTGTTCCTGTGTGATCTGGTATAGGTGCTCCTGCTCTGGCAGGGGGGTTGGACTCCGTGATCTTTCAAAGTCCCTTCCAGCCCCTGAAATACTGTGGCACAGTGAAAGGCTGAAATAATGTACTCCTTTCTTGGTTGCTTTTCATCATTATTTGCCAATATTAAGCATGTTTTTAGAAAAGAGCTGTCCCACAACTGTTGATCCAGAGTGGCTTCAGAAAACAAAGATAAAATGCTGCTATCTCTTGAGCACTGAACCAGACTTTCCAAACACTCACCAGCAACAGCATCACTGCATATTAGAACCATAGACCCTGGACATAAAATCACAAAATTGTCAGGGTTGGAAGGGACCTCAAGGATCATCCAGTTCCAACCCCCCTGCCATGGGCAGGCACACCTCACACTACAGCAGGTTGCTCACAGCCACATCCAGCCTGGCTGCAAAAACCTCCAGGGAGGGATGAAGCTTCCACCACCTCCCTGGGCAACCTGTGCCAGTCTCTCACCACCCTCATGGGGAAGAACTTCTTCCTAACGTCCAATCTGAATCTACCCATTTCTAGTTTTGCTCCATCCCCCCCCAGTCCTATCACTCCCTGATACCCTCAAAAGTCTCTCCCCAGCTTTCTTGTAGCCCCCTGCAGATACTGGAAGGCCCCAAGAAGGTCTCCAGATTGAACAGCCTCAACTCTCTCAGTCTGTCCTCATAGCAGAGCAGCTCCAGCCCTCTGCTCATACTCGTGGCCCTTCTCTGGACATCTTCCAGCACCTCCAGATCCTTTCTGTAATTGAGGCTCCAGAAGGGGACACAGAGCTCCAGGTGGGGTCTCACCAGAGTGGTCTCAGAAGGTGGGGTCTCACCTTGCCCTGCTGGCCACACTTCTCTTGCTGCAGCCCAGGTTCTGGTTGTCTCTCTGGCAATTCTTGTGTCATCTTTTATTCTTCTTTTGGCTTTCACCTTTGGGAGTGATTTCCCATGCCTCTCAGTGTTTGAGTCTTAGTGAAAACACAGGAATTCTGGCAAGGCAGGAATTTTAAACTCCAGAAAATAAAAGTTTCTCTTTCAAACCAAACTATTGCAGTTTAGAACTAAAATTTTAGTTGTAAGCAGACTTTTCTGGAGGACTGGACAGACTGAGAGGGGTGGACTCAGAGTTCATGTTATAACAAAGACAAATCTCTCACTCAGATGGTCTGAAGAAACAGCTTATGTTCTGCAATACAGGCTGCTATCTTTCTTCCTGCTTGGGCTTTGGGCTGTGCTGTTCTCCCTCTGACCTTATGGTTTCTCTATTTTGGCTTCTGTAATGTACAGGGGGGTAGAGAGGGAATACGTGGGGTTGTATAGCCTGCTGGGGTCCTTTTGTCCCCATGAGGGGATAGAAGAGCTGAATTAAGATTCAGGGTGAGCTGTGCTGTTAAGCTGTGTGTGTATATGCAAATACACCCTCGACATGCCTACTGCCTTTTATACTTTTATAAATACAATTCCATTTTAACTCCCAAATTCTGAGTGTGGTGAATTTGCTCTTTGGGGCAGCTTTTATAAAAGAAGTTACTGGGGGTATCCAATCCAACCCACAACACAAACCTAGGCAGAAGTCCTGAGGTTTCTACAGCAGTTTTCCCATAGTTTCCAAAACTGTAGTTTGGAACTTGGCTGGGAACAGGGCCAAGCTTGTAAAATGTTTCTTGAAAATCAGCTCCCTGACATAGAATAGAATAGAATAGAATAGAATAGAATAGAATAGAATAGAATAGAATAGAATAGAATAGGATAGAATAGGATAGAATAGGATAGAATAGAATAGAATAGGGGTAGAATTAACCAGGTTGGAAAAGACCTTCAAGATCATCAAGTCCAACCTATCACCCAACACCATCAGCTAAACCGTGGCACTGAGTGCCCCATCCAGTCTCTTCCTGAACAGCTCCAGTGATGGTAACTCCACCACCTCCCTGGGCAGCACATCCCAATGGCCAATCTCTCTTTCTCCTAACATCCTAAGAATTTCTCCTAACATCCAGCCTGAACCTCCCCTGGTGCAGCTTGAGACTGTGTCCTCTTGTTCTGGTGCTGGTTGCCTGGGAGAAGAGACTTACCCTCAGAGTGTATTGGGAATACTATGGGCAAAGTCTTGTGGAACTTGCAGACAAACTTTCACATGTTTTCACACATTCAGATTTCTATTTCCATGTAACCCCCAATTTAAAGCAAATAAATCAATGAATAAATAAACCCAGTTGTTCACAAGCACAACTGCCATCAAGCTGCATCCATCTGCATTGCTATAAAGAATGAGAGATAGGGATGATTATTTTTGCATGCAGTTTGAAACAATACTGATGGCTGTATGTTTGAAAACCTTTCTGTATGTATGTATTATGATTCTAATCATCTGGGAGACTTGGTGGACAACAAGTTCTGCATGGGACAGCAATGTGCCCTTGTGGCCAAGAAGGCCAATGGGATCCTGGGGTGCATTCAGAGGAGTGTGTCCAGCAGATCCAGGGAGGTTCTCCCCACCCTCTGCTCTGCCCTGATGAGACCTTACCTGGAATACTGCATCCAGTTCTGGGCTCCCCAGTTCGAGAGGGTACAGGCTCTGCTCAGTGATAGGACAAGGGGCAATGGGCATAAACTCCAGCACACCTCAACATGAGGAGGAACTTCTTTGCTGTGAGGGTCCCAGAGCTCTGGAACAGGCTGCCCAGAGAGGTTGTGAAGTCTTCTTCTCTGGAGACATTCAAGCCCCACCTAGATGTGTTTCTGTGTGACCTGTGCTGGATTCTATGGTCCTGCTCTGGCGGAGGATTGGACTTAATGATCTCTGGAGGTCCCTTCCAACCCCTATCATCCTGTGAGCTGTGATCCTATTTACAAAGGAGGGTTGTGATCCGAGATCAGTACAGAATAATCCAATCCTGTCTCTGGGTGTTTGTTTCCCAAGTAAATTTGTGTGAATAGATTGCTCAGGAAATGTGGGTTTTCACATCCCTTTTTGGCTCTGTGGAAGTACTTTAGTGCAGTGATCATGGGGCAGTCATACAGGCATTCATAATAAAAGCACAGGATAAGACTCAGGTTTCTGGTTCTGGAGGCACAGAGAACCATTTCCTGGGTTTAATCCACAAGGTATTCTTTCTCCTGCCTTATATCATTCTTACAGGTTTAAGTTGAAATTTAAAACATCACAGGATTTGGTGTATGATGGTTTTAGGCTATGCCTTTAAAATTTTTCACATATCTTGAGCAGAAAAGTAGTAAAATGTCAATAAATCACTATTGGGTGTGAAAAGGGAAATAATGATCATTCTAAACAATCCCATTGAAGAGATACAGGACTAAAACTAGTTGTACCAAAACAATCTCTCTTTCTCCTTGCTGCTTTGCTCTGGGAGAGATAATAACTTGCTGCTGCTTGACCTTGACTGCATTGTTTGGCTGAGTCTAACATCCCTCTGCTCCATTCTTGCTTGTCCCTTTTGACCAGGGGGGTCCTTATGCTGTTGGTTAATTGTAAATCCCTGCAGATATTGTATCTCCTGGATATTTTGTACATATTCATTGCATCCCATTGTAGACTGTAGTTTTGCTTGTAAATACAGCTTCCATTTGCTTCCAACTGAGATTGTCTGGCAAAGTTCATGTTGGGGGGGTGGGGCAGATTTTCAACCCACCACATGGTGGAATATATCGTATCTATCGACTGGCAACACACTGTTTCTGAGGGCTTGTAAAAGCTCTTGTGGGGCTAGCTCCCTATTCCCACTCCTGTGTTAGCTAATTCAAGAGCAGCATGTGGGTACATTGCCTTTCTTAACATGTCAGGTAAGAAAAACTATTAAAAAGGGCATCTGTGTGATTGTATCTTCCCATCTGTCTGAACTCACTGTCATGGGACAGTAAGTTCCTTTAAACATCCCCTGAGTGAAACCAAGAAGGGTCTGAGTAGTTGGTTGAGAAAGGCACTTTAATCTTACTGTTGCAAAAGGAAAACGTCAAAGTGTAGGGAAGGAAGAAAAACAAGAAAAGAGAGGAAGTTAGGAAAAGTTAGTTGTGAAAGCTACCACCTGTGGCATCCCCACAGTCTGATTCATCTTCTAGTTCATGGAATCATAGAATCATCCAGGCCAGAAATCACCTCTGAGATGATCCTGCTCAGCCCTTTTCATAGAATCATAGCATCAATAAGGTTGGAAAAGAGCTCAAGTCCAACCTGTCACCCAACACCTCATGACTGCTAAATCATCGCTTCAAGTGCCACGTCCAAGCCTTTTTTGAACACCTCAGGGATGGTGACTCCACCACCTCCCTGGGCAGCACATTCCAATGGCCAATCTCTCTTGCTGGGAAGAACTTTCTCCTCACTTCCAGCCTAAACCTCCCCTGGCACAGCTTGAGACTGTGTCCTCTTGTTCTGGTGCTGCTTGCCTGGGAGAATACACCAACCCCCACCTGGCTACATCCCTTCAGGGAGTTGTATACAGCAAGAAGGTCTCCCCTGAGCCTCCTCTTCTCCAGGATAAGCAACCTCAGCCTCTCCTCACAGGGCTGTGCTCCAGACCCCTCCCCAGCTTTGTTGCCCTTCTCTGGACACCTTCCAGCAACTCAACATCTTTCCTAAACTGAGGAGCCCAGAACTGGACACAAGACTCAAGGTGTGGCCTAATCAGTGCTGAGCACAGGGCAGAATGACCTCCCTGCTCCTGCTGGCCACACTATTGCTGATGCAGGCCAGGATGTCATTGGCCTTCTTGGCTACCTGGGCACACTGATGGCTCATATTCAGCTGCTCTCCAGCCACTCTGACCCCAGCCTGTAGCACTGCATGGAGTTGTTGTGGCCAATGTGTAGAACCCAGCACTTAGATGTGCTCAATCTCATGCCCTTGGACTCTGCCCATCTGTCCAGCCTGGCAAGGTCCCTCTGCAGAGCTCTCCTACCCTCTAACAGATCAACACCTTCCCCCAGCTTGCTGTCATCTGCAAACTTACTGATGATGGACTCAATCCCCTCACCCAGATCATCAGCAAAGATATTGAACAGGATGGGGCCCAGCACTGATCCCTGGGGGACACCACTACTGATTGGCTGGCAGCTGGGCTCGACCCTTCAGCCAGTTCCTAACCCAGCTCAGAGTACTGCTGTCCAAGCCAGGGGCTGACAGTTTGGCCAGGAGTTTGCTGTGGGGGACGGTGTCAAAGGCCTTGCTGAAGTCTAGGCAGACTACATCCACAGCCTGCCCCACATCCACCAGGCAGTCACCTGGGCATAGAAGGAGATCAGGTTGGTGAGGCAGGACCTGCCCTTCCTAAACCCATGTTGGCTGGGCCTGATCCCTTGGCCATCCTTCAGGTGTGCAGTGATTGCCCCCAAGATGATCTGCTCCATGATCTTGCCTGGCACTGAGGTCAGGCTGCCAAGTCTGGAGTTTGCAGATTCCTCCATCCAGCCCTGCTTGTGGATGGGCGTCACACTGGCAGCTTCCAGTCACCTGGGACCTCACTGGTGAGCCAGGACTGGTAGTAAATGATGGAGAGCTCATCTGCCAGCTCTCTCAGCACCCTAGGATGGATCCCATTGGCTCCCATGTGGGAACTGCCAGTTCCTGTGCCTTCAGGAGCTCCTGTTTGAAGTAGGTCTGACCGTCCTGGACTGCTTGGTTCTTAAGGACCCCTTTGTTCTATTGCTCACCCCACCACATCTGTCACTACACCATGTCCCCAAGCATCAGATGGCTTTTAAAAACCTCCAGGGCTGGCAATTCAGCCCCCTCCCTGGGCAGCAGTTCCAGTGCCTCACAGCCCTTTCCATGAAAAAATATTTCCTAATGTGCAGCCTAAACCTCCTCTGGCACAGCTTGAGGCCATTCCCTCTTATTCTATCATGAGTTACTTGTGAGAAGAGACCTGTGCCTACCTCTCTAGACCCTCCTTTCAGTTTGCTGGGGGAACATTCTGCCCCAAGTTAGTAGTCTCTTCTTTTCTATTGGGTTGTGTGGTAGGTTGAGAGAGGGCTTAGCTCTCCCTCCTCCACAGAGTAAGAAACCACAGCTAACTCAGTCGAAGAGCAAAAGCTATATATTTACAAGCATATATGGAAAGCAGGTTATATATAACACAATATATACAGGTATTTACAATATATACACAGAAATACACAGCAAAGACAAATAACACAACAAAAATCCCTCCCTCAGGGAGGGATCCCCTCTTTGGAACC
Source organism: Dryobates pubescens (assembly GCF_014839835.1). NCBI lineage: Eukaryota > Metazoa > Chordata > Aves > Piciformes > Picidae > Dryobates > Dryobates pubescens. The sequence goes on from NC_071612.1 coordinate 29,045,756, forward strand.
CCCTCTCTCCCCCCCTTACCTCCCTTTTTCCCCAAAAAGGGGTTAGAGAGAGAGAAAGGCAAGTTACTAAGGAAAAGAGTTGTTAGCAAGCCTCAAAAGCCCATGCAGGATTAGTGTTTGCTTATCTGAAGGCCAAGTCCAGCAGTTCGCAGAAGAAGCAGGCAGGGAGAACAGGCTGAAACACCAAACTCCCCCAACTCCCAAACCGAACTGAACTGAGGAAAAAAATTTTCCAACCGCTTCACAATCTAAAGCTGAATTTTTGTTTATCAACCAATGAAATTCGTTTAGAATATCAGAATGTTTTGGTTCTAGTACCAAAAACATTAGCCAGTGTGTTCCAGCAGTGTTTGTTCTTAAAGGCACAGCCTCAAACGACCACAGGTTGTCATCTTATATATGAATTTTCCATCCCAGAATTACTTAGCATATTGCAAGAGGTGTTTTGCTTAACCACATCCAGCACCTGACAGTAGTGTGCATGGCCAGTACCTTCAGTAAGGGTCCTCAGAGAGGCTTAGGTAGTCTTCAAGGTTGCTGAGCCCCTTATTCTTCCAGGTCCTTGGTTTGGGCAGGGGTTAGGTGGAATCTCTTAGAATCAGCTCCACATGTAGGTTTGTAAGAAAGCTGGAAGCCTTTAGTTTCTGTCCTGCTGCCATGGGAGTGATGCCAGTTGGTGTTTTCTCTGTTCCAGCAGTATCAAGACAAACAACCAACACAATCTCTTACACTATCTAGAAGCTTCAGGACCGAAACTATTCCACACCATCACGCTGTGCTTGTAGTGACTATTTTAGAAGCCAATATTGTCCCACAGTGTACCAAATGCAGCAGTATGATAGACTGATTATTTTGAATGCCTTGAGATTTTGAACACCTGCTTCTTTTTTATTGTCCTATCCATTTTGCAGGACCATTGTTACCTTATAAAACTGCAAACAAATTTTCTGTGCAGTAAGTACTAATGGCATTACTAATGAATATCCATTTCTGAGCTGAACAACTACTGTGCTGCTGCTTGCAATATCAGAATCATACATGAGACAATTGACCATCTGCTAGTGATCTGCTATGATACTGGCTGGGCACATCAATACAGGTAAATATTGCCTTCCATTGAAAAGGTTCATCGAGTAATCCAATCTTTATTGTTTGTGCTGTCTGTACAGCCCAGCAGCTTTTTGTAGAGTTTCTATTAAGAAAGCTCCCCATGAGCTGGCAGTGAGCTCATGCAGCCCAGCAGGCCAAACGTATCCTGGGATGTATCAGGAGTGTGGCGAGCAGGGCAGAGAGAGGATTCTCTCCCTTTACTCTGCTCTGCTGTGACCCCACTTCCAATCCTGCCTCCAGTTCTGGTGTCCCCACTGTAAGAGGTACATAGATCTGCTGGAACAAGTCCAGAGGAAGGCCACAGAGATGATCACCTGAAACACCTCGGCTATGAGGATAGGTTGAGGTTTTTGTTGGGGTTTTTCAGCCTGGAGAAGACTCCAGGGGCACCTCATAACTGCCTTCCAATAGCTGAAGGGATCCTGCAGGAAGGCTGCAGAGGGACTTTTTACAAGAGTGTCCATTAACAGGACAAGGGAAATGGATTGAAATGGAAGGAGAATAGGTTTAGATTGGAGCTTTGGAAGAAATTCTTCACCAGGAGGTTATCAAAACTCTGCAATGGATTGTCCAGAGAGGCTGTGGATGCCTCCTGGCTGGAGTTGTTGAAGGCCAGGTTGGATGAGGCCTTGAGCAAGCTGGGCTGGTTGAGAGGTGTCCCTGCCCATGGCAGGGAGGTTGGATTGGATGATCTCTGAGGTCTCTTCCAGCCTAGGGTGTTCTTTGATTCTGTGAGAATCACATCAGTCACTCGGCACAAGTGCTCTTCTTTTTCATAAGAGAATGCCAATTGATGACTCTTCCATGCTGACATCTCTGCTGTGGTACCTTGGCTCTCTAGCAGTGCAATTAATAAATCTCTGTTTGCTCATTTTGTCAGAGTAAGTTTATTGGTATAATAAAATAATGTTTTATTGATGAATGAAGCTCTCCAAGTCTTCAGCTTGGTTAATTTCTTAGTGTGAAAATGAAGTGGATGGGTTTCTCTGTTTGTTTGTTTATTTATTTATTAAGCAAACACAGTATTCTAAAAATAATTTCATGTGAGGGCTTTCCTCATTAATATATTGCCATGGAATTATTTTCCTTGGTTTTGTCTTTCAATTAGCTCATTGCAACATTACAGTTATGAGGTTTTTTTCAGTTTTATTTAAGGAAGTAGTCACATTTTCTACTTGTTTTTTTAATTGACTCTGTCCTGTTCACAGACACACTGAACTGTAGCCAAGAATTGTAGACAGGTAGCTGAGCTCCTTTTACCCCAAACTGTCTCTGCTGCAGGTAGATTTTAAAAGTCTCTAAATCATGAAGGTGTAGGGTATCATTTAGAAATTATCTGGTTTGGGTTTTGGATGATATATGCTGTGTTCCCAGGCTAGAAGAGCTCCTCTAAGAGAAATAAAGCAAAAAAGGGACTTTAATATCGGGTAATGATGGGACTGGGGGAATGGAGCCAAACTAGGAGTGGGGAGATTCAGATTGGATGTTAGGTAGAAGTTGTTCCCCATGAGGGTGGTGAGAGACTGGCACAGGTTGCCCAGGGAGGTGGTGGCAGCCTCATCCCTGGAGGTTTTTGCAGCCAGGCTGGATGTGACTGTGAGCAACCTGCCGTAGTGTGAGGTGTGCCTGCCCATGGCAGGGGGGTTGGAACTGGCTGATCCTTGAGGTCCCTTCCAACCCTGAAAATTCTGTGATTTTATGTCCAAGTCCTAAACTTGAGTTTGCCTTGAAGAGGTAAACTCTGAGCCTGTATATTTCCTAGTACAAATATATGTTACATTTTATTAAGTTTCAATTCAGATTGTTGTAATACCTCTGCATGTCATTTTCTCTCCCATTTTTTCAATCTGTTTGATATTTGGGGCCCTGAAGAAGTCAGAGAACTGTTTTTAGGTTTTTTTTTGTTTTGTTTTGTTTTACATAACCCTAAAGGGAAGTTTGCTTTTGTTCCTCATTTCTAGGGACACCTGTGCACTGCTGAGTTTAATTGGGCTACAGCTGGTGCCACTGATGTGTGGAGCGAGCAAGGTTTTGCAGCCTGCCTGGAAACCTTGACTTTGTGTGTCATTGTCTGCTTCCTCAGCTATTAGAGTACTTACATAAGTTAGGAAGTGTGCTAATTTTTAGGGCAGTGCATTCTCTGCCGGCTGGGACAGCTGACACAGGGAGATCAGTGTTGAATGAAGAGTGCATTGCACACGAGTGCAGAGCACCCCCGAGAACACCCACTGAGTTTCATTGCTCTTTGGAGACCTTAGGTGGGTTTCTTACAAATGCTGTAATAAGGAGTCAGCCTCTTCAGAATGCTGAGGAGAGTTTGGTATAGAAGGGAGAAGAGCTACACATTTTCTGGCTTTACAAATGTGGTTGAAAACAATCTACTTATTTCCCCTGTCCTAAGTAGGGGGGTTGTGGAGTCTCCCTCTCTGGAGATATTCAAACCCCACCTGGATGTGTTCCCCGTGTGATCTGCTCTAGGTGCTCCTGCTCTGGCAGGGGGCTTGGACTGGATGAGCTTTTGAGGTCCCTTCCAATCCCTAACATTCTGTGAGCCTGTGATCTTTTCTGTGAAGTTCTAGAGGGCTGGTAGGGTGAAATAAGATGGAACTGTGCGCTAAATATGCTGCTCAGAAAGAAGAGAAATATCAAAAGAAATCACTTTCTGGTTAGCTTTTTAGTTATAGGATGTATTAAGTTTAGGAGCAGTAATAAACCAAGTAGTATTGAACTTAAAATATCTTTTGCTTAAAGGGTGATTAAAAGAATCAAGCAAGGAAATCAGGATGTTGTGCAGTGTGCACAGAGAATGATCTACTGTTCTTCGTTCTTACACACACGAATACCATAGGATTCCTAGCTGGCTTACACATGCAGTAGTAAGTCACTGCTTGCAGAAACTGCAGATGGTGGCCCAACTAATAAAGCAAGTTTACCAACTGATGTAGTTCTCTCAAAAGCAGTTCAGAGCACCCACATGCCCCCTGGCAGAGCAGAAAGCCTCCCTGGCGTGGCAGGTGACAGCAGTGAGTCTGGCTGCCATCGCTGCTCTGCCCAAGAGCAAAGGCTTGTCAGCCTGTACAGCTGAAATGACTTCAGCACAACCTTCCTGTGGTGGCCCTCAATTACCACAGACGGCCTTAGCCATTGGCACTTTGTGAGGATATGCTGCCAAAGGACCAGCTGCTTCCTGTAGCAGACCTGCCATCTGGAGCTCAGAAAGTGATCCCTTTGATCGACATCTCTGGCAGGGAGCAATTTGCAGCATGCCATTTTTCCTCTTCTCCTTTATCTTTTTTCTTTTTTTTTTTTCTTCTTCTTCTTTTTTCTTTCCATGAAATGTTGGAGGGTTTTGTATGGAAAAGTTTGTGGAGAGATGTGAAAAAATTAATCTTCTCTCTGGGCAAAGAGTGGGGGAAGTTATCTGATTAATTATTTGGGATTCAGTCTTAAAAAACTAAAGTTCAGAATTAGGAATTGTGCTGGAGGACTGAGGGCTGTGTCAAAGGCTGGCAGCCAGAGAGCTGATTGTGTTGTGGACAGAGCACTATTAAAAAGGATTTTGTTCAGGGTGTGTTTAAAGACTTAAGGGAAAGAAAGTGAAAGATGATGAAATCCTATGCTGAGCTGGAACTGCCAAAGAAAACAATGAACCTGGGAGTGATTTAAACAGGCTTGGATTCAAGTTACATAGAGTCATTTCCAGTTCCATGTAAGAAACAGACTCACAATCATGTGGGATAAAGGACAGAAAAGGGCAACACACCCTCACTACCAGGAGTTAATAAATATTGAGCAGGGTGTCAGGCTGAAGGTAGGACTAGATGCAATTGTACAATACCTGTACCATATAGCAGAGAGCAGTGAGGCTGCATTCTCCTTGTGGCTCTAAATGCTGGCTCCAAAGAGGATCTGATGCAGGTTGTTTGGAAATTGGTTTTTCTAGCAGAGGAGACCTGTGTTTGAAGAGTTACACAGAGTAAGAGCGAAATCATGGTGCTTCTTTGTGAAGTAATTTTGCGTGACCTTTCCCTACAATTTAGTTGCAGCTCAATTTGTTCTGAGAGGGTTCCCAGGGCAGAGCAGGGTCCACAGGGTGGCCACCTTGCTGTGTGGCTGGGCAGCAGGTCATTCACCTTTCTGCAAAAGCAGAGTTGTCTCAGTGGGAGTTTCCACTCCAATTCTCTTAGCAGCTGTAATAAGCTTCTTTGAGGCAGTCCAATCTTGAAACACCTTGTTGAGCAGCAGGCAAACCTCTAGGAAGATCTGGTCCCTTGAAAAGCAGTCCTGGGTTCATCAGTGAGGGACAGAGGGAGCAGGGCAGAGAACTGCAGTAGATGGCAGGGTGATTCGGCTGTACATGAGCATTTTGCTTTATGACTTTGCTCTACTCTTTTACACCTTTGTATCATCTTGGCTACCAAACCAAGAGTTGCTCAGATAAAGATGGCTTCCTCCTTGCCATGACTTAAACAATTTATGCAACAGCGGGATCCTGGTCTTGCTCAAGATGTGTATGAACTGCTTTAATTTACAGACTCTGTACCTGAAATCCAGCTGCTTGTTTTCACACTGGCATCAAGGAGTGTTCAAAATCAATGCTAAAAGAGGAGACCTTCTTGTGGACTTCCAGTACCTGAAGGGGACTACAAGAAAGCTGGGGAGGGACTTTTTAAGATGTCAGAGAGTGATAGGACTGGGGGGATGGAGCAAAACTGGAAGTGGGTAGATTGAGATTGAATGTTAGGAAGAAGTTCTTCCCCATGAGGGTGGTGAGAGACTGGCACATGTTGCCCAGGGAGGTGGAAGCCTCATGCCTGGAGCCAGGCTGGATGTGGCTGTGAGCAACCTGTTCTAGTGTGAGGTGTCCCTGCCCATGGCAGGGGGATTTGAACTGGCTGATCCTTGAGGTCCCTTCCAACCCTGACATTTCTGTGATTCTGTAAGAGTAACACCGAATTAAACAGAAAGCTTTGTTTTATGTGGCTTTCATTCATTGTGATAGAGCAAAATAATTCCTCGTTGCTGCAGTTAATTAAAAGCAGATATGCCATTAAATTATTCCCTTCTCTGGAAACGCTGGTTATTTTCTACAGACTTCAAAACAAGAAAGAATTTCTTTTATATATAAAGGTGTACTTAAGCTATTAGGAAATGAGAGGAGAATTCATCACAACCTTTCTTTCATTCTTGAGTGCTTCAAACTGTAAACTTGTGTTTTTGGATGGCATAGGGAAAGAGCAAATAGATATTTGCAGAAAATTACTTTTGTCATGTGCGGGAAGCTGTGTCCTGCAGAAATACAGTAGGGGAAATGTGTAAAGAAAAGGTTTGCTGAAAACAGCAGTGTGTGTGTCTTACACGTGTTTCCAATGTGTGGTCTAACCTGTGAGTTACAAGACATGCTACTCCATGAGTATGGCCCCTGGATTTCAGTCTGCCTGGGTCTGTTCATGCCAGAATAGAGGTCAGAGGTGCTTCTGCCCAAAGCATCCTTCAGTGATGCCACAGCATTACCACACCGTCAGATTTCACCACTGTTCCTTCAACTGTGGTTGTGGTGGTTGAAGAAGTTACCCACTCTCTGTGGTGGGGTGAGTGATGCCACAGAAGGAGCAGTGGATAGAAATGCTTGCTTGCGCTGTCGTGCCCCCTCCAACAGTCAGTTTTGTGCTCTGATGGTGAGCTGCAGCCACTGAGGCACAGGCACATGCATGCTGCTACTGTCTCTGCTGCAGGTGCAGTGGTTTTTGCCAGCAGGGGCAAGTAGGATCAGTGTCCTCAAGGGGGGCATGTTTGTGGCATTTTGACATTGCCTGCACAGGATGGAATTCCCATGTCTTGCTTTCTTATGCTTGTTGAGAGCAGTAGTCACTGCCACGTGTGGCACTCTTGCTGAGTCACAGAGAGAAGCCAAGGCAGAGATCTATCTGCTCTCTGGAAAGGTCTGGAAGCTGCTGGAGCATGTTTGGGAGCCATGCCTGTGTGGCTGCCCAGGGGCTTGTACTCTGCCCTAGCCATTGGCTTTTGGCCACAGTCAGAGGTAGGATGATCTGATGGTGGAATTTTGCCTGTTTCCTTCTATGTTCTCTTGTTCTCAGCTATCAGGAAGGAAACTTGGAAAGTCTCTATGGTAGAAGCAAACTGCAATGGAAATTAAAAGGAAAAGCAAAAGACTGGAGGATGATTAGGGGAACTGAGCATCTCCCCTATGATGTTTAGTCTGGAGAAGAGAAGGCTGAGAGGGGATCTGATCAATGTCTATCAATAGCTGAGGGCTGGGGGGCAAGTGGAGGGGGCTAAGCTCTTTTGGGTGGTGCACAGCAATAAGCCAAGGAACAATGGAGACAAACTTGAACAGAGAAGGTTTCAGCTCAACAGGAGGAGAAACTTGTTTCCAGTGAGGGTGCCAGAGCGCCGGAGCAGGCTGCCCAGAGAGGTTGTGGAGTCTCCTTCTCTGGAGACTTTCTAAACCCTCCTGGATGCATTCCTGTGCAGACTGCCCTGGGTGATGCTGCTGTGGCAGGGGAGGTTGGACTGGGTCATCTCTGGAAGTCCCTTCCAACCTCTAATGCTGTGATCCTGTCAACTCCCTGGTGCACAAAATTACTGCAGAATTTAATTTTTTATATATATTTTTTTTAATGATACTGCAAGTGGTCCTTCAGAGCAGTATAAGCAGACTGATGGTAAAATGGTAATATTAGGCCTGCAGCAGATGAAATGAAAAACCATTAAAGCACCAGAACTATGGATATGGAAAGCTAGTTGAGGATGAGAAATATTACAGTATCTGGATTTGTCAAAATACAGCAAGTAATCAAAATGCATTTTTCCAAACTGCAGCATCACCTTGGGTCAAAGGCTGATCCAATTTGAAAACAATATTGCATCTTCTGACACCACCCCAGCTTTCTGTTTGCACCATCAGAAACTGAATATAACAGTGTAAAAGGCACTAAACCTGTACACAATGTATTGACATGTGTAGAAACAGAAACATTCAGGTTGGAACAGACCCTCAGGATCACCAAGTCTAACCATGAACCCTAGGTCATGCCTAAACCATAGCCCCAAGCACCACATCCAAACCACCTTGAAACACAGCCAGGCTTGGGGACTCTACCACCTCCCTGGGCAGCACATTCCAATCCCTGACCACTCTTGATGGGAAAAAATTCTTCTTACTGTCCAGTCTAACCCTGCCCTGCTGCAGCTTGAGGCCATTCCCTCTTATTCTATCACTAATTACCTGTGAGGTGAGACCAGCACCAACCTCTCCACAAGGTCCTTTCAGGTTGTTGTAGAGAGCAATGAGGTCTCCCCTCAGCCTCCTCTTATTTCACACCAAACATCCCCAGCTTCATCAGTCACTCTTCACCAGATTTATTCTCCAGACCCTTCACAGCTTCCTTGCCCTCCTCTGTCCTGGCTCCAGTACCTTCACATCTCTCCTGTGTTGAAGTTCCAAAAAACCATCTTTTAGAAAAATAAAATGTATATACACAGTTTAAGAGCTGGCACAAGTTCCCCTTGCCCCCTGCTTAGGGAGAAAGGGCCCCAAGGAAGGCTCAGCCTCCCCCTCCTCCTTGTACCTCTTACAGAAACCAAATAGCAAAGGCCCAAGGTCAGAAGGAAGAGAGCACAGCCTGAACCCCTGCAGTGGAGCAGCAAGATCCAGCAGCCCAGAGCTAGGAGAGCACAAAACAACTCTGCTGCAAGACACAAGGTTTTCAGTACTCCACAGGAATGATGTTAACCTATCTGTTGCTATTACTCTTCAGACCAACTGAATTAGATAGTCCATCTAATTTGCATTATCACAATGCAAACTCCAAGGAGTCCACCCCTCTTGAACTGTCCCAAACCCCAGGGAAATTCTGTTTAGGACTAAACTTCGGTTTCAAACTGTAGCAAATGTCCAAGGTGTTTTCTAAGTAAAGTTAAAAAAAGCATTTGCACTGTGCATCACCTGTAAATACCTTACTGGTGTTGTGTTCCCTCAGCATCACTAATGTGGAAAAGATTCTATGATGGGCTTACAGAGTGGGGTTTGGAACATCTTGTTTTCCTCTATGTACACATCTCACACCTACAGCTGCACAAAGCAGCCCTTCTTCACTGGCAGTGTTATTTGTTGATCCTTAAAGGTTCCATGAATAATTCAGCCCCTTTACCCTTCTTGCTTTGCTGCACACTTATTGAGCTATCAGAGCAGAGTCGTATCAATAAATTCTGGCTTGCTTTACAGCTCAAATTTCATGCTTGGCCTTTCCTGAGCTACATACAAGCAAAAATAAGCAGCTAAGAGAAAAGGAAATACCTGTTTTAGCAAACCTCATCTGTGTGTATAGGCCCTTCCGAGTCCTCCTACATTTAAATAGGTTATTAAAAGGAGCCTTCATTTTTATTTTTATTTTTTGATCAGGAAAACCCTTCTGGGTTACAACTGTGTGCAGCAGTGTGGGGGAGACTTTCAAACACACAATGAAGTCGCAGAGTGCTCTGGGTGCTATCATTAAAGGCCGTGAGCGTGTCGCTGTGTATGAACATACAGCATATCGAATTGGAGGGGTATGGATTTGCTGGGTGGATGTTCAGTGGATAAGGAATTGGCTGGATAGTCACATCCAGAGGGTGGTGCTCAATGGCTTGAAGTCCAGATGGAGAGCAGTGACAGTAGTGTCCCTCAGGGGTCCATACTGATATTTGCATCAGTGCTGTAGGCAGTGGGATTGAGAGCACCATCAGCAGTGTGCAGATGACACCAAGCTGAGTGGTGCTGTCAATGCACCAGAGAGACAGGATGGAATCCAAAGGAACCTGAACAGGCTGGAGAGGTGGTGCCCAGGTTAACCTCATGAGGTTCAACAAGATAAAGTACAGGGTTCTGCACCTGGGCCAGAACAGTCCTCACTATCAATACAGACTGGGGGAGGAGGTGATAGAAAGCAGCCCTGAAGGAAAGGACTTGAGGGTGCTGATGGATGAGAAGCTGGACAGGAGCAGGCAGTGTGAGCTTGCAGCACAGAAGCTAAATCACATCCTGGGCTGCATCAAAAGATTTGTTGCCAGCAGACTCCAGAGAGGTTGATTCTGCCACTTTGCTCTGCCTTCTGCTGAGACCTCACCTGGAGTACTGTGTGCAGGTCTGGAGCCCGCAACACAAGAAGGACATAGACCTGATGGAGAGGGTCTAGGGGAGGCCAAAAAAATGACCAGAGGTTGGGGGGACTATGTGGTTCAGTTGGTACATAAACCTTTTAATCGGGAAGGTTGTGAGTTCAAGCCTGCAGTGGGCAGGAGTGTTCACGCTGGGCAACAGTGTCCTCCCTCTAGAGGCCCAATGGCTTCCTGGCCTGTATTAGGAATAGTGTGGCCAGCAGGAGCAGGGAGGTCATTGTGCCCCTGTACTCTGCATTGGTTAGGCCAAATCTTGAGTCCTGTGTCCAGTTCTGGGCCCCTCAGTTTAGGAAGGACATCGAGACACTTGAATGTGTCCAGAGAAGGGCAACAAGGCTGGGGAGAGGCCTTGAGCACAGCCCTGTGAGGAGAGGCTGAGGGAGCTGGGATCGTTCCACCTGGAGAAGAGGAGTCTCAGGGGTGACCTCATTGCCCTCTACAAGTACCTGAAAGGTGGTTGTAGCCAGGAAGGGGTTGGTCTCTTCTCCCAGGCAACCAGCACCAGAACAAGAGAACACAGTCTCAAGCTGCACCAGGGGAAGTTTAGGCTGGAGGTGAGGAGAAAGTTCTTCACCGAGCGAGTCGTTCGTCATTGGAATGTGCTGCCAAGGGAGGTGGTGGAGTCACTGTCCCTGGAGGTGTTCAAGAGGGGATTGGATGTGGCACTTGGTTCCATGGTCTAGTCATGAGGTCTGTGGTGACAGGTTGGACTCGATGATCCTCGAGGTCTCTTCCAACCTTTGTGATACTGTGATACTGTGATACTGTGGAGCAGTTCTGCTACAAGGACAGGCTGAGGGAGCTGGGGGTGTTCAGCCTGGAGAAGAGAAGGCTCCAGGCAGACCTAATAGCAGCCTGCCAGTACCTGAAGGGGGCTACAGGAAGGCTGGAGAGCGATTGTTTGCAAAGGCCTGCAGGGACAGGACCAGGGGCAATGGCTTCAAACTAGAGCAGAGCAGATTTAGATTGGATGTTAGAAACAAGTTCTTTCCTATGAGGGTGGTGGAACCCTGGAAGAGGTTGCCCAGGGAGGTGGTTGGGGTCCTGGAGATATTCAAGATGACCAACCCTTACTGATGCTATGATTGCCCTGGGCAACCTGATCTAGTTGGGGATGTCCTTGCTGAGTGCGGGGAGCTCGGACTGGATGACCTTTGAAGGTCCCTTCTGGCACAGATCATTCTGTGATTTTCCATGTTATAGTGAGAAGTGGAACCATCGAGTCCCACAAATAGGAGACTTAAATATGAATAAACTTCAACCATTAACTGTGGACAGTTTTTGCAGCTGGTTAATTCACTTTAGTTCACTGACTTTTAATTATGTGCTAAAGAACCTGAAGAGGAAACCATGGCTTTTAATCTTTGTGCAGAGACATTGTCCACATTGGAAATGTGAGGACTTTCTCAGTAAGCATAATGGGGAAAGTGGCTCATTCCTCACTGTCATCAGAATACTTTCCTCCAGTCTTACACCAGAATGCAGAGCTTTCTCCTCAGATTCTACAAGCATCCTGGAGGCTGGGTACCCTTGCAGTCAGTGGGATTCAGGACCCGAGATTCCATCATTAGGCCTGGGTTTAGTTCCTGTAGAAAGGATTAACAGCAATCATTTGAAACTATTTGCACAGGGAAGGGTTTTGCTATCCTCAGTGAATAATAAAAGGTGTTCATCACCATGCTGCTTAACCTTGTCTTAATTAGGAGTGTTTATTAGGAGTCATTGTCTGCAATGATTAAATAAAAAAAGAAATATATTTCTATAATGGAAAAAATTACTTAAAACTAATTTCCTGTGAGCTTCCTTGCGATTAATTTTGTTTCAGAGGAGCAATCATTCAGCCTCTTCTGAAGCTGGAAACCTGATGGCAGTTAAACTAAAATTTCGCTTTGCTCAGTCACCAGCTCCTGAGACAAACTTTATACAGCCTGAGATGCTCAGGGGGTTGGAGCAGCGCTGCTACAAGGACCGGCTGAGGGTGTTGGGGCATTCAGGCCTGGGGAAGAGAAGGCTCGGGGAGATCTAATAGCAGCCTGCTACTGCCTGAAGGGGGCTACAAGAAGGCTGGAGAGAGACTTTGCTAAGGCCTGCAAGGACAGGACCAGGACAATGGCTTCAAACTAGAGCAGATCAGATTTAGATTGGGATATTAGGAAACAAGTTCTTTACTGTGAGAGTGGTAGGACACTGGAACAGGTTGCCCAGGGAGTGTGTTGAGGCTCCTTCCCCTGGAGATATTCAAGGTGAGATTGGAGGAGGCCCTGGGCAACCTGATCTAGTTGGGGATGTCCCTGCTGTGTAGGGAGCTCGGACCGGATGACCTTTGGAGGCCCCCTCCAGACCAGACCATTCTGTGATTCTACAAAAAAGAGAATGTCCCTTTCAAAAGTGCTGTTGTGAAATATAAATCTTAACAGTGTTTGAAGAGAGAATGTAATACAGTACTCAAAATATAACTTTAAATCATATTTTTTTTTCCTCTGGTGATGAAAACAAAGGCATTTGATTCTGGCTTAGGAGAACAAACAGAAAACCCTGGCTACAGGTGAATCTGTGTAGTGATAGGACTGGGGGGAATGGAACAAAACTAGGAGTGAGTAGGTTCAGATTGGACGTTAGGAAGAAGTTGTTCCCATTAGGGTGGTGAGAGACTGGCACAGGTTGCCCCAGGAGGTAGGTGGTGGCAGCCTCATCCCTGGAGGTTTTTGCGGCCAGGCTGGATGTGGCTGTGAGCAACCTGCTGTAGTGTGAGGTGACTCTGGCCATGGCAATTCTATGATTCTATGCCTACGGGTATGTGAGAAGCTCTGTTGTGTCCTGAGTTGCACTATGAGTCGCTTGGCTGCTACATTATTGACTAGATCTCAAGATATATTAAATATATATTATTATTCCTGCTCTTCCACATGGAAAAAAAACAACAAACATTGGTGACAAAAAGGGGCTGGGAAAAAATCTTCTCTGAAGCACAGTTACAATTTATGTGCTGGCAGTGCAGCTTCTCCTAATGTTCTCCATGAGGTAATTTTTTAAGGTGGGGGTTTTTGTTGGTTTTTTTTTGGTTGTTGTTGTTGTTGTTTGTTTGTTTTTGTTGTTTCGTTGTTTTTTTTTAATGGAAAGGGCTGAGGCAGAGTAAGATAAACTTATATCTGCATGAGTTCACAAAGTTGAGATGTGCTCGTTTTCAGAATGAAGTGTATTTAGTATGCCTGAAAAATCATTGAAGGCTTTGGGTTTTGAGTGATTTGCAGCGAGGTCTTTATTGTGACAGCAGTGTCTCTGCTGTGTTTTGCAGTGGATAATTGAGTTGATACTTAGATTAAAATATCAGGGTTACATAAAAAAAACAATAGGTGTATGATTCTATGAGATACCACAGAAACACTTCTAAGAAATTTAATTTTGCTGAGATGTTAGGCTAAAAATGGGAACAGCTGTACTTTCATTTTGGATTTTGGGGGGAGTGTTGTGTTGTTTGTATTTTTTTTTTCCCCCAGACTCTAAGTTTCTAAATATTTTCTGTTATTAAAGCTTGCCTGCTGCTTGTCTTACTGATGCACTCATTTGTGGATGGCAGAGGTGTTAGTATCACAGTATCACTGAGGTTGGAAGAGACCTCGAGGATCATTGAGTCCAACCTGTCACCACAGACCACATGAGTAGACCATGGCACCAAGTGCCACGTCCAATCCCCTTTTGAACACCTCCAGGGATAGTCCTCCAGAGCTTTCCAATGTGGAAAAAATATATTCCATATAATGTTCCAAATCTTCCCACATCTTCTGATTGTCTGAGTATACACTTGCATGTCCTGGCATGTGACTATGCTTGCTTCAAAAAGAGTATTTTAGTCAAAAGTTGCTCATCACTCACATTCCCTAATTATGTTCTGCTGCTCGTATCTCATCAATCATGCAAGTTGTGAGGACAGCAGTTCCAACTTACAGCAGATGGAAATCACCACGTTTTGTGACTATAAATGGTTAATTTGCTGTCCTTCTTTATTCCTCCAGACATAGAGGAAATAAAAGGGAGTCAATTGATAGATGAATTAGAAATTAGCAAGGTTTTTGCACTGGCTGTTATTGCTGGTTGATCTTTTAAACCAGTTTTTCACTTAATGGTACCAGTGAAAGCAGAAGGCTCTCTTTGCTCCAAGAGCTGTTTAGAATTATTACCTTCCACATGATACTGAGTTTCTCAGAGATATGAAGGCAGCAGTGGCCAGTAGATACCAATTCTTCAACACTCTCTGTATAGAAATAGAACTATTGAAAAGAAGACTCTGAGGAGACCTAATTATGGCCTTCTAGTATCTGAAGGGGGCTACAGGAAAGCTGGAGAGGGATTGTTATGTTAAGTTGGAACATTTACTGAGAAAGAAGCACACTTCTTGCAGTATTTGCTGATCCTTCTGCCACCAATTAAGAGGACACCTAATTGTGGCCTTCTAGTATCTGAAGAGGGCTACAAGAAAGCTGGGGAGGGACTTTTGAGGGTGTCAGGGAGTGATAGGACTGGGGGGAATGGAGCAAAACTGGAAATGGGTAGATTCAGACTGGATGTTAGGAAGAAGTTGTTCCCCATGAGGGTGGTGAGACACTGGCACAGGTTGCCCAGGGAGGTGGTGGCAGCCTTCTCCCTCCCTGGAGGATTTTGCAGCCAGGCTGGATGTGGCTGTGACTGGCTGGAAAGCAGCCCTGAAGAGAGAGACTTGGAGGTGCTGGTGGACAAGAAGCTCAACAGGAGCTCTCAGTGTGCACTTGCAGCCCGGAAAGCCAATCAGATCCTGGGCTGCATCAAGAGAAGTGTGGTCAGCAGGGCAAGGGAGGTGATTCTCCCCCCTCTACTCAGCTCTGCTGAGACCCCACCTGGAGTACTGCCTCCAGTTCTGGAGCCCCTATTACAAGAAGGATCTGGAGGTGCTGGAAGGTGTCCAGAGAAGGGCCACAAGGATGAGCAGAGGGCTGGAGCTGCTCTGCTATGAGGACAGACTGAGAGAGTTGGGGCTGTTCAGTCTGGAGAAGAGAAGGCTCTGAGGTGACCTAATTGTGGCCTTCCAGTATCTGAAGGGGGCTACAAGAAGGCTGGGGAGGGACTTCTGTTGTAGTTTGAGTTGTTATTTCTGCCTGTGGTGGGGAGGGGACCTGCCCCAACCCATTACAACTTCTCAGGATCTCAGCTAGTGATAGGACTAGGAGGAATGGAATGAAGCTGGAGGTGGGGAGATTCAGGCTGGAGGTGAGGAGGAAGTTCTTCACCATGAGAGTGGTGAGAAGCCCTGGAATGGTTGCCCAGGTGGTTGGGGCCCCGTCCCTGGAGGTGTTTAAGCCTAGGCTGGATGTGGTTCTGGCCAGCCTGATCTAGTGTGGGGTGTCCCTGCCCATGGCAGGGGGTTGGAACTAGATGATCTTGTGGTCCCTTCCAATCCTGACTGATACTATGATACTACTACTAATAATCCCAAACTCTAGGTGCAAAGTTTCACTAAAAAGGCTTTAAACACAGCCGAGCAATTATTTTCTTTCACTGTAAGCATCTGTTCAGTTTGCCTCCTAATGTAATGCACCCAAGGAAATCACAGACTGTCAAATTGATACTGCACTTAATGCTCACAAATAAATGAAAAAGTAGGCAGCATGCACAAGCACTTGCCTTCTCCACTAAATCACTGGGTGTCAAGTTGTAAACTGGGATGAAACTTGAGGAGTGGATTGTAACCTCTCACTGTGTTCATTATGTAAAAGAGGAGATTATAAATATTTGCCTACAGTGGCACTAAAAGGTTGTTGCACTCTATTTATGAGTGGAGGTTTAGGCTGGATGTTAGGAAGAAGTTCTTCCCAGAAAGAGAGATTGCCCATTGGAATGTGCTGCCCAGGGAGGTGGTGGAGTCACCATCACTGGAGATGTTTAGGAAGAGTCTGGATAAGATACTTGGTGCTATGGTTTAGTTGATTAAATGGTGCTGGGTGATAGGTTGGACTTTATGAACTCAAAGGTCTTTTCAAACCTGGTTAATTCTATTCTATTCTATTCTATTCTATTCTATTCTATTCTATTCTATTCTATTCTATTCTATTCTATTCTATTCTATAAAAGGACTGAGGAAAGGCTGAGGAAGCTGGGGCTCTTTAGCTTGGACAAGAGGAGCCTGAGGGGTGACCTCATTCATGTTTACAAAGATGTGAAGGGTGAGTGTCAGGAGGATGGAGCCAGGCTCTGCTCAGTGATGTCCAATGATAGAACAAGGGGTAGTGGGTGCAAGCTGGAGCAGAAGAGGTTCCACATTAACATAAGGAAAAACTTTTTCACTGTGAGCGTGACAGAGCTCTGGAACAGGCTGCCCAGAGAGGTTGTGGAGTCTGCTTCTCTGGAGACCACATGGATGCATTCCTGTGTGATCTACTGTAGCTGATCCTGCTCTGGCAGGGGGATTGGACTAGATGATCTTTTGAGGTCCCTTCCAGCCCCTAATATTCTGCAATCATGTGAGCAACCTGTTGTAGTGTGAGGTGTCCCTGTCCATGGCAGGAGGGTGGGAACTGGGTGACTCTTGATGTCCCTTCCAACCGTGACAGTTCTATGATTCTACATTCCATTTTCACAGCTTTTCAGGATTTGTTGTTTCTCTTAACTAGGAAAAATCTCTGACATGAACAGGTTGTATCCTAATTTCCTTTGGAAGCTTTCATGCAGCTTTAGACTGTAGTAAGAGTTCAAGTTTTGGTCCCCAGTTCCTACTCTGGGATATTTGCTCTTTGCTCCTGTTGGACCAAATGTCTTGGTCCAGAGGGGGAGAGAGACTCATTTCTGTTTTGAACATTCCTGTGTAGTGAAATTAAAGGCACAAACGAGGCCAAGTATCAAAAGCCAGGCTTTTTATTAACAGAAGGAGGGAGAGAGAGAGGAAAAATGGAGAGAGAGAGCAGAAGAGCAGGAAAGGAATTATATTACCACCACCTCCCCCCACCCCAAGACAATTTAGGTCAGAGGAAAGGTGCTGCTGCTTTGGTTTGGAGGAGAGGTCATCCTTGTTGGCTGTGCTGTCCTCAGTTGGAGAAGGGAAAGGAGAGATTCCAAAGTCCAAGTCCTTCTCTGAGAAGCCTCCCACAACGTGGTGTCTTCAGTAAAGGATGTCTTCTCTCTTCTCCAGGAGGCGTTTTCTTCTTCATGGTGAGGAGAGGGTTCCTGGACTACTTTCAGGCTGGATATATCTGGTCTGTCCGAGCTGCTAAGGCTCAGTGTCTGTTATTCAGTTAATGGCAGCTCCCCCTGCCCCACACCCCAGTCACATTAATGCCTGTGTGACTGCCAGGTGTGCTACCAGTGGGAAGAGCTGACCCAGCAGGCAGGTTTACAACAATCTTGTCTTTTGTTGGGCATTCCAGAGGGTCTTTTCACCATCTCCTCCCTGGGCAGCTGTTGTCTGGGTGAGGAGCAAAGGTGATTTTCACATCAAGAGAGACAAGTCTTTATGTCCTTCATTAAATGGTGTGAAATATTTCACTCCCCACCAGTCAGGTACATGGATCTGACCCTTGGGCTGTATATCAGTTTCTTGATAGCATCTGCCTGTAAGAAACAGCCTACCTCTGGGGCTTGCACACGAATATGTAGTCAGTGTCTTTCCTTCTAGAAGGAGATACTTAATATCAAGCAAAGCACAAGCAAATGATCTAATGACAGAGTCCTACTTAGCCTCCTGTACTCTGCAGGAAAGAAGTATCTCATCAGTTTGTCAGAGCCATACCCTCCACCCCACTCACAAGCTTCTCATTCGGTAGAGTAAGTTATTGAATAAGCCTAACATTTATTATAGCTCTTCTTCTGTGTAAACTCTGTGGGTTTGAGGACAATACGATTTTAAAAACAAAAAACCCCAAACCAATTCCATTAATAACTGCCTCAGATGCCTTTAATTACTTAAGAACAATAAAATCCCATGTAACCATGGAAGATTCATAGAACATCTTGGATTGGAAGGGACCTTAAAGCTCAGCCAGTTCCAACCCCCTGCCATGGGCAGGGATACCTCCCACCAGCCCAGATTGCTCAAGGCCTCCTCCAGCCTGGCCTGGAACACCTCCAGGGAGAAAGCATCCACAGCCTCCCTGGGCAGCCTGTGCCAGTGTCTGTGTCAGTGATTGCAAACAGCAATTTGTGAAAGCCTGGTTTAACAGTGTTTGATAGCTAGCTTCACTCTATTACTTACTAGCTGGGAGTAAGGTACAAAGGAAACCAACTTGAGGTTGGGCTGGAATGGCTTTTAGAGATGCTGGAAATGAGAAGGGTAAGAGAAGCATTCCCTTTGAGTGGCAAGTGCCGGAATGGGCCTCCATGGTCCCTATACTCCCTCTCAGAGACGAGTCTAGGGGCCTAGGTATAGCCTTTGTCCCAGACTTCATCAGCATCTTAGGACCAGTTCAAGAAGGACATGGATCTACTCAAGAGAGCCTAATGGAGGGCTTACAGGATGACTGAGGGACTGCAGCACTGCCTGGTGAGGAGAGGCTGAGAGCCCAGGGGCTGTTTAGTCTGGAGAGGGGAAGAATGAGAAGGGATTTAATAAATGTTTAAATACCTAAGGGCTGGGGGTCAGGAGGCAGGGGACAGGCTCTGCTCACTTCCACCCTGTGATAGGACGAGAGGCAATGGATGGAAACTACAGTACAGGAGGTTCCACCTCAACGTGAGGAGGAACTTCTTCGCTGTGAGGGTCCCAGAGCACTGGAGCAGGCTGCCCAGAGAGGTTGTAGAGTCTCCTTCTCTGGTGCCTTTCCAGCCCTGTCTGGGGGGTTGGACTCGATGATCTTTGAGGTCTCTTCCAACCTTGGTGATACTGTGATACTGTTATGTCTTCCTGTGTGACCTGTGCTGGGTTCTATGGTCCTGCTCTGGCAGGGGGATGGGCTGGATGACCTATAGAGGTCCCTTCCAACCCCTAACATCCTATGAGCCTGTGTGATCCTGTGACTAAGAGAGTTTGGATACAAGGATTTCAGTGGTGGTGATTTAAAATGGCCTTGAAGTGAAGCTGTCAGCCTCACTGGGTAATCCATGCTGCCCATATGAACAGTGCTACAGTAATGATGCTGACTTTGAAATGTGTCATTTTGCATCATTTGCTTCAGAAATGCTGTTTTTGCCAGTGGACCAATTGTAGCACAGGAGATTATTTACTAAGTACCTCTCATTAACCATCTCTGTCACATCTGTTATTTTCTGTGCCCTGCCACTGCATCAGTGTGGTGAAGGCAAAACACTCTTGTGATATGTTGATGTGTCCATAAACAATACATTGTAAGAGGGCCTAAGCATTAAAATCAGAAAAGGCTGATAGCTGCCAATTTTAATTGGGTTAAAACAACTTCTGGTTTTCCATGCGATGGCAAACTCTACAACTGCTCCACTCTTGAGGTGAGTTCATTCTAGCAGCTCACTGAAATGCATCAGAAGTTGTATAAGCTGTGTCAGATGAAGCTGTTTCAGTTTTCTGACAGGGTGTTTGAAGGAAGCCATGGAAGTTTGGTGCAGCTTGTGCTTATTTCAAGAGATTTGGGCTGCCAGGCTTCTTTGGAAATCTACCCTTTAGAAAATCACTGAAATGACCTGGAAGCAGTACATCTCTTATCGCTCATGAACAACAGCTTATGTATAAAGGAGGAAAGTCTTTAAATAAATAAATAGCTTTGAGGCATATAAGTGACTTGGAAATTTCCCTTTCATTCAGGATCAAAGTAATCTTTGACTGATACAATAGTTCTGCTGGGCTTCTTCTCCTGTCTTTGAGGTGCTTTGAACTCTTCCTGCAAATCCTGGGGATCTCTACTGCATCTTGTTGCTTACAAACATATACTGCTTAAGAAATAATGGAATGAGCACTGCTTCATGATGTTTGTGATATTTTACATGATAATATCCTTCTTTATTGTGAATAATATCTTGCTTCAAAATCATCCTAAGTAAATTCAGTGGAAATAAGCCTGAGAAATAATCTGCACTGTAACTGCACTAAAGATATCTGATTGAGTCTGATATGGGACTACAACAGTTTTACTTACCACAGAAGCAGTAAAAGGCTGTTCAAACTAAGGAGTCTAAATCAGAAATAGCATTTGATTGCCTAGATCTCCACAGTTCTCCAGACTGGGCTGATAGGATCCAACCTTACAGTATGTTTTGCTTTCTGGTTTGTGTTAAGAGAAGGATATTTGCCTTTCTTTGATTTCAAGTTGTGATTTCAATTTCTACAGTATGATTTCCAAGGAGAGTCTCATAGTGTGTGTTCAAACCTGGAGTACCTGAGCTACAAGGAGGAGCTGAGGGAGCTGGAGGTGTTCAGGCTAGAGAAGAGGAGGCTGAGGGGAGACCTCATTGCTCTCTGCAGCTCCCTGAAAGGAGGTTGGAGTGAAGGAGCAGCCTCTGCTCCATGGTGGCAAGGGACAGGAGCAGAGGAAATGGTTCCAAGCTGCACCAGGAGAGGTTCAGGCTGGATGCTAGGAAATATTTCCTCTCAGAGAGGGTTCTCAGCCATTGGAATGGTCTGCCAGTGCTGGAGTCACCATCCCTGGAGGTGTTCAAGCAGTGTATGGAGCTGGTGCTTAGGGACATGGTTTAGTGTTGACATTTGAGTGTTGGGTTGAAGGTTGGACTGGATGAGCTTGGAAGTCTTATCCAACCTGATGTTTTCTGTGATGCTGTGATTCTGTCTCCTGTTGTATTTGGTAATCTTCTTCATTCAGCTGCTGCATTTGCTGAGCTCTGAAGCTTCATTTCACAGGAGTATCTGTATCACAGTATCACAGTATCACCAAGGTTGGAAGAGACCTCGAGGATCATCGAGTCCAATTCAAACCTTGTAAATGAGAAGCTGAAGCTGGGGCATTGAACTGCAAGTGTTGACATAGCTGGTCAGAAAATGCCTCTATATTCGTTATACAGTGGAAAAGTGTGCCACCTCAATAAAAAAAAATAATATTCAGCAGAAAAACAAAGCCACATAATGCTCTCAGAGGAAGTCACCAGTGTTCAGTCCAAGTTCCTAGAAAATCTCAGAGGAAGCAACACTTCTGTTTAAAAATCCATATATAAACCAGTTTTTCCTTTGAAAAAAAGTTTCTAAGATGCTCAAAGGTATTTGTTAGTCTTCATTGCTATCCCATCATTCCCACTGACAGCATATTGAGAGACTCAATCTGTCTTTTCCCCCCTTCTTTAGAGACAGAGTGCTAAGATTTAATTGTATCAAAGTATGATGAGGAGCCAGAAAACTGGAAGAAAGAATCTTTAAAAGCAGAGAGTACTATAACTTCATAAAATTAAAAGCTCACCATTCAGACTGGTAAATTAAATTCTTTAGTTCCTGTTTTTCTGAAGGCATAGAATTATAGAATCTCAGAGTTGTTAGGGTTGGAAGGGACCTCAAGGATCAGCCAGTTCCAAGCCCCCTGGGACACCTCACACTGCAGCAGGTTGCTTACAGCCACATCCAGCCTTGCTGCAAAAACCACCACCTCCTTGGGCAACCTGTGCCAGTGTCTCACCACCCTCATGGGGAACAACTTCTTCCTAACATCCAATCTGAATCTACCCATTTCTAGTTTTGCTCCATTCCCCCCAGTCCTATCCTTCCCTGACACCCTCAAAATTCCCTCCCCAGCTTTCTTGTAGCCCTCTTCAGATACTGGAAGGCCACAAGAAGGCCTCCTTGGAGCCTTCTCTTCTCAAGACTGAACAGCCCCAACCCTCTCAGTCTGTCTCCATAGCAGAGCAGCTCCAGCCCTCTGCTCATCCTCATGGCCCTTCTCTGGACACCTTCCAGCCCCTCCAGATCCTTCCTGGAACAGAGGATCCAGAACTGGATACAGAGCTCCAGCTGTGGTCTCAGCAGAGTGGAGCTGAGGAGGAGAATCCCCTCCCTGGCCCTGCTGGCCACACTTCTCTTGCTGCAGCCCAGGCTCTGCTTGGCTCTCTGGGCTGCAAGTGCTCACTGCTGGCTCCTGTTGAGCTTCTCCTCCCCCAGCACCCCCAAGGCCTTTTCTTCAGGGCTGCTCTCAAGCCAGTCCCTGCCCAGCCTATATCAGTGCCTATATCATCCCCAGTCCAGCTGCAGGACCTTGCCCTTGGTCTTGTTGAACCTCATGAGGTTGTCATGGGCTCAGCTCTGCAGCCTGTTCAGGTCTCTCTGGATGGATCCTTCCCTCCAGCTGACAGCTGCACCACACAGCTTGGTGTCCTCAGCAAACCTGCTGCGGGTGCCTCAGTGCTAGTGTCCATGTCTCAGGGCAAGCATGTGGCAAAGCAGGCAGTGAAGGAATGGTGGTGAATCAAAAGGAAAACAAAATAGTCCTCATGAGGAGCCTGAGTGGAGTGGATGTATAGAAGTGGAAACTAATGAGTGCCTTCCAGTGCTCCAGGCTGTGACTGTGTCATGCCATTGCCCTGCATTAATGTAAATGGTAAGCCAGCATGATTCTAACAGCCATAGTTCTGCTAATTGATTACTTTTGTGGCTTAATGATGCCAGGAATAAATGCCACATTTCTCAGTAAACTACATCTGACTGACACTTCAGCCAGCTTTATGCTCAGCTCTGAACCATGGGACTGTGAGCTGTACCCTGCTCGCTTCACAAGTGTTTGAAGCAGTGCTAACCTTTGAGATTCCCTGAGGGAGAGGGAGTGTTATTCTCTTGATTTAAAATGTATTACAGCTATTCACATGCCAGGCAACATATGCATTAGAGAGACTGCTGCAGGCTCACAGGAAAGTTACATTTCTTACACATTAATATTCCCAAGTACCTCTCTTAGCATATCTGTGTGTTTTGTCCTCGCTGTTGCCAGCTCCTGGGGCTTGGCTTAAGAAGAAGTTTTCAAGGTGAACTTTGCTAATGGGGTTAAGAGGTTCCATTTGAAATGCCATTTCAAAAGCAAGAATATGAACAGTGATTTCAGTGATTTGGGTGATGGATCACTGGAGCAGGCTGCCCAGGGGGGTTGTGGAGTGTCCCTCTCTGTAGATATCAAAACCCCACCTGGATGTGTTCCTGTGTGACCTGTTCTAGGTGATCCTGCTCTGGCAGGGAGATTGGAACTGGATGACTTCTTGAGGTCCCTGCCAGCACCTAACATTCTGTGACTCTGTGATTCAGCAACAGCACAAACATAATTGCATTATATAGGAACAAAAGGCTGAAAGTAAGTATATCCCAGATGGAACACAGTGCCCTGACAAAGGCTGCTGATGCCCCCAGCCCCACACACAGGACTGGTACAACCATCCATGTCACTCTCAAAATCTGCAGTAAAAGGCCCAAAGGAGGTCGTTGAACAAGCCTCTAGGCAAGAAGACAATAATGTTGTTGGTGTCCTGGGCCTCTCAGGTGTTGCTGTCTGTATTAAGTAGAACTGCCTTCTGTGCCCTGTGGTGTGCACCAACGCAATGTTGTTAACCTAATGGGAGCAAAGGAAGTCTCTGCTGTCCACAGAACTGGCAATTGGTTTGGCTCAAGTCATCACACACCTCAAAACTGTTAGCACCACTGACTCAAATCCCACCAATTTACCTTGCTTTGCTGCAGATTTGCAATTACAGGATCACAGAATCTCAGAATTCTTGAGGCTAGGACAGACCTCTGAGATCATCCAGTCCAGCCTATGACCTAACACCACCACATCAGCTAAGCCATGGCACCAAGTGCCACATCCAAGCTTTCCTTAAACACCTCCAGGGGCACCTCCACCACCTCCCTGGGCAGTCCATCCCAGTGCCTAATCAGCCTTTCTGTCAGGAAGTGCTTCCTAATACCCAACCTAAACCTGCCCTGGCACAGCTTCAGGCCATGTCCTCTTGTCTGTCACAAGCTGCCTGGGAGAAGAACCTGTCCCCACCTGGCCTACAACCTCCCTTCAGGTAGTTGTAGAGAGCAATAAGATCTCTCCTGAGTCTTCTCTTCTCAAGGCTGAAGACCCCCAGCTCCCTCAGCCTCTCCTCATCAGATGTTCCCTCCAGTCTCATGACAAGTCTGGTTGCTGCAGCAATGGAAGGTAAACTGCATCAAATATGAGAAAGATATTTGCTCCTAGCACCAAGTTTTCCCTGTGCAGAACCAGCAAAAATCCAGATGAGAATCACACAGGAAAACTGGTAGAGACTCCCTGGTCAGGTTTCAGATTACAACAATTACATTTCCTGCTCTGCAGCACTGTTTGGGGGACAGTTCCAAAACTTACTCCTTCTGTTTCTGATCTAAATACATTGCAAGGCTAACTGGTTTAAATACACCAAAAATCAAACTGTGTGTGGACACAGTGTATCAAAGTGACAACAGCCAGACACTCTCAGGCTGTGCTGCTATGCAGCCAGAGCTGGACAGTTTGAGAGCTGGTTGCAGGCAAACCTCAGGAAGGTCAATAAGGACAAGTGCAGGGTCCTGTATCTGAGCAGGAATAACAGCAGGCACCAGGACAGGTTAGAGGCTGCCCTGCTGGAGAGTAGCTTCATGGAGAAAGATCTTGGAGTGCTGGTCGGCAGCAAGTTCTGCATGGGACAGCAATGTGCCCTGGTGGCCAAGAGAGCCAATGGGATCCTGGGGGGCAGCAGGAAAAGTGTGGCCAGCGTGTCCAGGGAGGTTCTTCTACCCCTGTACTGTGAGACCACACCTGGAGTACTGTGTCCAGTTCTGGGCTCCCCAGTTGAAGAGAAACAGAGACCTGCTGCAGAGAGTCCAGCAGAGAGCCACGAGGATGCTTAGGCGACTTGAGCATCTCCCCTGTGAAGAGAGACTGAGAGCCCTGGGGCTGTTTAGTCTGGAGAAGAGAAGGCTGAGAGGGGATCTGACCAATGTCTATCAATAGCTGAGGGCTGGGGGTCAAGTGGAGGGGGCCAAGCTCTTTTGGGTGGTGCACAACAATAAGCCAAGGACCAATGGAGACAAACTTGAACATGGAAGGTTTCAGCTCAACATGAGGAGAAACTTCTTTCCAGTGAGGGTGCTAGAACCCTGGAGAAGGCCGCCCTGAGGGGTTGTGGAGTCTCCTTCTCTGGAGACTTTCCAACCCCACCTGGATGCATTCCTGTGCAGACTGCCCTGGGCGATGCTGCTCTGACAGGGGGCTGATCTCTGGATGTCTCTGGATGATCTCTGGAGGTCCCTTCCAAGCTTTAATGTACTGTGGTACTGTGAAACAACCACACAGACACATCTGCCCCTCCAGCTCTTACACTCTGACAACCACTTCCAGCCCATGCAAGAGTTACAGAGAATGTGCTCTTTCCTATAGGCTCCTTATGGAATAGAATAGAATTAACCAGGTTGGAAAAGATCTTTGAGATCATCAAGTCCAACCTATGACCCAACACCATCTAATCAACTAAACCATGGCATCAAATGCCTTATCCAATCTCTTCTTAAACACCGCCAGTGATGGTGACTCCACCACCTCCCTGGGCAGCACATTCCAGTGGCCAATCTCTCTTGCTGGGAAGAACTTCTTCCTAACATGCAGCCTAAACCTCCCCTGGCACAGCTTGAGACTGTGTCCTCTTGTTCTGGTGCTGGTTGCCTGGGAGAAGAGACCAACATCCGTCTGTCTACAACCTCCCTTAAGGTAGTTGTAGACAGCAATAAGGTCACCCCTGAGTCTCCTCCTCTCCAGGCTAAGCAACCCCAGCTCCCTCAGCCTCTCCTCACAGGGCTGTGCTCCAGACCCCTCCCCAGCTTTGTTGCCCTTCTCTGGACACCTTCCAGCAACTCAACATCTTTCCTAAACTGAGGAGCCCAGAACTGGACACAGGACTCAAGGTGTGGCCTAACCAGTGCTGAATAACCAAGAGAAGCATTACACTAAGTGTGGCTTGTTTCAGTGTATCCCAGATAGCTTTCAAATAGTTAGGAAAAGTATTGGTATTCACATCACCACTATTTTTCTTACTCCCAACTGGAGCTGCTCTCACCCTGATGGTATCTATCACAGTTATAACCATGTTTAAATGGATTGAAATGGAAGGAGAATAGGCTTAGATTGGATCTTAGGAAGAAATTCTTCACTAGGAGGGTGTCAAGACTCTGGAATGGATTGTCCAGAGAGGTTCTGGATGCCCCCTGGCTGGAGCTGTTGAAGGCCAGGTTGGATGTGGCCTTGAGTAAGCTGGGCTGGTTGAGAGGTGTCCCTGCTCATGGCCCATGGCAGGGAGGTTGGATTGGATGATCTCTAAGGTCTCTTCCAGCCTGAGCTGTTCTCCTATTCCAACACTGAAGTCTCCTGTGCAAAGAGGCCAAAAGCACTTTGTTTTTTCTCTTTTAAGTTGAAGGATGTTGTTTTTGTTGGTGTGCCCTAAGAGGCTTTTGAAATCTTCCCACTGAATACCCATGAGAAGAGAACCAAGGTCCATTTCCATAGATCTGAATTCTCACCAGGTCCCGTGAAGGAGTTTCAGCATGCGGATTGCTGCCTGTAGGAGCTCACCTTGGCTTGTGTAGATTTTTTTAACTGCATCATGTGTGATTCTGACAGTCCTTTTGAAGGGTGAGAAATGGCTCCATATTTGCAGTTTTACATTCATTATGGGAAGCTAGGAGCCTGTGGTTTTCAATTGCCTTGCTAGCAGTGGTCAGATGACGAATACAATCTGTTTAACAAACTGGCATACAAGACAGCTTCCTCCATATGTCACACATTTGCCATTCCATTTGCTGGCTGGCAAAGCCAGCAAAAACCCAGCCTGACCAGCCCCTTAGGTGATCTTCTTGTTGTCTTCCTCAAAGCACCAGAAAAAGTGAAAACTCATTTAAACTTGAACAGATTTTATTTCTTTTAATGCATTCTGTTGTTCCTGAGAATCCACAATGTCAGCAGGTGTAAATCAAATATTTGAGGGACACATTAATTACTGAATCTCTTTGTTCCAGGAGAAGGAATTATAGGAAGTCATGAGCTTATGATGCACATTGTCAATGATTTTTTAACAATAAGCTACTGCTTTTTCTGGTGTGGTTTTTTGTTTGTTTGTTTGGTTGTTTGTTTGGTTGGGTTTTTTTGTTTGTTTGTTTAGGTCAATTAGAATCACAGAATCATAGAACCATAGTATCAGAGAATAGCCTAGGATGGAAAAGACCTTA
This sequence comes from Dryobates pubescens, assembly GCF_014839835.1. Classification (NCBI taxonomy): domain Eukaryota; kingdom Metazoa; phylum Chordata; class Aves; order Piciformes; family Picidae; genus Dryobates; species Dryobates pubescens. The sequence goes on from NC_071612.1 coordinate 29,073,171, forward strand.
GAGATCACCCACAGCAACCCCATACAGTGCTACAGGCTGGGGTCAGAGTGGCTGAGAGCAGCCAGGCAGAGAGGGACCTGGGGTACTGGTCGATGGTAGGCTGAACATGAGCCTGCAGTGTGCCCAGGCAGCCAAGAGGGCCAGTGGCATCCTGGCCTGCATTAGGAACAGTGTGGCCAGCAGGAGCAGGGAGGTCATTCTGCCCCTGTACACTGCACTGGTTAGGCCACAGCTTGAGTCCTGTGTCCAGTTCTGGGCTCCTCAGTTTAGGAATGATGCTGACTTGCTGGAAGGTGTCCAGAGAAGGGCAACAAAGCTGGGAAGGGGTTTGGAACACAAGCCTTGTGAGGAGAGGCTGAGGGAGCTGGGGTTGCTTAGCCTGGAGAAGAGGAGACTCAGAGGTGACCTTCTTGTTCTCTACAACTCCTTGAAGGGAGGTTGTAGACAGGCAGAGGTTGGTCTCTTCTCCCAAGCAACCCCCACCAGAACAAGAGGACACAGTCTCAAGCTGTGCCAGGGGAGGTTTAGGCTGGACATTAGGAAGAAGTTCTACACAGAGAGAGTGATTGCCCATTGGAATGTGCTGCCCGGGGAGGTGGTGGAGTCACCATCATTGAAGGTGTTCAGGAGGAGCCTTGATAGGGTTCTTGGTGCCATGGTTTAGTTGATTAGATGGTGTTGGATGATAGGTTGGACACGATGATCTTGAAGGTTTCTTCCAGCCTGGTTTATTCTATTCTATTCTATTCTATTCTATTCTATTCTATTCTATTCTATTCTATTCTATTCTATTCTACAAAATGCTTTTTTAATGGAGATGGTCTTCTCTACATTGGAGTGCTATGATGTGACTAGTAGGATACACACAAGCACAACACAGCTTTGTCTGGAACTTTTCTATTAGCTCTTGAAGAAATCTTCAAGAAGTGTGTTCAGAATTATGCAGCATGTAGTCCACCTAACACAGATGAAGCTCTTCTGTTATCACATGATAAACAGGGAGGTGCTGAGAAGTCACAGAATCACAGAAACATTCAGCTTGGGAAAGACCCTCAGGATCACGAAGTCCAACCCAGAGCCCTACTCTACAAGGGTCACCCCTAAAGCATAGCCCCAAGCACTGCATTCAAACCACCTTGAAACACATCCAGGATTGGTGACTCCACCACCTCCCTGGGCAGCACATTCCAATACCTGACCACTCTTGATGGAAAAAAATTCTTCCTATTGTTCAGTCTAACCCTGCCCTGCTGCAGCTTGAGGCCATTCCCTCCACAGCCTCTCCACAAGGTCCTTTCAGGCAGTTGTAGACAGCCAGGAGGTCTCCCCTCAGCCTCCTCTTTTTCACAGTAACCATCCCCAGCTCCTTCAGTTTCTCTTCATCAGGTTCATTCTCCAGGCCCTTCCCCAGATTCTCTTTGTATTCTGTACAACCACACAGAAACACTTCTACTTGTCTGGCCCTGTTATTGCTTGTGTTGCTAACACTGCCATCCCCTTCTAATGCTGTCAGTCTGACTCTTCTTCACTAAAGACTCCAGGGGTGTGGCCTCACCAGTCATTGATGGATGTGTTGTCCTTTGGAAGGGCATCTCTGCATGGCACTAACATGCCCTGATCTAGTGTCCAGAATAGAGGTACACGTTGAAGAATTTCCCTCCTCTGCTTGGTTAAGTTCCTTTTCTCTTTCTCTAGATTTGGAGCAGTACAGCCACTCATTCTCAGCTCACAGCTCCCTAAGAGGATGCTGTTCCTCCAGCTCAACTTTATGCATGTATTTTGTTGTAAAATATGTGGATAAATACATTAATACTTGAGCCAGAATTTATCCTGTGACAGGCCTGATTGGGCAACATATGTTAGCCAGTCAAATCCCAGTGCCAGGAAGACCAGATAAGAGCTTCAAGAGGAAGAGGTGCTGTCAGAAGATGAAGTTCTCTTATTTCCCTCTGTTTAAACAAAGGAACTTTACATGGCTGCATCCCTGCACTGATACACTGGAGCTCAACTTCAGATTTTGTTTGCTATTCTATTTCCAGGGGGTTTTGTTTGTTTGTTTGTTTGGGTTTTGTTTGTTTGTTTTTTCCCCTGTGGGGGTGACAGAACCCTGGGACAGGCTGCCCGGGGTGTTGTGGAGTCTCTCTGGAGATATTCAAAACCCACCTGGATGTGTTCTGTGTGATCTGCTCTAGGTGCTTCTGCTCTGGCAGACAGGCTTGGACTGGATGAGCTTTTGAGGTCCCTTCCAACCCCCAACATTCTGTGACTCTGTTTTGTTTCATTTTGGTTTGTTTTTTCTTTGCTGTTGCTTGGGGTTGGGTCTTTTTCATTGAAAAAGGACAAAGAAGGACTATAGGTGGTTCTGAGCATTTGGAAATGTCATGCTTATATTTCAGTCCATGCTTCAGCACATTTTCAAGTCTTTGAGTGAAGAAATATCAACAGGAAGAAAATGATGGGTCTTATCTCAGAACGTTGTGTGGCCCTGTGGTTATGACCTTTACTCAGAGATGAGACTTCACATTCATTCTTCATAACATAAAGATTCAAATCTGTTTGGTCTGTAGCTGTAGCTGGAGCTGTTTGATACTCTCCACTATTCTCAGAACAAACACTTTGTGCTAAACAAAAGAAATGTCTGAAAGTTATCTTCTCCTGCAGTGATAGGTAGTGTTGTTTTGTTTGGCTTTAAATTTCAAGCACTTTCTCCAAGGCTGAAGGATTGGTATTGTCCCTCAGATTAATTAGGCTACCCTAAAGAGAAATACTTTATACAGTGTTCAGCATTTTCTGAGGTATTTATATCTCATTTCACCAGAATGTGTGGCTAAATTTTGGATGTGTTTTGAAATTATAATGGAGAACTGGAGAAGCTGAGACTGCCTAACAGAAGTTTAACTAGGACAGACCAAGTGAAATCCAAATGACAAAGTTTTGACAGATTTTGTGGTACAGCTTAAAAGAAATAGTTGAAAGATTTCCTCTCAGGTAACTACTCTGAATTCTGTTAATCTAATCTGCAGCTGGCTTTGCTCTTGAATTGCTGACCTTACCTTTAATGTGGTTGGATAGGGTTATCAATGGGTTATCAATGTGCTCTTGCAGCCCAGCCCCCACCATGTCCTGGGCTGATCCCCAGCGGTGTGGGCAGCAGGGGTAGGGGGGGGATTCTGCTCCTCCACTGTACTTTGCTGAGATCCCCTCTGCAGTGTTGGAGCCCTCAGCACAGCCAGGGACCTGTTGGAGCAGGGGCAGTGGAGGACATAGCATTGCTGGGAGGACTGGAAGCCCTCTGCTGTGAGGCCAGGATGGGAGAGTTGGGCTTAGTCAGCCTGGAGAGGAGAAGGCTCCAGGGAGACCTTTAGAGCAGCTATTTGAAGGGAGCTAGAGGAAAGCTGGAGAATGACTTGTTACAAAGACATGGAGAGGCAGAGTGAGGGGTGATGGCTCCATAGTGGAAGAAGCTGGATTAAGACATTAAGAGGAAATTCTTCCCCATGAGGGTGGTGAGGCACTGGAATAGGTTGCCCACAGAAGTTGTGGAGACTCCAAGGCTGGAGGTATTCCAGACCAGGGCCTTCAGCAACCTGGTCTTGTGGAAGGTGTCTCTGCCCATGGTAGAGGGTTGGAACTAGATGATCTTTGAGGTCACTCCAAACCAGGCCATTCTGTGATTCTGTGAAATGTGGTAACTTATTTGAGCCTGTTTATTTGGCTTGAAAGTTAAGAGTTTCTTTTGCTTATAGACTTATTTGTGAAGCTATGCAGTGTTTATTTGTAGATAGTTCAAAAGAAATGATTCCCTGATGTTAGATCTCCTCCTTCCTGGAAGAAAGGAAGCTTGGCTGTGTGCATTCATCCACAGATACCATACTGTGTACATTTGTAGTGCTCCGCTGCAGGCTGAAAGGCATAAAGATTCCAGCTGCATACAGGAATAGATTATGTGCCACTTAATACATAATATAATGCAATATAATGTATATGATGCTCTGCATAAACTTCTTTGATGACAGAAAATGTATTTTTAGCTATTCTGGGGATTATTCTGGAACTTTTTCTCTCCATACCCATTTCAGTCTCTTCACCAGTGACTGAAAATTGATCCTAGCAGTTATGCAAATACAGCATTCACTACTTGCTCTGCAATCATATCCTGTGACCTTAGGCTTTAATCTTCACATGCAGTCCTAGGATACTGAGTGTACACATTAGTCTTGACTGCTGTCATTGCAAAGTCATCCAAATTGTGTTCATGGCATTTCTGTGTGCTGGGGTGCACTGGCAGTTTTATGGCTGAAATTAATTGGAGCATCTAAAGATAAATTTGTTACATGCCACTTTCCTCTCATCCTTCCATCCCATCATAATTAATGGCTTTTTTTCCTTTTCTCCAGCAGGCTGACATAATTTTAATGGTGTTTCTTCTGTGCAAGCTTTAATTATATTTTATAAGCTATAATACATTATACTTTCTCCTTCCTTGTGCTAACAGGGTGATAATCTGGAAAATGATACTTCTCCCCAGGCTTGTGTAGATGATGAGTGATGAACAATATAGACACAAGCTGTTTCTCTCCTGGAGGGGTTGTCAGCTGTTAATGCAGCTTTGCTTGCTCTCCAGCTGACGATACTCTTGAAAACATGGAAATCTTGTTTCCAAGGAGCATTTTTGGGAGTGAGTGGGAAATAATATACAAAGGCTTATTCTATTTAATTATGGTCAATGTAGCACTAAAAGCAGAAGCCTCAACAACCCTGGGCTGTGGATGTCTCTGACATAAGAACACAGCTTTACCTGACATGGTTGTAACTGTGATAGGTACCAGCAGGGTGAGAGCAGCTCCAGTTGAGAGTAAGGGAAATAGTGGTGATGTAACTACAAATACTTCTTCTACCTATCTGAAAGCTATCTGGGATGTATTGAAACAAGCCACACTTAGTGTAATGCTTCTCTTGGTTATTCCATGAGGAGTCCATAGGAAAGAGCACATTCTCTGTAACTCTTGCATGGGCTGGAAGTGATTGTCAGAGTTTGAGAGCTGGAGGGGCAGATGTATCTGTGTGGTTGTTTCACAGTACCACAGTACATTAAAGCTTGGAAGGGACCTCCAGAGATCATCCAGTTCAACCCCCCAGCCAGGGTATTCTGCACAGGAATGCATCCAGGTGGGGTTGGAAAGTCTCCAGAGAAGGAGACTCCACAACCTCTCTGGGCAGCCTGCTCCAGGGCTCTGGCACCCTCACTGGAAAATTTCTCCTCCTGTTGAGCTGAAACCTTCTCTGTTCCAGTTTGTCTCCATTGTTCCTTGGCTTATTGCTGTGCACCACCCAAAAGAGCTTGGCCCCCTCAACTTGACCCCCAGCCCTCAGATATTGATCAGGTCCCCTCTCAGCCTTCTCTTCTCCAGACTAAACAGCCCCAGGGCTCTCAGTCTCTCTCAACAGGGGAGATGCTCAAATCCCCTAAGCATCCTCGTGGCTCTCCCTTGGACTCTCTCCAGCAGGTCTCTGTCTCTCTTCAACTGGGGAGCCCAGAACTGGACACAGTGTTTGCTGGTTTATAACAGGCAGAAATAAAATGCTGTCATTTGCAGTACCATTGATGATTTCTTTGAAGAGCACTTTTGTTGTTCCTTTTCTTTTGTCTGTCAGTAGGCTTTGATGCACTTTAAGTTACTTTCTGCTGTGGCCCTCTGACACAAGCAACCTAATCTCACTACAGATGTGAATTTTACACTGTGAGACCATTCCACACTTCAGATAAAACATATCCATTACATTTTTGCTTCCAGTTCAATAATGTGACTGGAGGAACTCAAGCATGTCTGATAGGCGTGATCCTCTTTTTGTGGATCTGGGATGGCTGGTCCTTACTTCACTGCATGTGGAATCACAGTGATCTTAGAATTACAGAATGGCTTAGGCTGGATGAGGCTGAGTCACAGAATCACAGAATTATTGAGGCTGGAATAGACCTCTGAGATCATCAGGTCCAGTCTATGACATAACACCACCACATTGCCCAGACCATGGCACCAAGTGCCACATCCAATCTTGCCTTAAACATCTCCAGGGACAGTGACTCCACCACCTCCCTGGGCAGCCCATCCCAGTGTCTAAGAGATTGCCTCAGAGATCATCCAATCCAACTTCCCTGCCATGGGCAGGGACACCTCTCAGCTTAACCCAGTTTACTCAAGGCCAAATCCAACCTGGCCTTCAACAGCTCCAGCCAGAGGGCATCCACAACCTCTCTGGACAATCCATTCCAGGGTCTTGTCACCCTCCCAGTGAAGAATTTCTTCCTAAGATCCAATCTAAACCTATTCTCCTCCAATTTAACTCCATCTCTCCTTGTCCTATCAGTGGACACTCTTATAGAATGTTCCTCTGCAACCTTCCTGTAGAATCCCTTCAGGTATTGAAAGGCACTTAGAAGGTCCCCCCACAGCTTTCTCTTCTCCAGGCTGAACCACCCCAGTTCCCTCAGCCTATCCTCATAGCAGAGGTGTTCCAGTGTCTGGGTCATCTATGTTGCACATAATCCTTTTCTCTCATTACTGTGTCCTCACAGCTGAAGACCGAATCATTCCTTCACCTTGCTGTGGTTTTTTCTTGCCTACTGGACAGCTGCACATTCAGCATGGTGTGAATGACAAAAGAGTCCAAGGGTTGACCCATTTCCTCCTTAATTTCTAACCCTGTGCCCTTCTAACTGTTTCAGTCCATTTTCCTGCTTTGTCTTACAAGCACACTGAACTGTTTAATTGATTCCAGGGTATTACAGAGTTACTCCATGTCTGTAGTCATGACCCATTCTCCAGTGTTCAAATGTCCTGGGGTAATGAACATTTTAAGTAAAGCATTTCCCTAGCAGAGAGCTCTGTCTCTCCAAGGTCACCTTCAGCTTTCACCGTTTAAAAAAATAGGCAGAGACTGATGGAGAGGCTCCAGAGGAGACCATGAAAATGAGCAGCTCTGCTATGAGGACAGGCTGCAGGAGCTGGGGGTGTTCAGCCTGGAGAAGAGAAGGCTCCAGGCAGACCTAATAGCAGCCTGCCAGTACCTGAAGGGAGCTGCAGGAAGGCTGGAGAGAGACTTTGAAAAGGTCTGCAGGGACAGGACCAGGGGCAATGGCTTCCAACTAGAGTAGAGCAGATTGAGATTGGATGTTAGGAACAAGTTCTGCACCATGAGGGTGGTGGAACACTGGAACAGGTTGCCCAGGGAGGTGGTTGAGGCTCCATCCCTGGAGATATTGAAGGTGAGACTGGATGAGGCCCTGGGCAACCTGATCTAGTTGGGGATGTCCCTGCTGACTGCAGGGAGGTTGGGCTGGATGAGCTTTGGAGGTCCCTTCTGTCCTGAACCATTCTGTGATTCTCTGATTCATGCAACCTCTCAGCAGCTTGATCCCATCAATCACCTCAATGTCACTCTTGTCCTGTAATGATCCTGCTCTCTGCATTGACCTGCTCATATCCTGAGTATTTTAAGGTCTTGCTACAATTCATCCTTCTCTTCTATGCTATTTTTATTCCACTGACTGCTTTTATTCATCCTCATCCATGCTGAGATTTTAACTTCTGTTTGTATATTTCACTCAACCTTATTCACTGATACAAGTTCTGGTAAGAGTTTTTCTCAGTTTCTTGGGTTTTTTCCCCTCAATTTTTCTTTTCAGCCAAAAGCCGCAGGGCTGTGGTGTTTCAGCAGTGTATTATTTACTTTCTAACTGCTATAATCAGTGTTAACACTCTTGGGATGTTCAGTTAATCATCCTCAGTATCTCCCTTCTCACTGCCTCATTCTGTTCACTTCCATACAATTTTAGCTGTACCCAGCCTTGACAGTAGAAGGCTACTTTCTAATCTAAGTTCTTTTAAAATACAGATTTGTGTTGCTGAGAGTCTTCTCTGCCTTAAATCACACCTCTTCTATTGCTTCCTTCCTGTTCCCTTGTGATTTGATGTATATGCTGAAAATAGTCACGTTCCAGATAGTCTCTCATATTGTGTCCTTTGGTCTTATTGCTTCACATAGATGCCATCTAGGATCAATTTCTCTGCATAGTTTAGATTTTACACTGCTATCATTTCAGTCCTTTAAAATGCTATTTCACTAGCACAGTCATTTCATAGTCCAGTTGTCCTTTCTACTAAGAATACAGCCAACAATCTATCCCTATACCTGACTCACTATCCAAAGCATATTGAGCCAGCATCCATGCTTGTTCTTTTCTGTTCTCATTTCTTTCCCATTCATTTCTCAAGGATCACAGAATCACAGAATGGTCTGGGTTGGAATGGACCTCTAAAGGTCACCCAGTCCAATGCCCTCTGCAGTCAGGTTGCCCAGAGCCCTGTCCAGCCTCACCTCAAATATGTCCAGGTACTGGGGCCCAAGCATGTCCCTGGGCAACCTGTTCCAGTGCTCCACTACCCTCACAGTAAAGAACTTGTTCCTAACATCCAATCTAAAACTGCTCTGCTCTAGTTTGAAGCCATTGCCTATCCTTGCAGGCCTTTGCAAACAGTCTCTCTCCAGCCTTCCTACAGGCCCCTTCAGGTACTGGCAGGCTGCTATTAGGTCTGCCTGGAGCCTTCTCTTCTCCTGGATGCACACCCCCAGCTCCCTCAGCCTGTCCTCATGCAGAGCTGCTCCAGCCCCCTGATAATCTTTGTGGCCCTCCTCTGGACCTGCTCCGTCAGGTCCATGTCCTACCTATGTTGAGGGCTCAAGAGCTGGATGCAGTACTCCAGGTGAGGTTTCAGCAGAGCAGAGCAAAGTGGCAGGATCCCCTCTCTCCATTTCTGGCTACACTGCTTTTGATGCAGCCCAAGCTGCCATTGGCCTTCTGGGTTGCAAGTGCACATCAGGTTGCAGCATCCTTTAGACTAAAGGAATTTGGCATGATGGTTTCACATACTATATCTCCCAGTCAGCTTAAATAGCCCTGTGTTTGTTATAGGCATGATAAATTTGCTGAATTGTAGTTAATTTAGCTCTCCACAGAAGGAAATTGTTCATCTGGGCTGCTTTTTGTATTTAGCACCTACCTACCTCATTTATATAGCTAAAAATCTGACACTGCAGGAATTTACTTGCAGCTAGAAGGCAAGCCTGAACATTTATTTCTGTCTCATGTGCAGTGTGGTAAAATAACACTCTATGGAAACTCTTACAGGCTCACAGGATCTTAGGGGTTGGAAAGGACCTCCAGAGATCTTTGAGTCCAATCCCCCTGACAGAGCAGGACCATAGAATCCAGCACAGGTCACACAGGAACACATCCAGACAAGGCTGGAAAGGCTCCAGAGGAGGAGACTCCACAACCTCTCTGGGCAGCCTGCTCCAGGGCTCAGGGACCCTCACAGGGAAGAAGTTCCTCCACGTGTTGACATGGAACCTCCTGTGCCGCAGCTTACATCCATTGCTCCTTGTCCTATCACAGGGTGGAAGTGAGCAGAGCCTGTCCCCTGCCTCTGGACCCCAGCCCTCAGGTGTTTTTAAACATTTATTAAATCCCCTCTCAATGTTCTCCTCTCCAGACTAAACAGCCCCAGGGCTCTCAGCCTCTCCTCACAGGGCAGTGCTCCAGGCCCTTCAGCATCCTTGCAGCCCTCCCTTGGACTGTCACCAGGCAGGCATTTGTGGAATGTTTCAACCAATATAGGCAGGAATACACAGAAGTGTCTGTGTGTCAGACAACATCTAGACTACAAGGGGTCTGAAATCACATTCTGATGCCTGTTTCTAAGGGCTGCAGCTGTAATGCTTGTTTCAGGAAGTGTACAAGAGCAGCTAAGGCATCAGAAGTTGGAAAACACTGGAATAGGGACCGGATGGGATCCATCCTAGGGTGCTGACAGAGCTGGCAGATGAGCTGGCCAAGCTGCTCTCCATCATTTTCCTCCAGTCCTGGCTCACTGGAGAGGTCCCAGATGACTGGAAACTGGCCAGTGTGGTCCCCATCCACAAGAAGGGACGGATGGAGGAACCTGGAAACTCCAGGCCTGGCAGCCTCACCTCAGTGCCAGGGAAAGTGATGGAGCAGATTATCCTGGCGGCAATAACTGCGCACCTGAAGGATGGCCAAGGGCTCAGGTCCAGCCAACATGGATTTAGGAAGGGCAGGTCCTGCCTCTCCAGCCTGATCTCCTTCTATGATCAGGTGACCCGTCTGGTGGACGTGGGGAGGCCTGTGGATGTGGTCTACCTGGACATCAGCAAGGCCTTTGACACCATCCCCCCACAGTAAACTGCTGGCTAAGCTGTCAGCTTGTGGCTTGGACAGCAACACTCTGTGCTGGGTTAGGAACTGGCTGGAGGCTGAGCCTAGAGAGTGGTGGTGAATGGTGCCACATCCGGCTGGCAGCCAGTCACCACTGGCGTCCCCCAGGGATCAGTGCTGGGCCCCATCCTCTTTAACATCTTCATTGATGATATGGATGAGGGGGTTGAGTCAGTCATCAGCAAGTTTGCAGATGACACCAAGTTGGGAACAGATGTTAGTCAGTTAGAAGGCAGAAAGGCTCTGCAGAGGGACCTCGACCAACTGGACAGATGGGGAGAGGATAGCATTTAACAAGTCCAAGTGCCAGGTGCTGCACTTTGGCCACAGCAACCCCATGCAGAGCTACAGGCTGGGGTCAGAGTGGCTGGAAAGCTGCCAAACAGAGAGGGACCTGGGAGGGCTGATTCACAGCTGCCTAAACATGAGCCATCAGTGTGCCCAGGTGGCCAAGAAGGCCAAGGGCATCCTGGCCTGCATTAGGAATAGTTTGGCCAGCAGGAGCAGGGAGGTCATTGTGCCCCTGTACTCTACATTGGTTAGACCACACCTTGAGTCCTGTGTCCAGTTCTGGGCCCCTCAGTTTAAGAAGAACATTGAGACACTTGAAGGTGTCCAGAGAAGGGCAACAAGGCTGGGGAGAGGCCTTGAGCACAGCTCTATGAGGAGAGGCTGAGGGAGCTGGGATTGTTTAGCCTGGAGAAGAGGAGTCTCAGGGGAGACCTCATTGCTCTCTACAAGTACCTGAAAGGTGGTTGTAGCCAGGAAGGGGTTAGTCTTTTCTTTCTAGCAACCAGCACCAGAACAAGGGGACACAGCCTCAAGCTGTGCCAAGGGAAGTTTAGGCTGGAGTTGAGGAGAACGTTCTTCACTGAGAGAGTCGTTCACCGTTGGAATGTGCTGCCCAGGGAGGTGGTGGAGTCACCATCCCTGGAGGTGTTCAAGAGGAGATTGGACGTGGCAGTTGGTGCCATGGTCTAGTCATGAGGTCTGTGGTGACAGGTTGGACTCGATGATCTTTGAGGTCTCTTTCAACCTTGGTGATACTATGATACTGTGATACTGTGAATAGGCCTGGTTTGCTTTGCATTATGTATAGTTGCTTGGAAACTTGCTTTGCTTCATGATTGCAACTTATTTTACCCACAATTTTTTGCAAAACCTTACTCCTGACCAATAAGAACACCAGAAAAAAGAAGGAGAGGACAGGTTCGGAGAGGAGAGGTTCGGAGAGGAGAGGTTCGGAGAGGAGAGGTTCGGAGAGGAGAGGAGAGGAGAGGATTGTGTTGGTGCAAGCAGTCTTTTGGTGGATATCTCTCCACTGGAATTGTTTAGAATGATCTTTGTTTTCCTTTTTGCACCCAACAGTGATTTATTTACATTTTACCACTTTTCAGTTCAAGATCTGTGAAAAATTTTAAAGGCATAGCCTAAAACCACCACAAGTAGTTAGAGAAATTACATTTTTTGTCACCATGACTTTCCTTAACTGTTAAAAGTCTCTGGCATGTTATCATGCTGGGCAGGACATTCCAATGGCTGAGAACCCTCTCTGGGAAGAAATATTTCCTAGCATCCAGCCTGAACCTCCCCTGCTGCAGCTTGGAACCATTTCCTCTGCTCCGGTTCCTTGCTACCAAGGAGCAGAGGCTTCCCTCCTCTTGCTCCAACCTCCCTTCAGGCAGTTATAGAGAGCAGTGAGTTCTCCTCTCAGCCTCCTCTTCTCCAGCTTAAACACCTCCAGCTCACTCAGCCCCTCCTCATAGCCCAGGTGCTCCAGGCCCTTCTCCAGCCTCGTTGTCTTTCTCTGAGCACACTCCAGAACCTCAGTGTCACATTCCAGAGAATCTTAAGTTGCTTCCCAGGGAGAAGAAATCTCATGGATTTTAAGCTGACTAAAGTCGGGCATAAACAGCAGGGATAGTCTGGGGTAGTGAGCTGGTTTAAGACAGATGGCTCTAACGTGCCTCACTCCCACAATCGAAAGTGGGAGAAAGGCACAAAAAGCACTGTGGGTTGAGACAATGGGAGTTGATGGGACAACACCATCTGCAATTCCCTTAGCTTGTGTTGCAGAAAAGCAGAGGCAGCAGCAGAAGCAAGCCTGCTGTAAAACGACCCCCACCCAAGTCCTCACAAGTCTGCAGCCAGCCCAGCAGAAAACAACAACACTCAAACCCAGAAGGAAGCCCCCAGGAACTGAGCTTCAAGCCCCTTTATCGTTTGCTCCCAACAGCACTTCTGTTATGAAGCTGGCATGACATCAGCAGATTGTCCCAACTGGTCTCTCCCAAGGCAGATATTATTGACCTTCTATCCTTCATGAGACTGTGCAGAAGTCTTTATTTTCAAGGCAGGTTTCTTTTCCTGACACACGTCATGCAGCACCTCTGTTTCACTGGCACTCACTTCACTGGCTTCATTTTGTTGTGTGTTTACTTTGGGCTTTTCTGTCAGGTTTTTATGCCTGAAACACCTGAGGCTCTTGGCAAGAGGGAATCATATTCTTGTAAGACTGAAGAAAAAACAAAGCAATCAGTGTCCTGAATCCACCTGAAATGTGCCCACCCCCCCTAAAGAAATGTGGAGATATAGGTGAGGAAAGTGCAGGCTAACAAGCCGACATGCTAAATATGATCCAAGATCTTCTGGCAAGTTCCCTGTCTTACTCAGGCAACAGCATCAAGCCTAAGAGAGACTCTCCTTGTTAGAAAATAGCTTTTTTTTACCCCTAAAAGGTGTAGTTTACAAAATTCAGTGTGGTTCATGGAGTGAAAGTTTTCTGTGACCTATGGTCTCTTACCTCAGTGTTGGCACCACTTCTGTTGAACATCTTTATTGATGACCTTGATGAAGACACAGAGTGTGTCAGCAGTGAGTGCACAGATGACACCATGTCAGGTGGCAGTGTTGATCCGCACCAGTGTAGGGAGGCTCTACAGAGGGACTTGGATAGATTGGATCCATGGCCAATGTTCACAGGAGGAGTTTCAAGAAGGCCAAATGCCAGGTCACAACAACCCCAAGCAATGCCACAGGCTTGGGGCAGTGTGGCTGGAAAGCTGCTGGCAGAAAGGGACCTGGGGGTGCTCAGGGATAAGCAGCTGAATAAGAGCCAGCAGTGTGCCCAGGTGGCCAAGAAAGCCAAAGGCATCCTGGCTGGGATCAGCAATGCTGTGTCCAGCAGGAGCAGGGAGGGGATTGTCCCCTGGCACTCAGCTCTGCTCAGGCCACACCTTGAGTATTTGTGTATGCTTTTGGGCACCCCAACACAAGAGAGATGTGGAGGTGCTGGAGCCAGGGCAGAGGAGGGCAAGGAAGCTGTGAAGGGCCTGGAAAATAAGTCTGATGAAGAGCAACTGAAGGAGCTGGGGATGGTTAGTGTGAAGAGACTGAGGAGAGACCTCATTGTTGTCCTGAAAGGATGTTATGGAGGGGTTGGTGCTGGTCTCTTCTCACAGGTAATTAATGATAGAACAAAAGGGAACAGCCTCAAGCTGCAGCAGGGCAGGATTGTATTGGACAGTAGGAAGAATTTTTTCCCATCAAGAGTGGTCAGGGATTGGAATGTGCTGCCCAGGGAGGTGGTGGAGTCACCAAACTTGGCTGTGTTTCAAGGTGGTTTGGATGTGGTACTTGGGGCTATGCTTTAGGGGTGACCCTTGCAGAGTAGGGTTCATGGTTGGACTTGGTGATCCTGAGGAGTCTGAATTTTATTGTGATCTCTGATTTTATCATGAGGCTTCCATTTGTGCTCTATATCAAACTCATCAGAATCCAATAGCAAATGCATACAAAAAAATGAACCATGCCACTCATGGCCCTAAATCCAACATGCAGACCCTGGGCGCTGTCCTGGATGTCCTCACTCCAGACTGAATTTAAATAGGTGAGATACTGCAGTGTCAAGCACACCACCAACCCCTCAGCGTATGTTTATGGCAGAAGCCTTCACAAAGGCATCTGGGAGCCTTCCTGGTACCTACAACACAAGCTTGCAGAAAGCAGCAGCTTTGGAGCAGTGAGAGAAATAGGAAGCTCAAATGGGTTTGTGCTGCTCCTTACTTACACTGTGAGGGAAGACTCAAAAAGGATAAAATTAAGGAAGTGTAAATTCATTAAGCCTGAAAACTCCAAGAGTAAAAGATAATATGAATAAATACAAGACAAGGAGCTTATCTGGGGGGGAGAGGCAGCCGTGTTTTGCAGGTGGCAGGAGTACAGAAGCTCCTAGAAAGTTACATACATAGAATATATAGAATACATAGAATAAACCAGGTTGGAAGAGACCTTCAAGATCATCGCGTCCAACCCATCAACCAATCCAACACCGCCCAAGCAACTAACCCACAGCACCAAGTACCCCGTCAAGTCTTCTCCTAAAAACCTCCAGTGATGGCGACTCCACCACCTCCCCAGGCAGCCCATTCCAATGGGCAATCACTCTTTCTGTATAGAACTTTTTTCTAACATCCAGCCTGAATCTCCCCTGGCGCAGCCTGAGACTGTGTCCTCTTGTTCTGGTACTGCTTGCCTGGGAGAAGAGACCAACATCCGTCTGTCTACAACCTCCCTTCAGGTAGTTGTAGAGAGTAATAAGGTCACCCCTGAGTCTCCTCTTCTCCAGGCTAAGCAACCCCAGCTCCCTCAGCCTCTCCTCGTAGGGCTTATGTTCCAAACCCCTCACCAACTTTGTTGCTCTCCTCTGGACTCGTTCCAGCAAGTCAACATCCTTCCTAAACTGAGGGGCCCAGAACTGGACACAGTACTCGTGGTGCGGCCTAACCAGTGCAGTGTACAGTGTACATAATCACAGTGTTAGGGGCTGGAAGGCACCTCCAAAGCTCATCCAGTCCACCCCCGCTGCCAGAGCACAAGCACCTAGAGCAGGTCACACAGGAACACATCCAGGTGAGTCTTGAATATCTCCAGAGAGGGAGACTCCACAACCCCCTGGGCAGCCTGCTCCAGGGTTCTGTCACCCTCACAGGGAAAAAAGATTCTTCCTCCTGTTTCCATGGAACTTCCTCTGCCTCAGCTTCCACCACTGCCCCTTGTGCTGGCATTGGGCAGCACCCAGCAGAGCCTGGCTCCAGCCTCTGGGCACTCACCCTGCACATCTTTATCAACATGAATGAAGTTACCCACAGGATCCTCCTCTCAAGGCTAAAGAGCCCTCAGCTCCCTCAGGCTCTCCTTGTAAGTTGCACAGGATATTGTGCAAATATATGAGAAGATAAGCGACTGTACACAGAAGTAACCTTTCTTTTTCACTTCTGAGGGAAGAGCTTCTTCGAGGCAGGATGATTTTAAATATAGCCATAAGAGAGTAAAAGTGGTTCCAACAGTCAGCAGTAATGGTAATTATTATGCCATGCCTGCTTTCATATAGAGTAATGAAAGAGTGAGTGGCATATTTTCTAATCATCTTCACACAAATGCTTTTGCAGGATTTACAGCAATGACTGTGTTTAGATATTCTGCCTTTTTTTTTTAGAAGATGTATTTATTAACTCAGCTAATTTTCTTTTTCATAATATTAGGACAGTTTTTTTACTTTACCAACTTGTGTGTTTTTAACTGAAGGGTTTTTCACAGTCAGTCTGGAGGCAAATTATGTTAAGTAGATTTGTGTAGGGCTATGTTGCTACAAATTTTCCAAATAGTAGTAAAATATCTGCTGAAGTATTGCGAGTGAGGCTACCAGAAGATCCACCTGGTGGAAGTGAAATGCTTAGTCTAGGCCTGCCATTGAAGTTTCCAGGCAAGGACATGTCCAGAGAAGGGCCACGAGGATGAGCAGAGGGCTGGAGCTCCTCTCCTGTGGAGACAGATTGAGAGTTGGGGCTGTTCAGTCTGGAGAAGAGAAGGCTCAGAGAAGACCTTCCTGTGGTCTTCCAGTATCTGAAGGGGGCTACAAGAAAGCTGGGGAGGGACTTTTGAGGGTGTCAGGGAGTGATAGGACTGGGGGGGGATGGAGCAAAACTAGAAATGGGTAGATTCAGACTGAATGTTAGGAAGAAGTTCTTCCCCATGAGGGTGGTGAGACACTGGCACAGTGTGGTAGTTTTAGGCTTTGCCTTTATTTTTTTTTCACAGATCTTGAACAGGAAGTGGTAAAATGTCAATAAATCACTATTGGGTGTAAAAAGGAAAAATAATGATAAATTCTAAACAATCCCTTGGAGAGATAATGGGCTCAAAGTAGTTGTACAAAACCAGCTTCAGCTCTGGCTGATGATTCTCCTGGCTTTACTGACCTTGACTGCATCACTTTTGTTGTGACTGGTATTAACAACTACTTCTCGCTGCTCTTTTCTCTTGTCCCTTTGGGTTCAGAGAGGTAAAGAGGGGGCAGGGAGGCAGAAGCTATTAGCTCCTCTGGGTTTTGTCCAGGGGCGTTCTTGTGCTGTCTATAAGTCATAAATACCTGTAGATGTAAATACTGGATATTTTCATACATGTTCATTGCAGGCCATTGTGGATAGTAGTTTTGCCTGTAAATACAGCTTCATCTGCTTCTAACTGAGCTGGTCTGCCAAAATTTAATGTTGGGGGAAATTTCAACCCACAACAAACAGGTTGCCCAGGGAGGTGGTGGAAGCCTCATCCCTGGAGGTTTTGAAGGCCAGGCTGGAGGTGGCTGTGAGCAACCTGCTGTAGTGTGAGGTGTCGCTGCCCATGGCAGGGGGGTTGGAACTGGCTGATCCTTGAGGTCCCTTCCAACCCTGACAATTCTGTGGTTCTGTAATACCACCATCATTTTATTCACTTTTCAGAAAGTTGATGGAAGATTGCAGCTTTATTTCCCCCCTCTATTTATTTATTCACCATCAATATGTCTGGCAGTACATTTGCACAGGAAACAGACATCCCATCAGTTGTCGTTTATGCATCTCACTCCATTTCACAAAAAGAGAGAAGGAAACACAGGACAACTCTTATTCAGAGTGACTTTGCTTTGGATGGAAGATATAACATAAGTAGAAAATTCATTTCCAAGAATTGATGTAGGGTTTTCTAGTCATTAGAATAGTAGCCTGCTTCACCCAGGGAGTAGCACACTTCTCAGTAAACAACATTCTTTGTATATTGGCTCTGAAATGAGGAATACTAAAAATAGGGGGAAGGAAAAAAATGGATTGAAAAGTGAAGTACTACAAG
This sequence comes from Dryobates pubescens, assembly GCF_014839835.1. Taxonomy (NCBI): domain Eukaryota; kingdom Metazoa; phylum Chordata; class Aves; order Piciformes; family Picidae; genus Dryobates; species Dryobates pubescens. Next base: position 29,090,632 of record NC_071612.1, read on the forward strand.
AAAAGGGAGCAAGGTTTTTGCATTAGCATGGATGTACAAAAGCAGAGGTAAAAAGTTATTTAGGGTTTTTCTCATGTTTGTGTGTTTGCATCGTGTTTCATGACAGGAGCAGTTATGTTGTATGTGAAAAGAGCTTCAGGATGTAGGTTTTTTTTCTCACAGACAGATCCAAGTTTTAAGTAACAGACTATGTTCTTTTTTTTTTTTTTTCTCTATTATTTGTCAAGAGAAGCAGAGACGTGAGGGAAAAAGCTATCAGCAATATTACCTTTGCTAGAAAAAGGGAAAGTTACAAGTGAGACAAATTCCAGGAAGCTGGGGTGAAGAAGGAGAGAAGACTGCAGGAATGGAATACTGTAACAGTAAGAGAGATGTAGATTTGTTGGAACAAGTCCAGAGGAGGGCCACAAAGATGATATCCCATTAAGAATAAATTGCATGCTGTAGTCTGTCAAAGGCTTTGCACTAAGGGACAATGGAAGTTAGAGACTTGTGGAACAGAATGATTCTGCAACTTGAAGATGAGCATCTTGTACAGGCAAAGGCTGAGGTCCTGAACACCTTCTTTGCCTCAATGTTTAACAGCAAGGCAGGAGTTCAGGATGAGTGGCCCCCTGAGCTGGGCAATAGGGTTGGGGAGCAGTGTGATGCCCTGGAAGTCCATGAGGAATTAGTTTGGGACCTACTGAGCCACTTGGACACTCACAAGTCCATGGGACCGGATGGGATCCATCCTAGGGTGCTGACAGAGCTGGCAGACGAGCTGGCCAAGCTGCTCTCCATCATTTTCCTCCAGTCCTGGCTCACTGGAGAGGTCCCAGATGACTGGAAACTGGCCAATGTGGTGCCCATCCACAAGAAGGGACGGATGGAGGAACCTGGAAACTCCAGGCCAGTCAGCCTGACCTCAGTGCCAGGGAAAGTGATGGAACAGATTATCCTGGCGGCAATAACTGCGCACCTGAAGGATGGCTAAGGGCTCAGGTCCAGCCAACATGGATTTAGGAAGGGCAGGTCCTGCCTCTCCAGCCTGATCTCCTTCTATGATCAGGTGACCCGTCTGGTGGACGTGGGGAGGCCTGTGGATGTGGTCTACCTGGACATCAGCAAGGCCTTTGACACCATCCCCCGACAGTAAACTGCTGGCTAAGCTGTCAGCTTGTGGCTTGGACAGCAACACTCTGTGCTGGGTTAGGAACTGGCTGGAGGGCTGAGCCCAGAGAGTGGTGGTGAATGGTGCCACATCCGGCTGGCAGCCAGTCACCAGTGGCATCCCCCAGGGATCAGTGCTGGGCCCCATCCTCTTTAACATCTTCATTGATGATCTGGATGAGGGGATTGGGTCAGTCATCAGCAAATTTGCAGATGACACCAAGTTAGGAGCAGATGTTAGTCAGTTAGAGGGTTGAAGGGCTCTGCAGAGGGACCTCAACCGACTGGACAGATGGGTGGAGTCCAATGGGATGGCATTCAACAAATCCAAGTGCTGGGTGCTGCACTTTGGCCACAGCAACCCCATGCAGAGCTACAGGCTGGGGTCAGAGTGGCTGAGAGCTGCCAAACACAGAGTGACCTGGGGGTGCTGATTGACAGCCACCTAAAAATGAGCCATCAGTGTGCCCAGGTGGCCAAGAGGGCCAATGGCATCCTGGCCTGCATTAGGAACAGTGTGGCCAGCAGGAGCAGGGAAGTCATTGTGCCCCTGTACTCTGCATTGGTTAGACCACACCTTGAGTCCTGTGTCCAGTTCTGGGCCCCTCAGTTTAAGAAGGACATTGAGACACTTGAAGGTGTCCAGAGAAGGGCAACAAGGCTGGGGAGAGGCCTTGAGCACAGCTCTATGAGGAGAGGCTGAAGGAGATGGGATTGTTTAGCCTGGAGAAGTGAAGACTTCAGGGGGACCTTCTAACTGCCTTCCAATACCTTAAGAGATCCTACAGGAAGGCTGCAGAGGAACATTCTGTAAGAGTGTCCACCATTAGGACAAGGGGAGATGGAGTTAAATTGGAGGAAAATAGGCTTAGATTGGATCTCAGGAATAAATTCTTCACTAGTAGGGTGTCAAGTCTCTGGAATAGATTGTCTGGAGAGGTTGTGGATGCTGTTGAAGGCCAGGTTGGATGTGGCCTTGAGTAAGCTGGGCTGGTTGAGAGGTGTCCCTGCCCATGGGACAGGCAGGGAGGTTGGATTGGATGATCTCTAAGGTCTCTTCTAGCCTGAGCTGTTGTATGATTCTGTGATTTTTTGCAAAGCCTGGACTGTATGTTAAAGCTACTTGCACTTTTGTCTGTCCAATATTCACTCAGATGGATACATCCTGATGACTCACCTTCGCCAGGGGAGGTACATGTTACTTTTCTGGTTTTGTTTACTGGGAGAGAAGTAGGACATGTATTAGAATTTCTGAAATGCAAAATTGATCAAAATGACATCATAAAATTTTATAGCATTTCTTGAAACAGAGGAGCTGCTAAATCTTGTAGCTAGAACATCTCTGAGACTTATTAAACAGGAACCAGATTTAATATCCTGACTTGTACTTAACTGCATCTTATTCCACTGAAGTCAGTAGTGCTACAGAAATGAGTTAAATGTGTGAAAAAGTAAAATAGGATCTTCTTTTCTAATGAGGGTCTTGATCTGCTTCCACAAAAGGCAACAAATATCCTCTTAACTCTCCCATCTCCACAGCTTACATCCCATTGCACAGAGATCTCATACTAATTAGGATTCTTACCATGAACATGTGTAGAAGTCTTTTTTCTGTTTAAACTCATGGACCAGACTAGCAGCTGATAGGAACTGTGGAACTTTCATTAGGAAGTCTAAATCCACACCATCAGAAGTGACCACAGCATCAGGCTTCTAGAACTGCTCACAAGAAGCACTGTCTTCTGGTGTGGAGAGTGTGATGCCAAACAGGGCTGCAGCTTTATTCTTGCGATGCCAGATTGGGCTGGTCCTGCCCCATGCTCCAGGGAGGGAAAAAGTTCACTTAATCAAAGCATAAGTGACTGAACCAAAGCCTAAGTGACTTCACCTAGATGGAGCAAAGGGAAGATTTAAGATGTTCTGCACTCATTAATCAAGCACATTGGAAGCAAAGCTTAAGCAGCACATTACATAGTAGATTGGAAGCAATGGGGAGTCAGGGTTAACTTTTTTGTGTTCCTAGGTAATCTGGTGACTCACACCTACTCTGGGTGAGTCAAATTCTCTTTCTGCCTGCATTTCCCTAATGAAAGTGAGTAACATTTCCCCAGTTATTAGAAACCTGGTAAGATATTGTAGTGGTTTTAGGCTATGCCTTTAAAATCTTTCACAGAACTTGAGCAGAAAAGTAGTAAAATGTAAATAAATTACTGTTGGGTGTGAAAAGGGAAATAAAGATCATTCTAAGCAATTCCATTGGAGAGATATCTAACATAAGACTGCTTGTGCCAAAACAATTTTCTTTTTTCTTCTCACTTCTTTGCTCTGGGGAGACACTAAGTTGCTTCTGCTTGACCTTGGCTGCATTGTTTTGATTAAGTCTAACAGCAACTTTCTTGGCGCCTTTCACCCTTCTTTTCGTACAGAGGGATGGAGAGGAGAAAAGCAGAAGCTAGTAGCTTCCCCTGGTCTCTGACCAGGGGGTCTTTGTGCTGTTTGTTAATTGTAAATATCTGTAAATATTGTAACTCCTGGATATTTTGTACATATTCATTGCATTCCATTGGAGATTGTAGTTTTGCCTTTAAATATAGCTTCCATTTGCTTCCAGCTGAGCTGGTCTGGATTTCATACTTAGATTGCAACCTGTTATGCTTAACTATGAGCAAAAGGAAATTTAAGCTTACCGGAAGGAAAAAGGGAACATTTGTACAAATGAAACAGTATTCGGGTAGAAATCAAGAGTAGTTGGCTTGCATATTGCTTTATCTGCTTTAAGAATTCTTGTCAAAGATTCGAAGACAAACAGTTGTAAGAAAGGTACAAGAGATTTCAGCCTTTACTGGCACACGGAAGTATTTGGGAGGAAAGGCCAGCTAGTGGAAAGGATGCCAGACACAGGTACAAACTGGGAAAGGAGTGACCCTGCAAAAAGGAATCTGGGGATGCTGGTCAACAACAGGCTCAGTGTGAGTCACCAGTGTGCCCTGACAGCCATGAGGGTGAACTGCCTCCTGGGGTGCATCAAACACTGTAAAACAAGTCAGTCAGAAGAGGTGAGTTTGCTTCTCTATTCCACGGTGATGCAGCCTCACCTGGATTACTGTGTGTAGTTCTGAGCCCCACGAATGAAGAAGGTTGTGAAGGTATTTGAATGTGTACAGAAAGGGTAGCAAAGCTAGTGAAATGCATTTCTTATGAGGAGCAACTGAGGAGGAAGGGTATGTCTGGTTTGGGAAGAAGAGGCTGAGATGTGACCTCATTGCTCTCTACAGCTTCCTGAGGTGGGACATGGAGAGAGAGAGGTGCTGAACATCCTGGATCTAGTGGCAGGATGCATGAAAATGGTTTGAAGCTGCACCGGATAAGTCCAGACTGGATGTGATGAAGCATTTATTTACTGAGAGTGTGGTTAAACACCAAAACAGGTTTCCTTGAGAGGTCCCCCAAGCCTCAGTGTTTAAGAGTCTGTTGTACAACACACTTAACAAGAGGGTTTGAGTTTCGGTCAGCCCCAAAGCAGCTGAGCAGTTAGAATAGATGACAGTTGTCTGTCCCTTCCAGCTGAAACATTCAATTCTATTCTGTTCCATTACAAATTACAAGGGTCTCCTCTTTGAAAACCCAGATAACCAATCTACACATTCTAAACAGCAGAACTGGCTCAGAATCTCTTGCTTTTGAAATACAATATTAGCAGCACAGTGTTTTCCTTGGTGTAATGCAGTCATGAGTGTATTTTATATGGACAAGAAAGACCAATTCATGGTAGTGGCATTTTTCTCCAGTCTGCAGATGGCTCCTTTTTACTGAGGCTGATATAAAAGGGAAGGCTTAAAAGGAATGCTTGATGCAACACAGGTAGCAGACTTTCTTTATTCCAGCTTTATTGAAGTGGGGGAGGAGAATAGGAAATGGTAGCAACTCAATAATCAGTTTATCAGCTTTACTCTCATCATTAAATGTCACTGTCATCAGGAGATATTGTTCCAGAATACTTTAGGGAACAAAAGGATGGTTTGACAAGCTCAAAAAAGCTAAGGATTTCAGAGGAAATGGGAGAATATGGGAAGGAGTGAATGTAGGCCTCTGAATCATGACAGGTTTATAGTTTAAATATTTCTGTGTATTAACTAATAAGTTTCTCCCCTTTTTGCTTGCACCTTTGTTACAAAATGATAGAGGAAAGTGAAACTGTATTTTCATACCTGACAAATATATTTGAAAGTATGGAGATGGAGAAAATGTGGCACACTAAGCATGGTAACTGTGCTACTCTTTAGCTGTTACTCTATAGCTTCCTATCACAGAATCATTTCAGCTGGAAAGGAGCTGTAAGATCATTGAGTCCAACCATTACCCCACTCTACTAGGTCTGCTCCAGTGAGTCTTCAGCAGGACAGTTACAAACACTATCTTTGCCTCTTCTTTGGTATATTTGAAGCAGCTTTATTTGCTGCAGTAGTGTGGATTGGTGAGACCATTTATAGCACAATTAATACATTAAGCAGTGCTGCCAGAGTATTATGGGCAATTGTGGGTGTGTGTTTGTACCCCCTTGGAAGATGATTGAAAGTCTATTGAATGCCTTGCCAGGTAAAGGCAAACTGAGGCTTATCTTCTTCCCCCAGTGGGATCATAAAGAACATATCCCAGATATCCAGTGCAGCCATCCAGGCATGGGATGCAGCTTGGATTGCTGTCACCACTGCAGTTAGGCTGGGCACTGCTGCTGCTAGAGGAGGAGGATTGCTGTTTAATTTTCTGTAATCAACAGTCAGCCTCCATCACCCATCTGGCTTGTGAACTGGCCAAATTGGAGAGTTATATGGGGAGTGAGTTCACCTGATGATTTGCCTCTTTTCCAGGTCACCTCCATGATTCCTTGCCTGGCTGCCAGAGGCAGCACACAAGTAATGCGAGCGTGGGGCAATGCTGGAGCAACTTGTAGGGTGTTTGCTCTTTCACTGCAAATATGTGTTCTGCCTTTCCCTAAATACAATTAACTGAAAAGTTGTGTTTGCTTGTTTGTTTTTAATGTCCTTTTATTGCTCTAATGTTATTTATTTGGTTCCTCTTAAATAATGCCAAGGGTTGTGTTTAGCAGGGAAATAAGGAAGGATGGCAAGAGGTCTTTGACATAAAAATCTGCAAGGCAAACAGACAATACTGGAGATCCTGAACAAAACATTAGGTATGTTGTTGCTGTATGCCATGAGCATTTCAGCTGTGGAGAACAGCATTCAGCTGCCATGCCTGTTTCAAGACTTTGAAAGGGTAACAAGACCACCATGGAAGGAGGTTTGGTCTGAAATGTCTGTGTCTCTCTGCAAGGATTCTAGAATGCTAGATTTCACCATGCCGTCTGGATCATAGGACCATAGGATGTTAGGGGTTGGAAGGGGCCTTTGAAGATCATCAAGTCCAACTGCCAGAGCAGGACCGTAGAACCTAGCACAGGTCACACAGGAATACACCCAGATGGGTCTTGAAATTCTCCAGAACAGAAGACTCCACAACCTCTATGGGCAGCCTGTTCCAGTGCTCTGTGATCCTCACAGTGAGGAAGTTCCTCTTCACGTTGAGGTGGAACTTCCTGTGCTGGAGTTTATATCTGTTGCCCCTTGTCCTGTCACAGGGTGCAATGGAGAAGAGCATCCCATAATACTCCCATAATACTCTGGCAGCACTGCATAATGTATTAATTGTTTAATTAATACATTAATTAAAGTATTAATGGTCTCACCAATCCAGACCACTGCAGCAAATAAAACTGCAGCTCTGCTCTGACAAGTTGTGCCATAAATGAATGCTGCACCACAGAAGTTGAAACAAGTCAAAGCTATGCTCAAAGCAGAGCACATCAGACAGTTTTCAGTTAAACCCCTTGTAAAAGGACCCCTGCTGTTTTTAGTCTCCCACTATCATTGTGATGAAAATTATTTAGCTGTTAATGGGGTTTGGATTCTCATAATTTGATGTTTTCCTTTGAGGTTTCTTTCACTTCATAGAAGCGTTAGAAAATCTGCCTTGATTTGTCTTAGTTCCTTTTCAGTAACACATGAGAGTTTTGGTTACTAGCAACAGCAGCTTTTAAAAATGCCAGAGGAAGGCTTGGGAGCTCAGAGCATAATGACAATACACCTACTGCAATCATCAGACACAGAAATTGCTAATGTATATTCTCCTCTTGTGAACAGGACGTGAAAATCTTCCTACATAATCTACACACCGAGCAATAAGTGGTAAATCCATAGGTGACCTGCTCTGGTATGATAACTGAATGGTTTATTACACAAGGAAATGTTAACAAAGACTTTTAGTGCTTTTCATTCAGCCCTGGGTTTTGGCTGACTTACCTCACATGGAACTCAGTCAAATGTCAATCTACACAAACACTTTAAAGAGTGGACAATGTAAAGGACAGGGAACTTCAGCTTTCTTTTCCAGTATTAGAGGGGAATCAAAGGATTTTGCCTTCATTATGAACTGTCACTGCCAGCAGTTTAATTTAGGAAGAAGAGCTGAACCCTGTCATGTGGCATAAGAGTGATTCAGTTCTGTCATAAACCTTAGGTTTTCTCTATCTTCTTCTGATTAGTTCTTTTTTTCCCTTATCAGTTAGAAGTAGTAGCAGCAATTCCAAATGTTGACAACTAGATGACACATTTTGGTTTGGTTTGGTTTTCAGGGAGAGTTCACAGTTCATACCCTCTTCATACTCCTGTAATCTTAAGCACACAGAGCCATAGAATCATAAAATTATTAAAGTTGGAAGGGATCTCAAGGATCATCCAGTTCCAAGCCCCCTGCCATGAGCAGGGACACCTCACACTATAGCAAGTTGCTCACAGCCACCTCCAGCCTGGCCTTCAAAACCTCCAGGGATGAGGCTTCCACCACCTCCCTGGGCAACCTGTGCCAGTCTCTCACCACCCTCATGGGGAACAACTTCTTCCTAACATCCAATCTGAATCTCCCCACTTCTAGTTTTGCTCCATTCCTCTCAGTCCTATCCCTCCCTGACACCCTCAAAAGTCCCTCCCTAGCTTTCTTGTAGCCCTCTTCCGATACTAGAAGGCCACAATTAGGTGTCCTCTTAATTGGTGGCAGAAGGATCAGCAAATACTGCAAGAAGTGTGCTTCTTTCTCAGTAAATGTTCCAACTTAGCATAACAATCCTGTAAGAAACAGACCTTGACAAGGTGTCAATGAAGCAGTTCAGCGCACATTCAGTCATGTCATTAGATCAAATTCAGGGAATCCATTGAGGTCAAAAAGAGAAGCCACCACAAGTAAAAATATTCTGCTTGATATTGTATTTTAAAAGGTAGTGGAAAACAACATTCATTGCTTTTTCTTTTTAATTTCTTTTTAAGAAATGAAGAAAGCTAATTTAACAATGAGAGCAAGAAGTTGGCTCTTCACACAGCTGAGATTATCGCAGTGGGTAATGTCCTAACCTGTGCTTTAAATCCCTGTGTTCAATTTAGTTTCTAGAAAGATGACTTTTCAGTCCTCAGAGATACTGCATCGTGCCAGGGCCATGGATTAATCCTAATAGTATGTGTGGTAGATCCAGCCTTCCATACTGAATCCTGCATTGCATCAGCCTGTTTGTAATATCCACAGCATGACACTTCAGTACAGTCAGTCTGGTGATGGTGCCCAAACAGTAAAGCTCTTTATTCTCTGAGTTATTTTTTTCTGTCTTTTACTGCCCCTTGCATATGACAAACAAGTGGCTTAAGATAGATCCACTGAATATGCTCTAAAAGAGTAATAAACAATAAATGTAAAAGATACACAAAGCTTTTTTGTTTGGTTGGGGATTTTTGGTGTGTGTCTTTGCTGCAGAAGTATTCTCCAAGGGACAGTGACTTAGAGATGTTCAATCTCAGATATTGAAACTGGGACCAAAATAGATCTTGGTTTTAAGTTAAATTCCGACCAGCTCTTGAGCCCTCAACACTGGAAGGACATGAACCTGATGGAGCAGGGCCATGAAAATGATCAGAGATTAGCAGCAACTCTGCTATGAAGGCAGGCTGAGGGCCTTGGGGATGTTCAGCCTGGAGAAGTGGAGGCTCTCGGGAGACCCAATAGCAGCCTGCCAGTACAGGCTGCTACAAGAAGGCTACAGGAAGGCTGGAGAGAGACTGTTTGCAAAGGCATGCAGGGACAGGACCAGGGGCAATGGCTTCAAACTAGTGCACAGCAGATTTAGGTTAGGTTAGGAGCAAGTTCTTTACGATTAGGGTGGTGGAACACTGGAACAGGTTGCCCAGGGAGGTGGTTGAGGCCCATCCCTAAAGATATTCAAGGTGAAGCTCAACAAGCCCTGGGCAACCTGATCTAGTTGGGGATGTCCCTGCTGACTGCAGAGGGGTTGGACTGGATGAGCTTTGGAGGTCCCTTCCATACCAGACCATTCTGTGACTGTGATTCTCCTCTGACAATCTCCTTCTCTCTATAAATAGATGCAATGCCATAGTAGGTTGAACTGCAGAACCTTTAGATACTTTATGTATGTTTGTGGTGTGCGTACTCACAGTACCCCTGTGATACCCTGGCTACAAGCATGTTGTCCTTCTACATGCTCTATACTTTGGCTTTTTTGCTTTTGTTTGGTTTGGGTTATTCTTTTTAGCTAAGAGATGCATTCTGTTTATAAATATTTGTGTTCTCCTTTTAAGTAGTCTGCAGATGTGGTTTTTCCCTCCCTCTGCTTCTTGAACTGATGCTTTTAGTACCAGAACTGGATGATCACAGAATAGTTTATAAACCCCTACAGTCAACCCCTACAGTGCCTATATTTAATTATTTAATGGTCTGTTCATTTCTTACAGAAGAATAGATCACTCTATTTCATATTTCTGTGTTCATTACTTTTGAAAAGATAAATTTTAGCAGACGCCTGAGATAATTGTGACTATGAACATTATAGTTTATGTATATGAGCATCTTCATAAACCCTGTGGCATTCATTGGCTTTTCTCACCTAGTGTTTAATAAATTGCTTATTTGCACACCTTACAGATTTGGATTTGCTGCCAGCAGCTCACTCTCTCTTTCACCTTGCTTGCAATGTTTTTGTTTTAAGTAGTTGAATGAGGAGTCTCCCCACTAAGCAGATGGTTTGCCATATCATGTTAATAAGCCTGTTGGTGCTTTAGCATCCTAGGGTTAGCAGATGCTAGCCCTCCTACATCACCTGAGCTGTCTACTCATTTTCACTCCCTCACCTGTTTGCAGTTATCTTTGTCCAACACCATAGAATCATAGAATCACAGAATTGTCTGGGCTGGAAGGGACCTCCAAAGATCATCTAGTCCAACCCCTCTGCAGTCAGCAGAGACATCCCCAACTAGATCAGGTTGCCCAGGGCCTTGTTGAGCCTCACCTTGAGTATCTCCAGGGAAGGAGCCTCAACCACCTCCCTGGGCAACCTGTTCCACCGTTCCACCACTTTTATAGTAAAGAACTCATTCCTAACATCCAATCTAAATGTGCTCTGATCTACTGTGAAGCCATTCCCCTTGCCCTGTCCCTGCAGGCCTTTGCAAACAGTCTCTCTCCAGCCTTCTTGTAGCCCTCTTCAGGTACTGGCAGGCTGCTATTAGGTCTCCCTGGAGCCTTCTCTCCTCCAAGCTGAACACCCCCAGCTCCCTCAGCCTATGCTTGTAGCAGAGCTGCTCCAACCCCCTGATCATTTTTGTGGCCTTCCACAGGACCTTCCCCATCAGGTCCATGTCCTTTCTGTGTTGAGGGCTCCAGAGCTGGATACAGTACTCCAGGTGAGGTCTCACCAGAGCAAAGTGGCAGAGTCACCTCTATGGATCTGCTGGCACCTCACCTTCTAATGCAGCCCAGGATGTGATTTGCCTTCTATGCTGAAAGCTCACAGTGCCTGCTCACGTCCATCTCCCTAGCACAGTGCATGCTCTTCACGTTTTATGGGTGACATTCATAAGCAGCCCTGACCCACTGTTTTGAAACCAGACAGGTGTGTTCCCAGTTTTTCCTTAGTAACTTCCAATAGGGAAGGTACATTAATAACAAAGGTAAGCAGCCTGTGGTTTAACTTTGCATTTAAAAATTGTTCTACCCGTTGGAAGTTAAAGGAGAACTGAGGCTGGGAAATAAGCATTTGTGGCTTCCTGTAGTGTATAGGTACTAGAAATCTGCAGCATCCCCCAAAATATTTGAGTCTATTCATGCAAAAGATGCTTTTCTGGAGGAAGAGAGAACAGTAAGACCTACCAAACATTCAAATAAATAATCAAGAAGGAAATGTTTTCCTCCTCAATTACAGTCTAAATCAAATTTTCAAGTCAAGCTCTTTGTTTGCCCACCGGCTCCGGTGACATTTACTTCCAACCAGATCTTGTTTTCCTAAGTCTCCTTTATTTTGGAGAAGGATCAGCCTGGTTCAATGAACTTAGCTCTTAATTCAGTTAGGATCACAAGATTGTTAGGGTTGGAAGGGACCTCAAGAATCATCCAGTTCCAAGCCCCCTGCCATGGCCAGGGACACCTCACACTAGAACAGGTTGCTCACAGCCACATCCATCCTGGCTTCAAAAACCTCCAGGGAAAGTCAGATGATATCAACCCTTTAGTTATGAGAATACTATGAAGGAGAGAGCCTCTCTTTATCAAACTTGGCTCTGGTTGTTGTTGTTGTTTTGTTTTTATTTTTCCCCCTGAAATTATTCAGTGAGGTGCTTAAGCATTTGCTTAATTCCCAATTGATTCACATCAGCTCATGCATAATGGACTGAAAATAGCACAGAGCTTTCATGTTTTCACACAACCAAAGAAGGCAAAGGGAATCAGTGTTGTGCACAATTACATATACAAAACAATTTGCCGATCAAGCTGCCAAGTTCTCTGTGGGACAGCAACGTGCCCTTGTAGCTAAGAGGGCCAATAGGATCCTGGGGTGAATTAAGGGGAGTGTGTCCAGCAGATCCAGGGAGGTTCTCCTCCCCCTCTGCTCTGCCCTAGTGAGACCTCACCTGGAATATTGATCTTGAAGGTCTCTTCCAACCTGTTCTATTCCTATTCCTATTCTATTCTATTCCTATTCTATTCTATTCCTATTCTATTCTATTCCATTCTATTCCATTCCATTCCATTCTATTCTATTCTATTCTATTCTATTCTATTCTATTCTATTCTATTCTATTCTATTCTATTCTGGGCTCCCCATTTCAAGAGGGACAGGGATCTGCTGGAGAGAGTCCAAGGGAGAGCTAGGAGTATGATGAAGGAACTAGAGCACTGCCTGGTGAGGAGACGGTGAGAGCCCTGGAGCTGTTTAGTCTGGAGAGGAGAAGACTGAGAGGGGATCTGATCAATATCTGAGGTGTGTGAGTCAGGAAGGAAGGGACATGGACAGCCTCTGCTCAGTTGTGCCCTGGGATAGGATAAGGGGCTATGGAAAATGCAGCACAGCAGGTTCCACCTCAACATGAGGAGGAACTTCTTCCCTGTGAGGGTCCCAGAGCCCTGGAGCAGGCTGCCCAGAGAGGTTGTGGAGTCTCCTTCTCTGGAGCCTTTCCAGCCCTGTCTGGATGTGTTCCTGTGTGACCTGTGCTAGATTCTATGGTCCTGCTCTGGCAGGAGGGGTTAGACTCAATGATCTCCAGACATCCCTTCCAACCCCTAATATCTTGTGATCCTGCCAAGGCAGTACATTAGACCTTCATTCCAGTCCATTGTTTCTGTTCTGCAAACCCAATCTCCAGCAGCCATGTCTCTGCAGAAGCCACTGTCTGTGAACTGCTGAGGCCAGCTGCTGTCTTTTGACACAAACTGTTTGAAGAGCTCAGGTTTGGAGCTGATGGTTTAAATATGAAACCCCTAACCCAGAATGAGTTTTTCAATAAATATCTGTTATTGAAGCACTTTCATGTTTAATCCTGGATGCAATGCAGGGCTAGAATTATCACTCATTAAACAATTGTGTTTTTTTCCCCTGTGTTCATTTATTTTAGTGTCCATTTTCTTAATAAATAATTTCAGTGACATTCTGCCAAGGTCTTTTCTGAAGCAGAGTCCCTTTGAAATGAGAGATGCATTGCCAGCAGATCCAGAGAGATGATTCTGACACTTTGCTCTGCTGAGACCTTACCTGGAGTGCTGTGTACAGATCTGGAGCCCTCAACACAGGAAGGGTTTGGACCTCATGGAGCAGGGCCAGAGGAAGGCATGAAAAAGATCAGGAATTGGAGCAGCTCTGCTATGGGGACAGGCTGAGGGAACTGGGGGTGTTCAGCCTGGACAAGAGGATGCTCCAGGGAGACCTAATAGCAGCCTGAAGGGGGCTACAGGGCTGGAGAGAGACTATTTGCAAAGGCCTGTAGTGACAGGATGAGGGACAATGGCTTCAAACTGGAGATCTCCTCCTTTTGCCTTGAGCCCATTATCGTGTCCCCAGGTGCTGCTTTGTGAGTTCTTGTCTTAGCCTCTGTGACCAGTGCCTTAGTAGTACTTAAATAGTTTCCGCTATCTAATACACTCACTTGTTTTTCACTCCCCTGGACAGTCTCTTACTTTCTCCATGTCTAATCTTTTTCAGTATGTTCCTCTTGCTTTTAATTTCCACTCGTCACAATCGATACGTGAAATAACATCCCCAGCTGAATCTTCCCAATTATGCAACCCTGGTGAAAATTGGTTGAGGATTAAACTGCCTTGTTGAGAATGAAACTATCTTGTCTCCCATTTTGGCTTTTCCAAGTTCTGTGACGTGTGAATCGGCTATTTCAAGCTTTCACAAAGCGGTTGGCCAAGTGTGTGTCATCCACCTTTACAGGAGGTAAAAGTGAAAAAGCTTTTCTATTATTTCAAATTAAAAAAAAACCAAAACCCCCAAAAAATACAACCACAGAAAACTTCTTCAAGAAGCTTTAGCATCAAAATGCCTGGAAGCAACATGCTGCAACTTGCTGTGAAACACAGCCCCAGTCGTGGCCATGTGTCACTGAAGCCGCTCGATAGTCAGAGGTCACAGATCTCAGTTGCCAGAAGACAGTTGCCAATGAGTGTTCTCATGGAAGATGGTTCTGCTTTGACAAACTGCATGGGGATTCAAAAACCACAGCATGCCTATAGTTACTCTTACCAGAGGTTTCTAGCATGGGAAGCTGGCTGTGTGCACATAAATATGAGGGATGGAGGTGGAGTCTACCTGATAAAACCCTCAGATTGTGAAATTAAAATGTTCTCTAGTATCACTGCCCCGGTCCTGGGCAGCCAAGTGTAGTTGCAGACCCCTTTTAACAAGGTGTGATTGGGTGATGAATGAAGGCACCAACCCTGCTGCCATATAGCAATGAGATTCCAGAAATGCAGAGAGCAGAGAATCTCAGAAGTCCTCCCAGAAGTCCTTCATTACAGCATTGTAGAATGCCCAGCATTACAGAGTCTCAGAGTCCCACTTACAGCAGGACTGCTGGAACAGACAAAGCAGCTAACAGCAGTCCTGAGCATATACCTACCAGCATCCCTACACCAAAGCCCTGACCAAAATCCCTAACCATCATCCCTAGAGAAGCCCTAACACCAAAATCTGCTTTATAGCTCAGAGTGGCTGTTTCTATACTCTTTGTTATCAGTCCTTTACCCAGTAAAACCCAACCACACAGATAAGATAAACTCTTCCCAGTGAGAGGTGCCAGTATGTCAAGGAGGTGGCTTCTGCAGCATGTTCCAATCCCAGGGTGCCAAGGTGATGCTGCTATTCTGGGCACCCATGGAATGTGATTGTTTTACTCTAGGCAGCCTGCTAAGGAATTAGTCAGCTCAGGAATCTTGCACTCTGCCTGCAGCCAGCAGCTGCCCTCAGAGCAGTGGCTGCAACACTCTAGGAATACCCAGGACAAAATCCAGCATGTCATTCAGCAAGCACCAGAGCTTCCCAGATCTGTAATAAGAACTGTGAATAAGGGCTCTTCCATCTCTGTATGTCTGCACACACACACATGCATGCATATAGAAAGACAACATTTTGTTCAGTGTATTTGTGTTCCCCTATGTAGAACTCCTGCAGTTTGTCAACTTGTTCCTATGTCTGAGTCTGAAATGCGCTGCTTCAGCACCACCCCGCTGGGATAATTCTCTATTTGCAGTACTTAACACCAAGCATTATATCCTTTCTTTTCAGTTGGCACTCCTTGAGTGGAGTTTGTTTAGCAATGAATAAATAACACACTGCACAGGGGAGAGTAAGTGCCAGTTCTTACTGCAATGAAAAAATACATTAAAAGAGTTACCTGGTAATCGTTAGCTGTTGTGCCAGGAGCAAGACAGCAATGCTCATCACCTTTTAAGAACTAACATAGCCTTAGCACCTTGACTACACCTTTGTCAATATTCATCCTATAAAATATATCAGATGACTCTCCTGCAGAAACTCCTGGCACAAGGCTTGGCTCAGTGCCCTCTGCCCTGCATAAAAGGCTGGCTGATGGCCAGGCCCAAAGAGTGGTGGAGAATGGAGCTGAACCTGGCTGGTGCAGTCACCAGTGGTGTCCCCCAGGGCTCAGCACTGGGCCTGACCTCTTTCATATCTCTATCAATGATCTGGATGAGGGCATTGGGGCATTCCCAGGAAATCTGCAGATAGCACTGAGCTGGGTGGCTGTGTGCATCTGCTAGAGGGTAGGGAGGCTTTGCAGTGGGACCTGGACAGGTGAGACCCATGGCCCATACTAATTGTATGAAGTTCAACAAGGCCAAGGGCCAGGTCCTGCACCTGAGTTACAACCACCCCATGGTGAGCTACAGTCCTAGGGATGCGTGGTTGCACTTGGGGGTGCTGGTTGACAGTTGATTAAATATGAGCCAGCAGTGCCCAGGTGGCCAAGAAAGCCTGAGCACAGTGTGCAGAGTTAGAACTGGAGCCATTGTTGGAGCTATTATAGTTGTTCTGGAGAACTGTGGAAGTAACAGCTACCCTTCTGGTATTGCTACCTTGAGTTCTGCCACTTTGCAGTTCCCTCAGTCTCCTGAAAAGATTAGAAGTTGGTTGACCATCCCATCTGTTCATGTTCTCACCAAACTGATCACGCAGAGTTATCCAAATAGTCCTGCGTGATTGCCTTGGTGGTCTGTTTTGGTTTGGCCTATTTTGGAATGACCTCCTTGGAGGACGTCTGTTCCTCACAGATGAAACCTGTATCCACCTGGAGGAAGAATTGGAATTATCTCTTTGTGCCAATTGGGATATGGTGTTTTTAAATTCATCCTTCAGCTCTTTCATGCAATTCTTTATTTCACCAGACAGAGTTTCAATGGCTGAAACCAAAGAAACACGTGTCATGCTATCATCCAATTGTCTCAGTTGATCAGTGAATTGGCCAACTGTAGGAGGATCTCCACCATAATTTCTTGCCACAATTCTGCTTGCCAGAATGTTTGCATAATTGGAAGGAGCAAGTTTGATGAGCTTTTTAGCAAGACCAGTTCCTACAGGAATTTCATCAGGATTCAGAGTTTCACGTTCACCATAGAGTATCTCTCTAACAGCAAATTCTCTCAGATGCTTAATTCCCTCATCTATGGTAGTCCAGGGCTTAGGATTCCATGGAAGATCATCTCGGGAAGGGTATCTCATGAGAACTGCCATTAAAAGGCATATCCACAGATTAACCTTACCGAGAGCCTTGCCTAGATGAGGGAATTAAGCGTCAACCAACTTCTAATCTTTTCAGGAGACTGAGGGAACTGCAAAGTGGCAGAACCCGAGGTAGCAATACCAGAAGGGTAGCTGTTACTTCCACAGTTCCCCAGAGCAACTGTAATAGCTCCAACAGTGGCTCCAGTTCTAACACTGCACAGTGTGCTCATTTTGGGCCCCACGTTGGGTGCCAAAAAAAAAAAATGTGGTGGTGAGAGAAGGCCCAGCTCTCCCTCCCCCACAAGGAAAGAAAAAAAACCACGGCCGGCCCAGTCGGAGAAGCAAAGGATATGCTACATTTACAAACAGTATGGAATGCAGGTTTTATATACACAGTATATACAGTATTTACAATATATATACAGAAATATACAGCAAAGAAAAATACAGGAACAAAACTCCCCCCTCCAGACAGAGGAGGGTTCCCCCCTTCTACCCGCCTCTCTCCCCCTACCTCCCTTTTTTCCCCAAAAAGGGTTAGAGAGAGAAAAGGCAGTTATTAAGGACGATAATTCTTATTAGGCCTCCAAGCGCATGCAGGATTAGTGCTTGTCTGGTATTCAAGGTCAAAACTCTGGCTAGTTGCTCAGAAGCAGACAGGCTGGAAAGAGAGAACAGAGAGGAACTGAAAAAGATTCCAACTGCACTAAAACTTAAAGCTGCATTCTACCAATCTACGAATGAAATTCCTTTAGACCTATCTTTGTTTTCAAAATATTCAGCCAGAGTGTTCCAGCACTGTCCCTTTCTTAAAGGCACAGTCTCAAAAGGTCACAAAGCCAAAGGCATCCTGGCTGGGATGAGAAACAGGGTGGGCAGCAGGGACAGGGAGGGGATGACCCACCTGTGCTCAGCTCCAGGGCCTTCTGCAGCCTCTTTGCCCTTCTCTGGACAGGCTCCAGACCCTCAGTGTCCCTCTGGTAGTGAGGTGCCCAGAACTGAACACAGCACTCGAAGTGAGTGCAGAGCACAGGGGGATGTTCACTTCCTGTCCCTGCTGCCCACCATGGCTCCATTCACCACCACCTTTTGCACCTGGCCATCAGCCAATTTTTTATCCAGGGCAGAGGGCACTGAGCCAAGCCTTGTGCCAGGAGTTTCTGAAGGAGACAGCGGGACAGTGTCAAAGGCTTGACTAAAGTACAGGTAGACAATGTCCATGGCACTTCCCTCATCCCCTGCACAGGTCACTTTGCTGCAGAAGGAGATGAGATTAGTCAGGCAGGACCTGCCTTTCACAAACCCCTGCTGACTGGGCCTGATCTCCTGGTTGTCTTGTAAGTGCTTTGTGATGGCACTCAGGATGCCCTGCTCCATGATGTTTCCTGGCCTGTAGCTCCCTGGATCATCCTTCTGGCCCTTCTTCTAGATGGGCGTCCCATTTGCTAGCCTCCAGTCAAATGACTTCTTGAAGTCTTGCCATTCCCATTTCCTTTTATCTGTGATGATGCTGATGCTGATGCTGCAGTATATTCAATATCCTTAATGCAGGGAGATTGATGTGATTTACATTGTATTTGTTGCTGTCTCATATAAACAATGAATGTAAGTGGAAATTATACTGAAAGATATGGGATTGATCATTTTGGAGTAAGCATTAGACCTACACAGAGTGTATCTGGAAAACATGAAGTCTTCCATATTCTTGCACATTAATACAAACTGAAGGATCATTTTCCACCAAACTCCTTCATGGTGATTCTTTGCCATAGGCCAACCCCCAGACTGCCAAGTTTGTCTCACTTTCCACATGAAGAGTTAAGAGTTTGGCAATGTGTTCAACCTGTCCAGCCCAGTCCCATGTATTTCAGCCTAGCCCCATATAAACTCAAGGTGTAAGATCCCAAAATGCATTTATATTGCACACAAAAGCATCGCTGGAGAGGGTACACTTAAATGCAAAATTTTAATAAACTCTCTAATAAAACCCATGTGAACCTACCCCAGGTCACCACATTAAATGCAGGATTTAGGATGTTGGAAACCACACATTAAGACACCTGAAATGGGTATTTCTACTTCCACTGAAGTTAAACTGCCTTATTGTCCTGTGACACTGGTCTTAAACATCATTATTTTTAGTACACACATTTGCTAAGCTTTTCTTGTTCAGCAGCTTTGTGCTCTGTAGAAAACAGTCCTTTTGTTCAAGTTTTATCTGCAGCATTATTATGGCATTGCTAACAGTGTGCTATGCTACCACTCGAGAAACTCTTTCAGCAGGTTCTGAGCTTGTACCTTTCTGTCACCCTACAGAAAACCTTGCTAGTTTTTGATCTGTGTGTGTGTGTGTTCACAACCAGCATTTCAGGTTTCACAGCTCCATACCAAAGGAACTTCTTCCCATGGCTACAAGTCAGAACAGCACTGAGCAGGAACAGAGAATCACAGAATCTCGGAAACACTCAGGTTGGAACAGACTCCCTGGATCAACAAGTCCAACCCAGAACCCTACTCTACAAGGGTCACCCCTAAACCATATCCCAAGCACCACATCCAATCAACACTTAAACACATCCAGGCTTGGGGACTCCACCACCTCCCTGGGCAGCTCATTTCAATGCCTGACCACTTTGGCTGGAAAACAATTCTTCCTACTGTCCAGTCTAAACCTACCCAGTCACAGCTTGAGGCCATTCCTCTTGTCCTATCACTAATTACTAACACCATTGATGCTTGTTGAAGTTATTGTTTCCAGAATCACAGAATTATTGAGGCTGGAATAGAGCTCTGAGGTCAAGTCCAGCCTATGAGCTAACACCAACACACTGACCAGACCCAGGCACTGAGTGCCACATCCAGTCCGACCTTGAACAGAAAACTGGGACTGCGACTCCACCACCTCCCTGGGCAGTCCATCCCAGTGCCTAAGTCTTGTTATCTGCCTTTGCAGAACAGCTGTTCCTCATCTTGCTTTTGTGGGGGTTAGTGTGTCCTTTCAGATGACCAGCTAATGAATGTCATGTCTGATAGATACTGTTGTCGTTCACCCTCCCAAAAACATCACTCAGCAGGTTTCCACATAGAATGAAAGTAATTTGCCAGCCCTGTTTAGTAGTCACTGCCTTCTCTTTTTGTAGCCTGAGTTCCTGGATGCTCGTTCTGTAATGCAAATGTCATCAGCTGCATTTCCAAAGGACATATTTCATGAGTCATTTATTAATAAGAAAATACACACATATATATATGCTGGTAATGCAATACTATTTTCTCTTCCAGAGTCCTTGGTTTATAAATGACCATTGCCACAGCTCTGTGTTTTCCAGGGTAATTTCTTATACAAGCCTGTCATTATTTAAAAATAAATAAATAACTCAATAATGGAAATAGGACAAAAATATGTCTCAACTTCTTTGTGAAGATGAGACTTCTTTTCTTTCCTCTGAAATAGACAGTGGAAAAAAGGCTACCTGCTGTTTAAATTAATTTTTTAAAGACAATTTTGTAGCTGACACATTGACAATAGAGCTGGGGGAATCAAATAAGCATTCAGAGGCTCACAGGGTGTAAGGGGCTGGAAGGGACCCTTGGAGATCTTCCACTCCAAGCCCCCTGCCAGAGCAAGACCACAGAATCCAGCACAGGTCACACAGGAACATATCCAGACAGGGCTGGAAAGGCTCCAGAGAAGGAGACTCCACAACCTCACTGGGCAGCCTTCTCCAGTGCTGTGGGACCCTCACAGTGAAGAGGTTCTTCCTCATGTTGAGGCGGAACCTCCTGTCCTGTAGTTTCCATCCCTTTCCCCTTGTCCTATCCCAGGGCACAACTGAGCAGAGCCTGTCCCCGTCCCTTCCTTCTTGAAACCCACCCCTCAGATATTGATAGATATTGATCAGATCCCCTCTCAGTCTTCTCCTCTCCAGACTAAACAGCCCCAGAGCTCTCAGCCTCTCCTCACCAGGCAGTGCTGCAGTCCCTTCAGCATCCTTGTAGCCCTCCCTTGGACTCTCTCCAGCAGATCCCTGTCCCTCTTGAACTGGGGAGCCCAGAACTGGATGCAATTTTCTAGGTGAGGTCTCAGCAGGGCAGAATAGAGGGGGAGGAGAACCTCCCTGGATCTGCTGGACACCTCCTCTGAATGCCCCCCAGCATTAGAAAGTTGGAAAGAAAATTCTGCAAAAGCAGCAGAGAAACTGTTCCAGATGCCCATCTCTGTATGTGTCACTTTAGAAAGCAAGATTCTAACAGTTTTTTATGCAAAGCTATGTTCTGCCTGTGGTACTAAGCTAAAATCACCCCAGAGCAGCCTCATGTTCCCACAAGTTTCACCCTGCAGTGAGAGTTCTGCCTGGTGTGTCTGAACCTTATCTCTGAGTCTTGATGTGCAGTGTGGAGATAGTGCCTTAGGGCAACCTGTTCATTCTCTGTGGGCATTGCCAGCCAGAACCAGCACCTAGGGTGAAGTTCTCTGCCTGCTCAAGGTGTGACACAGTCACACAAGGAATGCAAATAAATTGTGGGACATTAAATTTCATGTGACAGTAGATCAGTCTTCCTCTTCTTAACCTGTCAGTTCACAAAGTCTTTGTTCCAGTGAAATTGCTCTAACATTTATGTGGGATGGAAACTGTTTCTCTTGGGAGTTGAAGGAGGAAAAGTATGTGAGGGAGAGGGGAAAAATTGAAATAATTAAAAAATGTTTAAAAAGTAAATATCTAACATTGATAAACACAGTGGGTCCATGGACAGAGGCATTGAGTGCACCCTCAGCAAGTTCGCTGATGACACCAATCTGTATGGTGCTGCTGACAGCTGGAGGGAACGATCCATCCAGAGGGACTTGGACAGGCTGCAGAGCTGGGCCCATGACAACCTCATAAGGTTCAACAAGACCAAATGCAAGGTCCTGCAGCTGCATCAGGGCAATGCCAGGCACTGATACAGGCTGGGCAGGGACTGGCTTGAGAGCATCCCTGAAGAAAAGGCCTTGGGGGTGCTGGGGGAGGAGAAACTCAACAGGAGCCAGCAGTGAGCACATGCAGCCCAGAGAGCCAAGCAGAGCCTGGGCTGCAGCAAGAGAAGTGTGGCCAGCAGGGCCAGGGAGGGGATCCATCCCCTCTGCTCCACTCTGCTGAGACCACACCTGGAGCTCTGCATCCAGTTCTGGATCCTCTGTTCCAGGAAGGATCTGGAGGGGCTGGAAGGTGTCCAGAGAAGGGCCACGAGGATGAGCAGAGGGCTGGAGCTGCTCTGCTATGGAGACAGACTGAGAGAGTTGGGGTTGTTCAATCTGGAGAAGGTTCTGAGGAGACCTTGTTGTGGCCTTGCAGTATCTGAAGGGGTCTCCAAGAAAGCTGGGGAGGGACTTCTGAGGGTGTCAGGGAGTGATAGGACTGGGGGGAATGGAGCAAAACTAGGAATGGGTAGATTCAGATTGGATGTTAGGAGGTTGTTCCCCATGAGGGTGGTGAGACACAGAGCAGCGGGGTTGGAACTGGATGATCCTTGAGGTCACTTCTAGCCCTGACAATTCTGTGTAGAGGAACAATGGCAATCTGGATCTGGATCCTGGTGTTCTATCTACCTTGAGTAACATCTTACTGAATACGTGGGCTCATTGAATTTAATGCCACTCATTGACACAGTAAAGAATTTCAAAACCACTATCAAAGGAATTTTTTTACACTAAGGAGGATAGATATAATAAAAATAGTATTGGTCTATGAGCAATCTCAAAGACTTAAAGGCAATTCATGTGATGGTGCCTAACAACAGCAAGCAAAGACAGCCTGGAGTAGGATAATTTAGGTTTTTTCTATTGGACCATGAACAAGAAGTCACATTAGCAGTATTTTGTGTCTCTGCTGTTGTGGGCCCCTAAAACAGTCTTTCTTTCCATGGCTTGATCTCCAATGAGACACAGATGTTCCTGTGTCGCTCATGTAGGTGGTAAAAAGAGAAGATTTGCACAGGGAAGGTTTTGCTTTTTCTTTAATAGACATATGTGAAAGAACAGATGGATTTGATTCCTTATTCAGTGAATCTTTAAAAACCTCTGAACCTTCAGACCAAACACCAGGCATCTTTCTGTCATGTGCAGCATTTAGTTTGACTTTTAGGGGTGGAAGGGAAAATGTACAAGTTTGTGATTTCAGGGCACAGACAATGGAAAGTCACTTTCCTTCCAGAAGCACCTCCCAGTAGCTACATAGTCACCAGTGGTGTCCCCCAGGGCTCAGCACTGGGGCCTGACCTCTTTTATATCTCTATCAATGATCTGGATGAGGAGATTGAGGCAGCCTCAGGAAATTTGCAGATGGCACCGTGCTGGGTGGCTGTGTGCATCTGCTAGAGGCAGCGAGGCTTTGCAGCAGGACCATGCAGGTGAGGCCCATGGAACAAGGCTAATTGTATGAAGTTCAACAAGATCAAGGGCCAGATCCTGCACCTGGGTCACAACAAACCCATGGGGAGCCACAGACTTGGGGATGTGTGGTTGGAAAGCTGCAACTCAGAGAGGGACCTGAAGGTTGACAGTTGATTACATATAAGCCAGCAGTGCCCAGGGGGCCAAGAAAACCAAAAGCATCCTGGCTTGGATCAGAAACAGGGTGGGCAGCAGGGACAGGAGGTGATCATCCCCCTATGCTCAGCACTGGGGAGGCCACAGCTCGAGTGCTGTGCTCAGTTCTGGACCACTCAGTCCAGGAAGGACACTGAGGGGCTGGAGCATGTCCAGAGAAGGGCAACAAGGCTGGAGAAGGGCCTGGAGCACATGGGCTAGAGGAGGGGCTGGGGGAGCTGGGGGTGTTCAGTCTGGAGAAGAGGAGGCTGAGGGAGACCTCATTGCTCTCTACAGCTCCCTGAAGGGAGGTTGCAGCAAGGAGGGGACAGCCTCTGCTCCTGGGTGGCAAGGGACGGGAGCAGAGGAAATGGTTTTGAGCTGCAGCAGGGGAGGTTCAGGCTGGCTGCTAGGAAACATTTCTTCCCAGAGAGGGATCTCAGCCATTGGAATGTTCTGCCCAGGGCAGTGCTGGAGTCACCATCCCTGGAGGTGTTCAAGCAGTGTGTGGAGCTGGTGCTTAGGGACATGGTTTAATGTAGACCCTGCAGTGCTGGGTGGAAGGTTGAGCTGGATGAGCTTGGAGGTCTCTACCAACCAGATGTGTTCTGTGATTCTGTGAAATTGTCTTAGAAGAGATTTTCAGCTGCAGAAAATCCTTGTGTTGGAGAGCTATCCAGGGCAACAGAGGTAGGGACTTGTTGCAGTGCCCAGCTGTTTCTAATATCTGTATTATGCTGTGATAGTTCCAAACTGCAGGGGTTGCATACTTGCTAAGTTTTTTGTGTCTTTCCTCAACCAAGCTCCAGTGGAATGGATGCCAGGAAAGTGGATGAAAAAAGTCTCTGGTCAGTGACTTTCACGCTAAAACAGAAATAAGGAAAGAAAAGCAGAGAACTGTGGCAAAGCTTCCCCTGGTTTACTACTGGAGCATACAAGTGGCAGCATTGGTCTTCATCTCCTTCAAGGCAATGATTGCAAATTGTGCAACAGAATGAACTGAGCTTTAATTAATCACATAAGAATTGTGCTGGAGGGAAAGTCCTTTTTTTACCCCAAATTGTTGAAAAGACCAAAACTTGTTGCTGTAATTAAAAGCCAGTGAAAGGAACATCTCTTTCCCATTCCAGCCCCTCCCACTTTTTGTACCCTACTCCCTTCCTGCTTTCAGGTTTTGCTGTTGCTTTTTCTCTCTGTGTACAGGAGTGTAGTGGTTTGAGCCTTAACTGGAGTTTATGGGCTCAGATGGTAGCAAACTGAGAATTCCTCCCCTCTCCTTTCCCCTGATAAGGAAAAGGAGAGAAAGAAAAAAAAAAACAAGGTAGTGGGAAAGAGAAGGAGGTAAATCTACCAAAAAATTAATCTGGAGTTGGCTTGGAAGTAGAAGTGAATTTTTTAACTATATATACACACACACACACACACACACACACACACACACACACATATATATATATATATATATGTCAGTACCAGGGAGGGCTTACAAGGTTAAGGAGTAAGGATGAATAGGAGAATACATCAAAGCAAATGTGGATGGCCTTGCATCTCTCTCGGGGTGTGTGGATTTCAGTCCTTTAGGGAGGTGTGGATGCAGTAGGGAGAGGACCAGGCCTGGCCATGTGGCAGAGCCAGGAGGCCAGAAGCAGCTGTTGGTCCTTTCAAACAGGTGAGGCAGGAGCAAAGAGAGCAAATGTCAACAGCATCTTCCTTTTGATAGGCTTGCTGGACAGGAAGGGGGAGTGGAACAGACCAACTCAGACACAGGGGACCCCTCCTCCTGGGAGGGGGAAATCAAGTCCCGCTCTGTTCAACTGGATCAGGTTTCTTTTGTCCCCTGGGGAAGCAGGGCTCTCACAGTCCTCTCCCAGGATGAGTGTGACCCAGCACAAGTATCAACAGTATTTCCCTCTGCCTTCCAAAATGTCATTTTCCACATTATGTAGATCAAGAAACACCAAGTGTGGAGCTCTAGGTGCACAACTGATAGTTATTTCTAAAAATAGGTGGTCTCCATGGCAATATTTCACTGTGCCCTTGAAGGTGAAAATTCAGCGTTGCTAAAGTCTTTCAGAAGAAAATGACAGTTCTCGGGTCCATAAGGAGATGGCTATTGTTAAAGCTGAGGATTAAAAAAATCAAAGTAATTTAGAGAAATATACCTTTTAAAAAGTCAGGAACTAGGCAGACTCTGCCTCTAGAAATTGTAATGTTTTACTATTTCATTGTTGTGTCATGAGGTTCAACAAGAGCAAGTGCAGGGTTCTGCACCTGGGCCAGAACAATCCTCACTGTCAGTACAGGCTGGGAGAGGAGGTGACAGAAAGCAGCCCTGAGGAAAATGACTTGGTGGGGCTGGTGGGTGAGAAGCTGGACAGGAGCAGGTAGTGTGAGCTTGCAGAACAGAAGGCAAATCACCAGCTGGGGTTGTTCAGCAGGAGAAGAGAAGGCTTTGGAGAGACCTAATAGCAGCCTGCCAGTACCTGAAGAGTGCTGCAGGAAGGATGGAGAGAGATTGTTTGCAAAGGTGTGCAGGGACAGGACCAGGGGCAATGGCTTCAAACTAGAAGAGGGCAGATTTAGATTGGGTGTTAGGAGCAAGTTCTTTACTATGAGGGTGGTGGAACACTGGAACAGGCTGCCCAGGGAGGTGGAGCTCTGAGAAAGCCATAAATGCATGCAGATGATTCTTTGTCTAACATCCCATCACTGCCTAGTGCAATCTCTGCTTGCGCCTGGTCCTGCTGTACCGAATCCATTTAGCAAAAGCTTGCTGTATGACTCTTCCTAGTTATTTCGTTATGCAATAAAACTTCTCTGCTATGTATCCCGTATCACAGTACATCAGATGATGGAAGGGACCTCCAGAGATCATCCAGAGACATCCAGAGATCATCCCCCTGCCAGAGCAGCACCACTCAGGGGAGTCTGCACAGGAATGCATCCAGGTGGGGTTGGAAAGTCTCCAGAGAAGGAGACTCCACAACCTCTCTGGGCAGCCTACTCCAGGGCGCTGGCATCCTCACACCAAAGAAGTTTCTCCTCCTGTTGAGCTGAAACTTTCTCTGTTCAAGTTTGTCTCCATTGGTCCTTGGCTTATTGCTGTGCACCACCCAAAAGAGCTTGGCCCCTTCCCCTTGACACTCAGCCCTCAGCTATGGATAGACATGGATCAGATCCCCTCTCAGCCTTCTCTTCTCCAGACTAAACAGCCCCAGGGCTCTCAGTCTCTCTCCACAGGGGAGATGCTCAAGTCCCCTAAGCATCCTCGTGGCTCTCCCTTGGACTCTCTCCAGCAGGTCTCTGTCTCTTGAACTGGGGAGGCCAGAACTGGACACAGGATTGCAGCTGTGGTCTGAGCAGGGCAGAGTAGAGGGGGAGCAGAACCTCCCTATCCCTGCTGGCCACACTTTTCTTGCTGCACCCCAGGATCCCCTTGGCTCTCCTGGCCACCAGGGCACATTGCTGTCCCATGCAGAACTTGCTGCCCACCAGCACTCCAAGGTCTTTCTCAGTGGAACTGCTTTCCAGCAGGGAAAGCCCTAACCTGTCCTAGTGCCTGTAGTTGAAGTGCTGTTGAAGTAATTATGCAGCTCTCACAGTATCACACACAAACTGTCTGCTTGAATCAAATGTGGCAAACTAGCAGAAACTTATGATTCTATATTTGCATCAATTTTAGCTTTATTTGGCATGGACATGATTAGGTACCATGATGGGAAATACACTAAGTGTTGGGATAGGTCTTATCATGAGAATACTGGAACCTGCAAAGGTAATTCAAAATGCTGCTTCTGTTATTTGTTTGTCTTAGAATTATAATTTTAAATAATCTATTAGCAGAGTCTGTTTAGCAAGGGCTGTTTTGTTGGTTTGTTTTGTTTTGTTGCTTGAGATGGGGTTTAGTCGTTGTTTGTGGGCTTTTTGTTGGTTATGTGGTGGGTTAACGCCCTTTCTGAAAACAAAGCGGGGAGGGCTTACGAGTGCTTTGCCCTCCCTGCAGGGTGTTTTCCCCCTGGGAAACTGAGTCTGTTCCACTTGCCCCTCCCTGCCCAGCTAGGGCATAAAAAGGAAGGCATTGGGGTCATTAGTTTTCCTTTTGGCTCCCGCCTCTCCTGGACGAGAGCTACTGCAGCTGCCCTCCTGCTCCTCTGCCACATGGTCAGGCCTGATCCTTCTCCCTACTGCCTCCGTGCCTCTTCAGAGAGAGACTGGTTTTGTATTCTTCTTTGTCCCCCTCCTATCCATCCTTGTTCCTTGCCCTTGTGAACCTTACCTGTTATTATTATATATATATATATTGTTTAAAGAAAACTCTTTACCTCTCTGCTTCCAAGACGACTCCAAATTACTGCTTGGTGGATTTGCTCCTTCCTTTTTTTCCCTCTCTGTTGGGAGGGAGGGGGGAGGGGGGAGTGGGGGAAAGATTCTCAGCCTTGCCTCCATCTGCACTCTTAACTCCCAGTTAAGGCTTAAACCACCATAGGTTAGTTGGGGTTTTGGGGGGGGTTGTTTTTGTTTTGGGTTTTTATTGGGGGGGGTGGGTGGGTAGTTTTTTGTTTTGTTTTTTTAGAGGATCAGAAAAACACTTATTGGAATGAAAGCTACCAGGACAACATGAGAATAACACTCTCTGTTAATGAGAAAGCCGTTGCTTGATTTTTCTTGGCCGAGGCTACAAAACAAGAGAAGCTTTTTACAAAGAATTCTGCTTGGGTTCACTCTTTTCTCTGTCACATGCTTGAGACATGTCCTGACCAATAGTGTTGACAGAACATGTTGCAGATATTTATAAAAATCCACATCAGAGGGTAGGGAGAAGGAATTTATTTACTTTTTGTATGTATATTACATCCCTTCCCTGAAGCACTTCATATCCCGAGAGTGTTCTCCATTATGAATCATTTTCATATCCACTGAGCACTGGAACTGCTTTTCAGATTAAGAATAAAAAATGGATCTTTAAGGCAACAAATATGGAAAGCAAAGGCCTATGCATAGTGCCTGCATTGCTGCAAGACTTTCTTCAAAGGCTTGTGAGAATCTTATTTATTCTTTTATTATTCACACTAATAAAGCAGGGAAACAGAGGGGCTTCAAATGCTGCTATCAAATGTGAAAGACATTAGATTGTCGGTTGCAGCACTGAAAATACACTTCAGGGTGTACTGAATGCCTCTGGTAATAAATGTGCAAGCAATATATTTTGGTGAAATATAGTTGGAAAATACCTCTGAAGGCATTATTTCATGTTAATAGTCTGCTGAGGTTTTTTAATTTCACAGAGTGTATTAGGAGTCAGTTCCTTCTCTGAATGTTATTACTGCGTTGAAGTGAAAGGAATAGAATTTATAGACACACCAAAGAATACATCTCAGTATGTTTTGCAAGAGATGGTCGTGCCCAGTGAAGATCAGCGTTCACTGCACTTCTTGTGCATCAGGCATATACCTGTGACAGTTTTAGGCTGTGCCTTTAAGGAAAGAGACAGTTACTGAACACTCTAGTTGAATGTTTTGGTGAAAACAAAGATAATTCTAAACGAATTTCATTGCTAGATTGGTAGCAATGTAACTTTAAGGATCTTTAGTTTTAGTTCAGTTTGTATTTCAGTCTGTTTCAGTCTGACTGGACAGCTGTTTCTCTTTCTGTGCTTGGCATTGACCTTGGACTAATGAGATAAGAAACTAGTTCTTTTTCTTCTCTTAGCATATGCTTTGAACTAACAGAATTTCCCCCTTAATAATTACTTCTCTCTCTCTAACCCTTTTTTGGGAAAAAAGGAGGAAGGGGGAAAAGGGGTTTTTGGGGGGAGACCCTCCTCTATTGAGGGGAGGGGTGTGTATTTTTGTACATGCTGTAAATACTATATATTGTGTATATAGTCATTGCATTTCATTCAGCTTGTAAATACAGCTCTTTTCATTTTGCTTCTCCGACTGAGTTAGCTGTGGTTGGGGGGCGGGGGGGTTGCGAGAATTGAACTTCTCACTACCACAATACCAAAGCTGTACAAAGTATTTTCACTGATGGCTTCATGAACACAGAGATGGGGAAACACATTGTTAAATGATTAATACATTTCCCCTTGTGCCTGCCCCTTCCTTCATTCCTTTCATCCATCCATCTGTTCTTCTTTCCTGCTTCCTCCAGTAAGGATATTGAAGTTTGTATCACATACTGTAGTGGTCTTTATCCTCTCTCTGCCCAGCATTTCCTTAAATACACTTTCCTGGAGGTGCTGAGGGGCTCTGTTGTGCCCTGTGTTCAGTCAGTTGGAGCCAGATGGAACCAGCTGTGTCCAGCATGGTGCAGCCACATCCTCTCCTCACAGAGTCCACCTCCATAGCCCCCTCCACAGCCCCCTCCACTACCACACCTTGTACACCTGCACTCAATACAGGCAGGAAGAAAGATTACACAAAACATGATCCATTTAAGATCCAGAGTCCTTCTCCTTTCCTCTCATCAACTAGTGAAGGTTGGTAAAGCCCTCCATGGAGGCGGGCAGCAGGCTGCCTTAAACTTCACAAGTGCTGGAGTTTTCTCAGCTAGAATGTTGAACAGCTTAGAGCTGGGGATCGCTGATTCCAAGATGACTATTCCCTAATTAAATGGCTGGATGCAGTGCAATGTAATCTTTCCTAATGCTTTGTTAGGAATGCATTATTGTAAGATTGAAAGTGGGGAGCAGTGTGCATTGCTTAAATTGACCATTTGATTACACAGCATAAGCTGACTGGGGCTCGTTTCTTCTCGTGAGGCTTTCGGAACAAGATCATTACAGCGTATTGATCAGTCACACAAATTGCAATGCACTTCTCATTGCTGCTTGAATGAGCAAAATGAAGAACAGAGCAAAGAAAGATGCTGTAAATTGCAATCTGTCTTGGTGTTCCCTGGGAAATACAGAGGTTGAGTCTCAGTCTTTCCTCTGGTAAATTTGAACTGTGATGTTAAACTGGAAATCTGAATGTTGCTTTTCAGAATAAGTATTCAGAGTGCTCTGTGGGCTCAAGGGTCTCAATTTTGAACAACCCTGGCTCCAGGTTTAGTTTTGACTCCATGAGATAATAGGCTTGCAGCTTTAGAGTTTAATATCCAGTGACATTTGATACAACTCTGCTGTCAAAATCTGTGCTGTTCTCTTCTGATAACTGTTGGCTACGCTGCTGTACAAGAGCCTTGGTAACAGTGAACACGTTCTGCACTTTCTGAGATACAAATGGACTGAAAATATTCTATAACTATTTCAGAAATCACAGAATCACAGAGTGTTAGGGGTTGGAAAGGACCTTGAAAGGATCATCCAGTCCAAGCCCCCTGCCAGAGCAGGAACACCCAGAGCAGATCACACAGGAACACATCCAAGTGGGTTTGGAATGTCTCCTGAGAGGGAGACTCTAGAACCCCACTGGGCTCCACAACCCCCAGGTGTTCTGTCACCTTCACAGGGAAAAACCTTTTCCTCCTGCTTCCATAGAACTCCTATGCCTCAACTTCCACCATTGCCTCTTGTGCTATCATTGGGCATCACCCAGGAAAGCCTTATTATATGCATTGTACAGCTGAACACTATCATTAGTATTTCATGAAACACCTTTATGACATTTTAATATAGAATACAATAGAGTAGAATTAACCAGGTTGGAAAAGACCTTTGAGATCATTGAGTCCAACCTATCACCCAACACCATCTGATCAACTAAACCATGGCACCAAGTGCCTCATCCAGGCTCTTCTCACCAGGGATGGTGACTCCACCATCTCCCTGGGCAGCACATTCCAATGGCCAATCTCTGGGAAAAATTTCTTCCTTACCTCCAGCCTAAACTTCCCCTGGCACAGCTTGAGACTGTGTCCTCTTGTTCTGGTGCTGGGTGCCTGGGAGAAGAGACCAACCCCCACCTGGCTACAACCTCCTTTCAGGTAGTTGTAGATGGCAATAAGATCTCCCCTGAGCCTCCTTTTCAACAGACTTCAAAAAAGAACTTTTGTCATATGGTTCTGCAGTTTGTTGTGGAACTGCTACCACATCTGGGTACATGGTCTACATGTATTTGTGGGTTTTTTTTGCATGGTCTACATGTATTTGTGGGTTTTTTTTGCAATAGTTTGTTCCTATTTCCAGCACTTTGTAGTCTGAGCAGTTTTAAAGAGACAAAGTTCTTGCTTTAACACAGTTGTTGATTTAAATGCTGATGAAGTTCACATCTTCAAGAAGGAAAGGAGAGGATTTTGTTTCTTGACTGTAAGAGAGCATTGACCATAGGAAGCTTGTTGTAAACCACAGTTGTTATTCAGACATCTTTGCAGCCCCAGGACAATCAGTTCTTGCTAGTTCTAACATAAGCTCTGAGATGGGAAGGTGTCCCTGCTTTGGTAGCACAGACAAGAGCTTAAAGATGTGAAATACCTAGACTTGTCTAATGTGAAGGACATAAGGATATGCTCAAAGAGCCTGCTCTGAGTCCTAAAGATTTTGTGTCTTTTTTTACAAAACTATATTATTTTTCCATATAAAACATGGCAAACTGACTGCCACACCCTCTAGAATAAGACAACTGTGATGCTTTTTAGTAGATGATCCCACAGGGGTTGGAAGGGACCCCTGGAGATCTTCCACTCCAAGCCCCCTGCCAGAGCAGGACCATAGAATCCAGCACAGGTCACACAGGAACACATCCAGACAGGGCTGGAAAGGCTCCAGAGAAGGAGACTCCACAACCTCTCTGGGCAGCCTGCTCCAGTGCTGTGGGACCCTCACAGGGAAGAAGTTCCTCCTCATGTTGAGATGGAACCTCTGGTGCTGAATTTTCCATCCATTGCTCCTTGTCTTATCCTAGGACACAAGTGAGCAGAGGCTGTCCCTGTCTCTTCCATCCTGACCTCTAGCCCTCAGCTATTGATAGACATTGATCAGATCCCTCTCAGTCTTCTCCTCTCCAGACTAAACAGCCCCAGGGCTCTCAGCCTCTCCTCACCAGGCAGTGCTCCAGGCCCTTCAGCATCCTTGTAGCCTTTCTGACACCCAGCCCTCATATACAATAGTTTCCTGTTCCTGATGGAAAACAGAGAAATAAAGACCACAGCATTACAGCAATCTCTGGGGTCCTGAACCAAAGTCCCATGAAATCAGATTGAGTTTTCCCTATTTGCTTCAATAAGGCCTGAATCAGCTTGAACGTGTACTAGCAGCTTCAGAAACAAAGTTAAAATTAAAATGACTTTATGTTACAAATCAATTAACTTCCTTTATTATTTTTATTAAAACAGCAACAGGAAGCTGCAACATCAAAACTCCTCTTTGCTTAAAGACTCTTTAGGACTTAGTCTCCCAACTGAATCTCCGCACTGAATTTAAATACTACATCACTGCATTTTATTCGGAGTTTACAAAAGGCTAAAGACCATGATCTGCCTTTTAAAAAGGGTCAGCTGGAGCTACACAGATTTACTGAAATTGCAGAAGGTCCAGATGTACTTTAAGGATTAGCACAAAACTTTAACAGAGGTCAAGACTCAATCATGAGATAAATATTTTTACGGTTTCTCTGATTTATATAATGAATTTTTGTGGGGGTATTATTTCCATTGAAATTCAGCCTGCTGTTCTGCTGCAGAAATGCCCTGCTGGAGAGCAGGTCCATGGAGAAAGACCTTGCAGTGCAGGTGGTCAGCAAGTTCTGCATAGGACAACAATGTGCCCTTGAGGTGCATCAAGAAAAGTGTGGCCAGCAGGGCTAGGGAGGTTCTTTTTCCCCTCTGCTCTGCCCTGCTGAGACCACAGCTGCAATCCTGTGTCCAGTTCTGGGCTCCCCAGTTCAAGAGAGATAGAGACCTGCTGGAGAGAGTCCAAGGGAGAGCCACGAGGATGCTTAGGGGACTTGAGCATCTCCCCTGGGAAGAGAGACTGAGAGCCCTGAGGCTGTTTAGTCTGGACAGGAGAAAGCTGAGAGGGGATCTGATCAATATCTATCAATAGCTGAGGGCTGGGGGTCAAGTGGAGGGGGCCAAGTTCTTTTGGGTGGTTCACAGCAATAAGTGAAGGAACAATGGAGACAAACTTGAACAGAGAAGGTTTCAGCTCACTATGAAGAGAAACTTCTTTCCAGTGAGGGTGCCAGAGCCCTGGAGCAGGCTGCCCGGAGAGGTTGTGGAGTCTCCTTCTCTGGAGCCTTTCCAACCCCACCTGGATGCATTCCTGTACAGACTGCCCTGGGTGATGCTGCTCTGGCAGTAGGGTTGGACTGGATGATCTCTGGAAGTCCCTTCCAACCTCTAATGTCCCATGGCACAGTGGTACTGTGATAATAGAACATTTTTGCAAGAATCCTGGAGCTTAATCAGAAAGGGGCAATGATATCTTGTTCCCCCCCCCCCAGCTAAGCACTCAGTCTTACTTGGGATATGTCAGTGCAGGGTCCAAGTAGTAATATAAGCTTCTCTTTTAAATTCTCTAATATGCTAATAGACTATTAAGGAGCTGTCTTTCCAGCAGGGCCCTGATGTGCTCTGGATGTCCCCACATATTACAAAATCCTATTGTATATCTCCCTACCAAGGGTTTAATTCAGAGTAGGACAATCTGGAAATTTCTTGATGAGAAACTACTGAGCTGCATCATTTTAGGGCTGAACTGAAGCCTAATAAGCACCTATACAAATGCACCTGGAAA
Source organism: Dryobates pubescens (assembly GCF_014839835.1). Taxonomy (NCBI): domain Eukaryota; kingdom Metazoa; phylum Chordata; class Aves; order Piciformes; family Picidae; genus Dryobates; species Dryobates pubescens. The sequence continues at coordinate 29,124,655 of NC_071612.1, forward strand.
TAGAAATTAGCTTCTTGCTATATTTTTTAAAGTTAATATATGTTATAGTTAGCAGTGCTGGGAAGGAAGGGCAGAAGCTACCCATTTCAGCCAGGAAAGCAATTCTGAATTAGTAAGAAGACAGTGACAGTATCTATGAATGTATAGGAATCATTACAAGAAATAGAGGCAGAGGGGTGAGGGGCGGGGAGGAAACAAAAAAGGAAAGGTGAAGCCAAAGAAGACTGGAAATCTGAAGTTGAGGTTAAGGCGTGACACAAATCTGCTCAGACCTCTGGTGGAGGTCTCTGAATTCAGAGACCTTTGATTTAGATCTTTGACAAGGTCATTGGAAAACTCCTAGCTAAAAGATGGCCTTAAAATGAGGCCACAGGGTAGCTTTAAAAGCAATTTGTGCATTGGGTATAAGGATATATGTAAGGGGTGCATATACTTTACTCAAAGTCTGGTCTTAGCAGCCTCAGGAAACCTCACTTCTTGTGCAGAGTTGAGACTTGAAGTGAGAAGGAGGAGCAAATCATCCTTGGACCACAGCAACCTCTCCACTTCAGTGTCTGAGCTTTCATCCTAATGGGGAATGCAGGAGGTGACTAGGGTGCTTTGCATCCTTGCTTAAAAGCTCAAAAACTCTGATTGTCTACCTAATGATCTGCCTTAAAATATACTCTGATAGAAGTATCTGCCTTTAAAATCTCAACATAAACATTTCCATATATAGAATGAAGAAGAAAAGTAATTTCTTCCTTCTGTACTACCTGACATGCTATCTATAAAGCCAGGGACAATAAACTCTGTCTTGGTCCTTCTGGGAGTGGAGATCTGTCATATTTCCTATTACTCAAAAGACCTCAGAAGGAAAAAAAAATAAATTATGCCTCCCCCTCCCCAAAATTCAGCCAACCTCCTCCCCCCTTAAAAACCAACCAACCAACCAAAACAAAACCCAACAAAACCTTTTGACTGTATTTCTTGAAGCCCCAAACATTCAGCAAGAGTCTTGTAGGTATATGTTTGAATACAGAACTAGATCCTTTGAGCAACTGCTCTTTGTGGGCAGCTAGCACATATATGTGTAAAAGACTTGAGCAGTAGGTAAATCCTATTTTCTGTAGATCTTACAATGGTTCTGTATAAAACAGGGAGCTTCACCTTATAAACATTCATCCTCTGTACAGCTTTATGTTGTCATCTTGTCTAAATTCAAGATCTCCTCCCAGAAATCTGAAAAGAGAAGAAAAGTTTCATCATGAAGACAGCTTTGTCTGGGGCCATTACATCACCTGCTTGTGAGCAGTGAGGATAAGGACAAAATCTCTCTTCACTCTCAAGATAGAAATAATATTGAAGCCTTTCAAAGTTGTAAAGATGTCATTATCCATAGCAGGACATGGAGGTTAATGCTGGTTTATTTGTCCTTTGGTGAATAGTGTGTCTGAGAATAACACTGAAGGTGATAAATAATAATCTGATAGCCCAAATTGCATTTTAAGAACAAGCAAATGCCTGTCAAACCAGAACAGATTGAAATCAGGTGTTGCAGTCTGAGAGTGCATTCCTAATTTCATTATCTTTTATGTGATAACAAATGATCAAGCTTTTATTGGCTCCATATAAAAGCCAGTATCATTTACAGAGGGTGAAGGGATGAGAACCATCATCTTCTGGACAGGAAAGCTGAGTCCATACCTGAGCCAAAAGATCATAGAGTCACAGAATGGCCCAGGCCAGAAGGGACCTCCAAAGCTCATCCAGCCCAACCTCCCCTGCAGTCAGCAGGGACATCCCCAACCAGATCAGGTTGCCCAGAGTCCTGTCCAGCCTCACCATGAATATCTCCAGGGATGGAGCCTCAACCACCTCCCTGGGCAACCTGTTCCAGTGTTCCACCACCCTCAGAGGAAAGAACTTGTTCCTAACATCCAATCTAAATCTGCTCTGCTCTAGTTTGAAGCCATTGCCCCTGGTCCTGTCCCTGCAGGCTCTCCAGCCTTCCTGTAGCCCCCTTCAGGTACTGGCAGGCTGCTATTAGGTCTCAGGCTGCGCCAGGGGAGGTTTAGGTTGGATGTTAGGAAAAAGTTCTATACAGAAAGAGTGATTGCCCATTGGAATGGGCTGCCGGGGGAGGTGGTGGAGTCACCATCATTGGAGGTTTTCAGAAGAAGACTTGATGGGGTGCTTGGTGCCGTGGGTTAGTTGTTTAGGTGGTGTTGGATTGGTTGATGGGTTGGATGCGATGATCTTAAAGGTCTCTTCCAACCTGGTTTATCCTATGTATTCTGTGTATTCTATTCTACCTGGAGCCTTCTCTTCTCCAGGCTGAACACCCCCAGCTCCCTCAGCCTGTCCTCATAGCAGAGGTGATCCAACCCCATGATCATTTTAGTGGCCCTCTTCATCAGGTCCATGTCCTTCCTGTATTGAGGGCTCCAGACCTGTATACAGGACTCCAGGTGAGGTCTCGGCAAAGCAGAGCAAAGTGTCAGAATCACCTCTCTGGCTCTGCTGGCAATGCTGCTTTGGATGCAGCCCAGGCTGTGATTTGCATTCTGTGCTGCAAGCTCACACTGCCTACTCCTGTCCAGCTTCTCCTCCATCAGCACCCCCAAGTCCTTTTCCTCAGGGCTGCTTTCTATCACCTCATCCTCCAGTCTGTACTGATAGAATTGTTTTGGCCCAAGTGCACTTGCTCTTGTTGAACCTCATGAGGTACACCTGGGTTCACCTCTCCAGCTTGTCCAGGTCCCTCCACAAAATTAGGAAACCATCAGTACTCTATTGTATGCCTATAAGGGGATAATTCTTCCTTTTCTCCCTTGATTGTGGTAAGAACAATAGTGTTATTGTTTGTGAAATTCTCATCTGACAGAGGGTGGTGGTTGTGTGAGTGGAGAAGTTAACATGAGCGAAAAATGAAGTGGAAAATAATACCAAACCAACTGCTGAAAGATGAAACACTTCAGTACCTTGTTCCTGATGTGCTCTTTGCAACTGTGTTATGAGTTGAATTAGATCTCCCCCAGCCATTTATCTTTCAGTAAATCTGCCCCCGAGAACAAATCCACCACACTCACAATTTGGAAGTAAAAATGGAATTGCATTTACAAAAACCCCTAAGTCTACCAGTATAAATGCAACAAACCTGTACAAAATATAGTCACAAATCTAGACACAGTTTAACAGCCCCCAAAATTTCCCCTTCCACCTCCCTTACCCCCCCACTTAGGGAGAAATGGCCCCAAGGAAGGCTCAGCCTCCCCCTCCCCCTTGTACCTCTTACAGAAACCAAATAGCCAAGGCCCAAGGTCAGAAGGAAGAGAGCACAGTCTGAACCCCAGCAGTGGAGCAGCAAGATCCAGCAGCCCAGAGCCAGGAGAGCACAAAACAACTCTGCTGCAAGACAGAAGGTTTTCAGTGCTCCAGAGGAATGATGTTAACCTATATGTTGCTATTATTCTTCAGACCAACTGAATTAGATGAACTTAGTATTAACATAATGCAAACTCTGAGGAGTCCACCCCTCTTGAACTGTCCCAAACCTCAGGAAAAATCTGTTTAGGACTAAATTTTGGGTTCAAACTATAACAAACTGACACTTCCAAAATATGAATAAGAAGGTTTTGCAACCTCCTCCCACCAACAGTTTTTCCATAAGCATGTTTACTGCATCATTTTTAGCTCAAATTCAGTAACAAACTTGAGCTTTACAGTTTCTTTCTAAAACCTGAAAAATATGAGAACATTGCACCCTACAGAACAATATCCTGTGTCTGCCTTGGAGCAAATCTCATCTCAGAGTGGAAGTCAATCGTCCAGTTAATGTGTGGAGATAATGGAGAGCCATGCAAACTCCAGACAAACGTGTTTATTCCAATGCAATATGGTTAGTAATGCTTTACATGCTAGAAGGAGTGAGGCAGGGTTGATTATGCATTTTAGGTTTGGATGGCTTTTTTGTCATTTTTTACCTGAAAATAAGACATTTTACCACAATGAGGTTGAGGGAGGTGATTCTCCCCCTCTACTCTGCTCTGGTGAGCCCCCATCTGGAGCACTGTGTCCAGTTCTGGAGCCTCTATTACAGGAAGGATCTGAAGGTGCTGGAATGTGTCCAGAGAAGGGGCACAGGATGAGCAGAGGGCTGGAGCTGCTCTGCTATGGAGACAGATTGAATAGGGGTTGTTCAGGAGAGGAGAAATCTCTGAGGAGACCTAATTATGGCCTTCCAAGGGGTCTCCAAGAAAGATGGGAAGGGACTTTTAAGGGTGTCAGGGAGTGATAGGACTGAGGGGGATGGAACAAAACTAGAAATGGGTAGATTGTGATTGGATGTTAGGAAGAAGTTGTTCCCCATGAGGGTGGTGAGAGACTGGCACAGGTTGCCCAGGGAGGTGGTGGCAGCCTCATGCCTGGAGGTTTTTGCAGCCAGGCTGGATGTGGCTGTGAGCAACCTGCTGTAGTGTGAGGTGTCCCTGGCCATGGCAGGGGTGTTGGACCTGGCTGATCCTTGAGGTCCCTTCCAACCCTGGCAATTCTGTGATTCGTTTAAGGGCTGGGATATTTATGGCTTTTTTATAGGGAAGTAGTGGATAAGAAGATGGTGTCCTTATGAAATTCCAAAGCTGATAGCTGCAGCTGATGTCACACATAAGAGAAAGCTTAGCCTATACTGACAGCTGCTATGAGAAAACAGAACTAGGAACAAGTCTCTGTTGAAGCCAGCATTCTGCAAACAAGAGCTGGGACATGTGCAGGGATTGCAAAATACTTCCTCACTGACCACCTGCACAGTGCCCGGAGCAAAACAATCACATTCCATGGGTGCCAAGAGCAACATCCTCACGTTGGTACCCTGTGATTGGAACATGCTGCAGAAGCCACCTCCTTGACAGGCTGACATTCTTTATTGGAAAAAGATTTTAGCTTATGTATATGGTTGGGTTTTATTGGTTAAGTGATTGATAACAAAGAGTGTAAAAAACAGCCACTCTGAGCAATCATAGAATCAATAAGGTTGGAAAAGACCTCAGAGATCATCAAGTCCAACCTGTCACCCAACACCTCATGACTACTAAACCATGGCTCCAAGTGCCACGTCCAATCCCCTCTTGAACACCTCCTGGGATGGTGACTCCATCACCTCCCTGGGCAGCACATTCCAATAGCAAATTACGCTTTCTGGGAAGAGCTTTCTCCTCGCCTCCAGCCTAAACTTCCCCTGGCACAGCTTGAGACTGTGACTTTTTGTTCTGGTACTGGCTGCCTGGGAGACGAGACCAACCCCCACCTGGCTACAACCTCCCTTCAGGGAGTTGTAGACAGCAAGAAGGTCTCCCCTGAGCCTCCTCTTCTCCAGGCTAAGCAACCCCAGCTCTCTCAGCCTCTCCTCACAGGGCTGTGCTCCAGACCCCTCCCCAGCCTCGTTGCCTTTCTCTGGACATGTTCAGGTGTCTCAATGTCTTCCTTAAACTGAGGGGCCCAGAACTGGACACAGGACTCAAGGTGTGGCCTAACCAATAGAACAGCTTGGGGGGTTAGGGCTGCTGGGGACTTCTGCTTCTGTTAGTTAGCTACTACTACTGTTAAGGACACTCTGCAACTGTGTAATGCTAGGGATTCTACAAAGCTGTAATAAAGGACTTCTGAGAATACTTCTGAGATTCTCTGCCCTCTGCATTTCTGGAATCCTATTGCTCGAGCAGTAATGGGGTCTGTGTCCATTCATCACCCTGAATCTGGGGGTTTGCAGCAAGTCTCAGAGAAGAGTGGGGAAAAGCCAAGAGCCAGGCAGGCTGGATGGAGATGTAAGTGGCATTGCACTAGGAATATGAAAGTCACAGCTATGTACAGGGACAGCTCTAGCAATGTGGATCCATTCCCACCAGAACTTCTACAAGGGTCTTGCTTCCCTTCAGGACCAAGTGCCGGTGGTGCATTTCACAGCGCAACGGAAGCAGAAACACAATGAGTAGGGCAACTATTCTCAGACAGAGGAGGAGATGGTTCCTCACCAAACTTTTTTGCATAAGCCACTTTCCCTTGCTACATTGGTGCCCTCTCATTGAAAAAGTAAAGAGAGGTCATGATCCCCTTCTTACTTTTTGTCTTATTGTTCTGGCTGCTTTCCTTGTGTGGAGCACATGGTGAGCTTGATCATTGAACTGTTCTCACTGAAAAATAATTTTCCGCATAGAGAGAGACTTGAAAGACACAGTTTTCAACCACACCAGCTTCCATATCTAATTCACTGCACAGCCACTCAAAGCCTGACACTAGTACGAGGGAGTGAGCAGCCATGGATGCCTGGGCATGGGGCCACCCCCACCCCTGAAATAGCAGGAGAAGTTTACTTAAACAGTAATGATGACAAAGACACAAAGCTAAACATAGCAGGGGGAGTTCTGTGCACATGATGTTGTGCCCCATATTGTCTGTCACAGCAGCTGCCATTTGATTTGGTATCCTGTTCAAAAATGTGGTGCCAAAGAGAAATACTCTGCAAAGAACCCCAAGCTCCTAAAATACTCTGCAAGCCCCTGAAATACTCTGCAAAGAACCCCAAGCCCCCAGAGTACAAGTTTAAATGATGCTCTGTGGATGTTCTCCCTGCTTTTTGAATATGAGCTTGAGGTGATTCTCTAAAATGCATCCATCTTGTTACTTCACATTTGAGATGGAAATAACAACAACCACAGTTAAACATAGCAATAGACAGTCTGGATAGGGAAACAGCTGTTAGGCAAGGGGCATTTCTGGAAGAGGCTGTGGTGCATTTGGTGTCATTCCTATGCAAAACATCAGCAAGATAGGAACATTAAGCTATTTATGCTACACCTCTATAAATTATCTTATTCTCATACCTTGTTTCCTTTGTCTTTCCCTGGTAATGTGTGAGAACTGCAAGTCCCCTATAATTAGTGAACTCCACTAAGATTACCTAGTTAAAGGCTTTGCTGCCAAGGTACAGATGGAGAGCAGCAGATATTTTTCTTTTATATGTCTTTGCCTCATCTAGCATTTTGCATGCTAAAAGTCAAGCTGTTGTTGCTTTCCATTAGTAGTAGCCATAAATGTTATGAATGAAGGGGAAATAGCTTAGGAAATTACCCTTTTTTTCTTTTTCCCCAGGAGAATGAAATACAATAGTTATTGTTTATGGCATTGTGGGCTAGTTGGGTTTGGTGTGCTATTTACTGCATGTCTGCACTGGCTATCTAAATCAAAAACATTCACATTCAGCCAGTACATCATGGCAGCATTTCTAGCAACATGATGGGAATATTACCTGTGCAGTCTCTAGGCTTCACAGGGGGACATTCATGCTCTGATGAATCCATGGACATAATCCCACACATGTGCACACATACAAGTGGATTTAGTCTGTTCTTATGCTTCTTGTGAGTGAGGAATTCATTAATTGTAGTGGTGCACAGTAACAAGCCAAGAAATGATGGGTACAAGCTTGAACAGAGAAGGTTTGAGCTCAACATGAGGAGAAACTTCTTTAGAGTGAGGGTGCCAGAGCCCTGGAGCAGGCTGCCCAGAGAGGTTGTGGAGTCTCCTTCTCTGGACACATTCCAACCCCACCTGGATGCATTCCTGTGTGGGTTACCCTGGGTGATGCTGCTCTGGCAGGGGGGTTGGACCTGATGATCAGTGGAGATCCCTTTCAGCCTCTGATGTACTGTGGTACTGTGTAATTTTTCAGGTTTCATTCTTTTTTCGTTTCTGCTTTTTGATACCGATGCCAGCTCTCTCCCTCTCTGCATTTGTCGGATTTACTACAGGCAATGTTGTTTGAAAACCACTTAATATTAAAGCTCCATTAAAGCTCCATGGAAGGAAGTAGAAATCTTTTCATTAAACAGGATCTTAAATAACAATCATTAGTATTTTTTCTCTGTATATGCTAGGCATAAATATACACTAGGCATAAAAAGAGAAAAGTTTCCTTGTTTATACTGTACATATAATTCTCAATCATATTGTCCTTGATGTGGACATACAAGTCTAGTTGATCTTATTTTAAGGGGATACTGTGAGTTTTAAGTCCTATTAAAATCAAGCTAATTGACTGTTTTCAGGTAGAAAAGTACATAAAACTTAGACACCCTTGTCAGAGCTTTCAGTGGAACATGGTTTAATAGTAAAGAAAACTTAGAGTGAGACATTCTGGTTAGAGGTTCCAGAAGCATTGTGTGTTGAACTTGTAGCATAAAGTTTGTTAAAAACCACTATTAAGATTTTGAAGCAATGGTTCTCCATCTTGAACTGAATTAAATGTGGGCTATTTTTCAGTGAAATACTTTCTGAAGGGAAAGGAGAACCTGCTAAAAGCAGTTTCATTTATACATGGGCGTGTGTGCCGGTTTAGAGGCTAGGTGCCTTTAAGAAGTACAAAGTTACAGACCTCCAGGAGGTCCAGAGTGTCCAGGAGGCAGGCTGGAGAGTGTATTTCATTCTCATGAGTCCTGCATCCCTACAAAACTGGCTGCAGTTTCAGTTTTCTTCCCTTTTGCCCTTCTCTCTCCTCCCAGGAGGATGCACCTATTGTGGCGGAGCGAGGCCTGGTGTCAGCCTTGGCAATGCTGCCACCTGGGCCTGGTGCAGCCTCATTGGGGCCTGCTGAGTTTCAGCTGGGTCACAACGGTGTGGTATGGAGGGGAGAGAGGGGGCTGAAGGCTTAGGTTTGTTGGCCTGGTTTAAAGGGAGGCTTGTGTGAAGCATTGGCTTAATGAGCTCCTGTGTTAAGGCCAGGCTATCGATTCTGTGTATTTTATGTGCTTTGTACTGTTTTGTGTAGCTGTGAGTAGCCTTTCCATTTAAACTTTCCAATCCTATCCTATCCTTTGTGTGAGCAATTTGCTTTTGCCCCTTTTGGAAGAGGCAAAAGAGCATCTGTCTCACTCTAACCTAAGGCGGCATGTGATGCCTTTTTGTTACCATATAAAACTTGGTGTTCATGTACACTTTCAGCATACTTTCAGGAGTGTGTTTCTCTTGCCACATATCAGTGGCTTTGTATTTATTTTCTAAGACACACTTTTCTACATCTAAAGGGCAGTGGTCTGAAAAGTTAAGATCCCCATTTCAATTCAAAACCAGTTTGCAGAGGAGTCAGAGCTTTCACAGAATCACAGAATGTTAGGGGTTGGAAGAGACCTTGAGAGATCATCCAGTCTGACCCCCCTGCCAGAGCAGGAGCACCTAGAGCAGATCACACAGGAACACATCCAGGTGGGTTTGGAATATCTCCAGAAAGGGAGACTCCACAACCTCAGCTCCCTCAGGCTCTCCTCATAAGGAAGATGTTCCACTCCCTTCATTATTTTTGTGGCTCTGTGCTGGACTCTCTCAGGCAGTTCCCTGATGTCCTTGAACCAAGGACCCCAGAACTGGACAAAAAAGTGGGTTTTTTTGGCAGCGTGATTTTCTCCATGTATTGCTGCATCTTGAGAAAGGATTTCAAGCAGCTATGTGTTTCCTACATTCCAAGACATGGAAAGGGAATTGCAGAGTACTTACTACATGACTGGTCAAGCTTGAAGAAAGAGTATGACTCCCACTTTGATAATCTGGCACCAGTTTGCAAATTTGATGGACTTGAGGACATGAGCAGTTTCCTGTGCTGCAACCTGCCACTCAGGCATGTTCAACAGTTTCTGTTGGCATTATCCAACATAACTGCCACTGTGGTTCTTCAACAAATTGATTCTTGGCACAGAAGGCACTGTTGTAAGTTCTTCTTCCTTGTAGCTACACCTCAAGGAAAATGAGCAAGGGGGAAAAGAGAAGTCAAGGAAGAGCAAGATGAAGCAGTGAGATCCCTTGAGGTCTAATTTTCACAAAGCAGCAATACACTGTTAGCTAAGAAACAACTGATCGTGGTAAAAAAAAGAAAAAAGAGGCTGTATTCCCCCTACATCAGGTTTGACATAGAGCTTCTGCATCTGTTTTCCACCTGCATTTGGTTTCCATCCCTAGTGCTACACTGGCAGTTTTTCAGCACAGGCCCTTGTCTGCTGAGACTTGTGTGATTGCTCCTACATGAAAAGCCACAGTTCAGCTCTTAACCTATTAGGCCTGGGAAGATGAGCTGCTGAGGCTGCTCTGAGAGGGTGGCTTTGTGCTGCTTATTGCACGTGTCACGTAGCAGTTGGTGGTTGTCCTACTGTTTGCCAGTCTTCCTGAGGTGTTAGTGGCTCTGCATGAGACTGCTCAGCCCTTTGCAGGGCAATATAATCTTGGGACTGCCCTAGCAGCAGTAAATGAGATACATCTTAGAAGGAATACACTCACTTGTGCACCAGTGCCCAAGAAACACTTGGCTTGTATTTTTTGCTCTTGGTTTATATGCAAATGTTTGTGAACTGAGGTTTTTTAGACTTCTGCTTAATACTGGTAATGAGACAAGGCTGCTTTTCCAGCACACCTGGCCATATGGGCATGAATGGAATCAGTGTACTTATTTTTACTCCGGGACACTCTGCTTAATCTCTGTTTCTGGAGCTGAGAAAGGCTTTTACTTTGGGGCCAGAGCAGAGAACTGCCACAGTAGTGCCTACAAATCCTCCAGGTCACAACAGACGTTGTGTTTGAGAAACTGAAACATAGGTGACACACAACAGCTGAATGCCTGGAGGCAGCTGAGTGGGTATGTGCCATGAATTACAAGAGCGTTCCCCTCTCCCTTGCAAGGTTTCTAAAAGTAAAGGGAGAGATTTGCTTGTGGCTAAGAGGCAGAAACCCAGCAGTGAGATGAGCAGCTTGTGAGATATCTTCTCCTTACATAGTGATCACCTAGGATGTGTTGCAGGCATAGCCTACACAGCCTACTCTGGGTGTGCAGTTAGAATGTTTTTGGAAGGTATTTGTGTGTGCTTTGTAGGGTGGTGTGAGTTAGTAGGTGTCAGTCAAATGTGAAGCTGTCCTTAGGGTGGTGGGGGGAGGTGAGTGTATGCAGGAATTCCAAACATTGCCCGTCTTCCATCTCTCAGTGTACAGCCAGCTGGAGTGTCTCGGGTGGTGCCTTAGCTGTGTTCTCCACCTTCTCAGGCCGGGTAGCCTGCTTCTAGGGCTTGATGAGGGAGGTTGTAGCCAGGAGGGGGTTGGTCTCTTCTCCCAGGCAACCAGCACCAGCACAAGAGGACACAGTCTCAAGCTGTGCCAGGGGAAGTTTAGGCTCGAGGTGAAGAGAAAGTTCTTCAGTGAGAGAGTTGTTAGCCATAGAAATGTGCAGCCCAGGGAGGTGGTGGAGTCGCCGTCCCTGGAGATGTTCAAGAGGGGATTGGATGTGACACTTGGTGCCATGGTTTAGTAGGCATGAGGTGTTGGGTGACACACTGGACATGATGATCTTTGAGGTCTTTTCCAGCCTTATTGATTCTATGATTCTATGATTCTAAGTACTGTGCTGTTTTAGCTAAAACTGACAAAACTGTTAGCAAGTTGTGGTGGTGTCTCTCAACCAACAAGCAGGTTTGCTTCCAGTAAGGATCTGGATTGCATTGTTATAAAAATATTTTGGTGGATTTTGAAGAAATAGAGGACACTTTCCATTACTTTAAGCCTTTTAAGTTATGTTTTAACCCTACCTCTTTTTTCTTTTTTCTTTTCTATTTTTTTTTTTTAATTACATGATTTCCCCAAGACTGTGACTTCTGCTGCAGTGAAGGTCAGACAATGATTACAGCAGTTTTTTCCTGGCCTTTTAATAGATGAAGTACATGAAATAGTTTTACCTTGTTAGAGCTGACTTGCCTGAACACTAAGTAGTATATCTTGTAATGAACTCCTTGCCGCACCAGCTGCTTTGGAGAGAACTGAACTAAATGGGCCCTTGTAGAGGTACAGTCAAGATGCTATGAAATATTTTTCTGCTTTTGTGTAAGTCACTTACACAAGCAGAAAGAGACTATTTTATGTACTTACAGGAAGGGCTCTCTTACCTGCATGGAACTTGGTTTTCATGAAATAACCCAGTGAGGGAAAATTTCTGTCACTGCAAACTACACAGGATTGTGAAATGATAGCAGCCAGGTTTCTGGATTCATAGCATCATAGAACAATTCAGGCTGGAAGAGACCTTAGAGATCACCCAATCAAACAACTTCCCTGCCATGGGCAGGGACACCTCTCAAGCAGCCCAGCTTACTCAAGGCCCCATCCAACCTGGCCTTCAGAAGCTCCAGGGAGGAGCATCCACAACCTCTCTGGACAACCCATTCCAGAGTCTCAACACCCTCCTAGTGAAGAATTTCTTCCAATCTAAACCTCTTCTCCTTCAACTGAAATCCATTTCCCATGTCCTGTCGGTGGACACTTTTGTAAAAAGTCCCTCTGCAGCCTTCCTGTAGAATCCCTTCAGATGTGGGAAGGCAGTTGTGAGGTCCCCCCTTTTCTTCAGAACATAAAGGAAAAGATGCCATTAAACTATGGGCACTAACTGTTTTGTTATCAATCAGCTGTATGGATTCCTTACCGGGAGTCACATTTGTCTGTAATCACATACACCTCCTACTTGTGAGTCCTCTTCCTGTCCCTGACAACATTTTCCTACTGTGAATAGATTTGATGTCAGCTGATGGAGATGAGAAGAATAGAAATTGTATGCACCAAGTCAAAAAATTAAAAGTAGAGCTCTTCCCTCCACCAATAGAATCCTACTTCTTCTTTCCCTATTTATAAAATAATCAGTACTTTAAAAAAAACAACAAAGGCCTGGAATGATTTGTAGCTGTCATAGATAGGAAGATGTTTGAAGAAAATGTTTTAAAGGCAGTTTGTCTATAATGAATGAAATCTGATTCACTGAGTGTCATCTTATGGTGCAAAATTTTTACAGGGCTTTTTTTCGAACTGAGAAAGGGAGTCAGAGAAGGCCAATGCCATTCTGGGGTGGATTAGAAGGGCTGTGATTAGTAGGTGGAGAGAAGTTCTCCTCTTCTGCTCTGCCCTGGTGACGACACATCTGGAATATTGTGTCCAGTTTGGAGCCCCTCAGTTCAAGAAGGACATCAGGGAACTGCCTGAGAGAGTCCAGCACAGAGCCACAAAAATGATGAAGGGAGTGGAACATCTTCCTTATGAGGAGAGCCTGAGGGAGCTGAAGGCTCTGTAGCTTGGAGAGGAGAAGCCTGAGAGTGACCTCATTCATGTTGATCAAGATGTGCAGGGTGAGTGCCCAGAGGCTGGAGCCAGGCTCTGCTGGGTGCTGCCCAATGCCAGCACAAGGGGCAGTGGTGGAAGCTGAGGCAGAGGAAGTTCCATGGAAACAGGAGGAAGAATTTTTTCCTTGTGAGGGTGACAGAGCCCTGGAAAAGGCTGCCCAGGGGAGTTGTGGAGTCTCCCCCTCTGGAAATACTCAAAACCCACCTGGATATGTTCCTGTGTGATCTGCCCTGGGTGCTCCTGCTGTGGCAGGGGGGTTGGACTGGATGAGCTTTTGAGGTCCCTTACAGCCCCTAACGTTCTGTGATTCTGTGATCTGCTTCAACCTGCCAGAGCAGGCTACATTATTTCTGTTGTTGAACACACTGAACCTCACAAGTTGAGGCTAGGGATTGATTTGTAGGTATGTTGTAATGTGTTTTGCCTAACTACCAAAAAAGCTTAATTATGGGAATTTACTTCAGGGATTAAAAAAAAAAAGAAAGAAACATTCATGCTACCGTCTGATATTTCATTCAAAAAACCCAAGTGTTCTCATATATATATTAAAATAAATGACTGTTTTGTCTTCAGGGATGTCTTGATCTCAGTAATCCTCTCGTAAAAATAAAATGTCAAGTCAATTAAAGGGCAATTAGGATTTATTTTCTTGTCAGCAAGATAAAATTTGCCCTTTTTTGTAGGTCCTTTGATTTCTCCTCTGCAGACTGTATATTGAGCTGATTAACGTGGCAGTACCTGGGCAGAATTTGCCAATGTTTGCAATTTCCTTAGTCTTACAAGTTCAGCCCCTTTTCATTTCAAAGTAAACTCAGGTGCAGAACATGTTTCTAACATCCAATCTAAATCTGCTCTTCTCAAACTTGAAGCCATTGCCCCTGGTCCTGTCCCTGCAGGCCTTTGCAAACAGGCTCTCTCCAGCCTTCCTGTTGCCCCCTTCAGGTACTGGCAGGCTGCTATTAGGTCCTTGCAGCAGAGCTCCTCCAACCCCCTGATCATTATTGGTGCCTCCTATAAGAAAAATATAGAAAGAGATACAACAGAATTGTGATTTCCTATAGCTCCAGGTGAGAAAGAAAAGGCTTATTATTATGCCATAAGTGTTTAGGATTCTCATTCTAAGCATAGCATGAATATATCTCTAAGCATAGCATCTAATTCTCATGCATTCCTCCACTTTTCAAAAGTGAATTTATAAGAAATTAATGTGGACAGTATATTTTCCCTTTCTTTTCCTAAAAGTATGTTTCAGGTACAGAGCTTATGGTCTATAGTCAGTTGAACACTGCACATTTAAATCTTTATTGAGACTACTGCTATAAAGACAGCTGCATCCTGGTATTTTATCTAATAGTTTACACACAGTCATATGCATTTCATTTTGCATATGAGATTTCTGGTGCTGTAGGAAATCAGGTTAGGTGACATTAGAGTAGAAAAATAAATGACTGTAGAATTAGAAACTTGGTAAAGCCTAAAAAATGTCTGTAATAGAAGCTAGTTGTCCAAGGTAGCTGCTGTTAAAGGGTATGTATTTCCCTGATTTACAAATGATATGGCAATATTAATAAAGGTATTAACGACCTTTTATTAATATGAAAATTGCCAAAACTTATTAGATAGATTGGATATTCAGTTGCAATATATTTACCATGGGAATGTGCAGGGTTTGGGCAACTATTTAACCATTTTATGCAAACCAGGAGGAATATAATAGAAAGAGAATACCTCGGGAGTGAAATGGCTTGACCACAGTAGGGGGAGACTCAACAAGAGCCATTAAGCCAAAAAGGCAATGAATTAATTACTCACAGCTGGTTGTACCCAAGTGGGGAGTGCTGCTGCTGTGTACTAGAGGCTTTGGGGTGCTCTCATGCACCAGGCACGACAGGTCCTGGGTGAATTGAGGCACGGCTAAATCCTGGTCACAAGGGGAAGCAGGCTTGGCTTGCAGTGGGTAGGCTTGTGGCTTTATCCCAGGCTCTGGAGTGGGCACTCAAGGCTTGAGCAAGGAAAAGCAACTAAAATTCAGCCTGTATATAAATCTTGCCTGAGGTTGATTGGGCCAATAGTGAAAGTGACGCCAGCACATAATTGCCCAATGGGAAGGGGCTGTGCCAGGCTGTGGCCATAGCAGGCAGACACATAGGCCTGGTCAGGAAGGAGCAGTGGGCAGTACACATGTTCTTACCCCAGCGGCAGGGTTGTTTACCAGACATGTATGGCCCTGCCCCCTTTGTTCCTTTACCTGTGTTACCCTGACTTTCTGCAGAAAGAAGGGGGAAGAGGGGGACCATGTCTAGACACATCAGTGTCTGTCTGGGTTTGTGCTGGGGCCGTTTGGCCCTACATGACCAACAGATAATGACCATCAGGTTTTGGTGACCACGTGTCAAGCCTGAGGCTAGAAATGGACTTCACAGCTTTCAGGCAGCTGGTCATTAAAAAAACAGATAAAGCAGATGGCAGAGATCTTTAACCACCTACACGGCCAGTGCGGCGCTGTACAGAGCACTAGTGTGGCTGCAAAGGCAGAGCACCTGTGTGAGCACTGCAGAAATGCCAGCTGCTTAGCACACGTTTTCAGAAGGCTAATCAGCACTTGGACAGTTCTGCTGCTTCCAATTCTAGGGCAAGCTCCCTTAGGAGTGTTCCTCAGGACCTCTGTGTCATGCTTAACTACACACACTGCATGAAGTCACCTTTAGAAGTGACCCTGATGTTCCCATGGGTCCACTCCTTCATTTCCACTTTCCATGTAGCATCAGCTATGCAGAAGAGGACCTTAAGTGTAGACACCTGTGAATTTCTGTATGACTGTAGCTGAAAGTGTGGCAAAAGTGGCCTTTAATTCTCAGGCTGCACTTCCTCATGGAAAGCACTTCCTGGTGGAAAGGAGAATCAGAGACTGGGATGGACTGCCCAGGGAGGTGGTGGAGTCGCCACCCCTGGAGGTGTTTAAGGCAAGATTGGATGCAGCACTTAGTGCTATGGTCTGGTTGGTGTGGTGGTGTTAGGTCATAAGCTGGGCTTGATGATCTCAGAGCTCTATTCCAGCCTCAATAATTCTGTGCCTCTGTGATTTTGAAGGTGTATTCAGATTCATCTAAATGAATTTTGCAGCATTTCTGCAGGGTATGACTTACACTGGTGAACAGCTCTGAAGTTCCAACTGTTTAATTTGGAACGCACAGTAAAAAGCTGTGAAATGCAACATTTTTATTAGCTTTGCAAATGAGAAAAAACTTCCAGTTGACCCTTAAAATGCAATATTTAGAAGGCAGAGTAGTGATTGACTGTCATTTACTAGAGATTAATGGGAAATTCTTCACTGTATTCTTGCTGTTAGACAAAAGAACGTTGCATCCCTCTGTTTTCCTTACCTGTGCGTTATTACTTACCTAACTGATATTTTTCAAGGATAAGTTTATGCTGTGAAAAGATGAATACATTGTCTAAGCCCTCTGTGGGTTACTTCTCAGACTTCTCATATGTGTGTCTATTCACGACTGGTGCCTCCAAAAAATAAGCCACAGAGTTGAGAGCTGCAGTGCCCAGAGTGCCCAGCCCAGAGGGTGCACACAGGCAATAGTGGATTGCTGCCCATCAGTCCTGCACCCCTCTCAGTCTGGCTGCAGAGTTATTGTCTCTCTCTTGCTTCCCTCTCTGCTCCCTTGGGAGAGAGACTCTCTCTTACCTGGTAACAGTGGGGGAGTATCCCAGGCCTCTTTGGCCTGAGTGACTTTATTTTTCCTGTGCAATCTTGGCCTGTCTAGGCACAATGCCAGGGTAAAAAAAAAAAAAAAGTGTGTGTGTGTGGGTACAGTTCAGGGCTGGCCAGCCTGAAAGCAGCCAGGCAATGGGGGGTTGGGGTGGGGGGGAGAAAGAAAGTGCCCTGGAGTTTTGGGGTGAACTCCAGGTAGGGAAGGGGAGTGTTGGGTTTTGGAACTGGTGTAAAGGAGCTTGTGTGTTAAGTTTAGACTGGGGATTTCTTTGCACTTTCTATGCTTTGCTCAGCACTATGCTTTGTAGTTTTGTAGTCTATGAATTGCTTTTCCATTTAACCTTTCCATGCCTATCCACTCCATTTGTGTGAGTTTTATTCTTTTGCCCCTCTTGGAGCAATGGAGCAATCTGTCTCGCTCTGGACTGGGACACACTATCATCACTGCCTTAGAACCATTGCACGACATTAGCTTGCCACTGTAGTCCATTTCTATTCCACTACTCAGTTAAAAGGGCATTATGGGGAAGAGGCTGTGCATTGCAGCATGTCATCAGTTTTGTTTTCAGTAAGTAGATCAAGGTATTTGAAAGGCACAGAGAGAAATGTTTCTGACTCATGTTGGTTGCGTTCATTTTGTAAGAGGTGAGTGGAGAGCTTGCAAATTGATCAGCATCTGGCTCTTACCCATGACCTCTTGGGACTAGTCCAAGCCTTATTTTGACACACTGGATTTTACTTCTTTCATTTGTCACATGTTGCCAGAAGGCAGCATCAGCTGATCAATAGGGGCAGGTCTGGGTTGTGAAAGCAGCTCTCATGGTGGAGGTGCTGCTGAAATCAATGAGAGTGCTTTTTAAGAGACCTGAATGAAGAACAACTACCTGCTGCAGGTAAATTACATTTTGTATTGGAGCTTCTCCAGACTAGAAGCTGATAAGCACAAATATGAGGAGGTGTACAAGTGAAGGAGCTGACACAGTGAGAGGGGTGGCACACCAAAGCACTGAGCTGACCTCTGTGTTGGTAAATTAGATCTGCACATGTATAAACTGGCAGAGCTGGGAAAGGCAGCTGAAGGGTTATACATTTAAAAGTGCCATGCAGGCCTTCATCCAGTGTCATGCAGGGCTTCATCCTTTTCATCCCATGAAGAAACACAGAGCACCTTGTTTGTTTCTGAACATCTTTATTTTGCTTTATATTTTATGACTACTGGGCTAGGCTGCAAATGCAGGCAGCTCTGCTGAGACTTGAGCAGGCTCAAGTGAGCTATGCTGGGCTATAGAATTAATATTGCATTTTAGAGCACATTTCCAACTCCTTTTGCACCCACAAACACAAAATAATTAAGAAATGAGGAAATACAGAATGTCTAGAG
Source organism: Dryobates pubescens (assembly GCF_014839835.1). Lineage (NCBI taxonomy): Eukaryota > Metazoa > Chordata > Aves > Piciformes > Picidae > Dryobates > Dryobates pubescens. The sequence goes on from NC_071612.1 coordinate 29,142,927, forward strand.
ATTTCTGTGAGAATAATTATTCTGGTGAGGCCACAGCTGCAATCCTGTGTCCAGTTCTGGGCTCCCCAGCTCAAGAGAGACAGACCTGCTGGAGAGAGTCCAAGGGAGAGCCAGGAGGATGCTTAGGGGACCTGAGCATCTCCCCTGTGAAGAGAAACTGAGAGCCCTGGGGCTGTTCAGTCTGGAGAAGAGAAGGCTGAGAGGGGATCTGATCCATGTCTATCCATAGGTGAGGGCTGGGGGGTCAAGGGGAGGGGGCCAAGCTCTTCTCAGTGGTGCACAGTAATAAGCCAAGGAATAATGGATGGACAAGGAAGACAAGGAACAGGCTGACAGAGCCCTGGAGCAGGCTGCCCAGAGAGGTTGTGGACTCTCTTTCTCTGTACACAATCCAAACCCACCTGGATGCATTCCTGTGCAGACTCCCCTGGGTGATGCTGCTCTGGCAGGGGGGTCGGACTGGATGATCTCTGGTGCTCCCTTCCAACCTCTCATGTACTGTGGAACTGTGATACTCTCTCTAGAGTGTACCTTCCATTAACACCTTTGGTCAAGGTAAAACTTCCCACTTCCAGTACAGCCTTGCTGGCTGATTGTCAGGGTGCGCTGGGCACACTGGTGAGAAGAGTATTTTGTTTGGATTTATTCTCGATGCCTGCTGTCAGAGTATTGCCAGGCTTGGAAGAGTTACATTACAGGCATCTAAGACTCCCAGGTGCCTCTGGGGTCAGGCATCTTTAAAACCTGCACCCTCTTTTGGGGTGTTTTTATAATTCATGCCTTTTTCTGTCATTTCAGATCAGTACTTTATTGCAAGAAAGTCAGCAACAATATCTGATTTTTAATGTCCTGCAGCAGCATTGTCCTGCTGCTAACTCCTGTCATGTTTCACTCATGGGGTTTGGAAGTGGGAAGTGATGAATGATTTCAGTGCCTTTTCCATAATGTGTCCCATTTGGGAGGTTTGAACCAGAGTAGTCAGTTTCCATTACTTTGAAATGGGTCGTTTGGAGGCTTGAGATTTTTTTCCTCAGTATAAGAAAAAGTTAACTGCAATGAAAATCACAAGGAGGGATTATAAAAAACCTGAAAAACCAACAGCAAAAGGATATATTAAGAATATTAACTTCATGGATTTATTATTATCTTAATTTTATCTTTTTTTTTTTTGTTACTTATGTTAATTTTCTTAAATTTTTTTAGATGACTATCTTAGTTTTCTTAAATTTTTGTTACTTATCTTAATTTTATTGGGTTTTTTATACTTATATTAATTTTCTTTTTTTTGTTATGACTGCCTTAATTTTATTTTTCTGTCTGTCATAATTGTCTTATTTTTTTTTGTTACTTATCTTAATTATCTTAATATTTTTATGACTGTCTTAAGTTTCTTAATTTAGAATAGAATAGAATAGAAATAGAAAAGAATAGAAAAGAATAGAAAAGAATAGAATAGAATAGAATAGACCAGGTTGGAAGACACCTTCAAGATCGTGTCCAACCCATCACCCAATACCACCTAATCAACTAAACCATGGCACCAAGCACCCTATCAAGTCTCCTCCTGAACTCCTCCAATGATGGTGACTCCACCACCTCCCTGGGCAGCACATTGCAATGGGCAATCACTCTCTCTGTGTAAAACTTCCTCCTAATCTCCAGCCTAAACCTCCCCTGGCACAGCTTGAGACTGTGTCCTCTTGTTCTGGTGGGTGTTGCCTGGGAGAAGAGACCAACCTCTGCCTGTCTACAACCTCTTTTCAGGTAGTTGTAGAGAGCAATAAGGTCATGCCTGAGTCTCCTCTTCTGCAGTCTAAGCAACCCCAGCTCCCTCAGTCTCTCCTCATACGGCTTGTGTTCCAAGCCCCTCACCAACTTTGTTGCCCTTCTCTGGACACACTCCAGCAGGTCAACATCTTTCCTAAACTGAGGGGCCCAGAACTGGACACAGTACTAGAGGTGCGGCCTAACCAGTGCAGTGTACAGGGGCAGAATGACCTCCCTGCTCCTGCTGGCCACACTGCTCCTGATGCAGGCCAGGATGCCATTGGCCCTCTTGGCTGCCTGGGCACACTGCAGGCTCATGTTTAGCCTACCATCAACCAGTACCCCCAGGTCCCTCTCTGCCCGGCTGCTCTCCAGCCACTCTGACCCCAGCCTGTAGCACTGCATGGGGTTGCTGTGGCCAATGTGCTGAACCCGGCACTTGGATGTGTTCAATCTCATGCCGTTGGACTCTGCCCATCTGTCCAGCCTGTCGATGTCCCTCTGCAGAGCCTCTCTACCCTCCAGCAGATCAACTCCTGCCCCCAGCTTGGTGTCGCTCACAAATTTACTGATGACAGACTCAATGCCCTCATCCAGATCATCAATAAAGATGTTAAAGAGCATGGGGCCCAGCACTGATCCTTGGGGCACACCACTGGTGACTGGCTGCCAGCTGGATGTGGCACCATTCACCACCACTCTCTGGGATCAGCCTCCAGCCAGTTCCTAACCCAACGCAGTGTGCTCCCATCCAAGCCATGGGCTGACAGCTTGGCCAGGAGTTTGCTGTGGGGGAGGGTGTCAAATGCCTTGCTGAGGTCCAGGTAGACCTCATCCACAGGCCTCCTGCCTTAATATTTTAAATGTTTTTGTTACTTATCTTGATTTCCTTAATTTTTTGTTTGTTTGGTTTGTGTTGGGGTTTTTGGGTTTGGGGTTTGTTTGTTTGTTAATTAATTTTCTAATTATTTTTTTCTGACTCACCTTAATTCCAGGATTAATCAAATAATCAATAATGGAATAATCAAACCTAAAATGCTTCTATTATGCTTATATTTATGTACCTGGAAGCACCAGTGATCATGACACGAGCCTCTCAACATTTTATAGCCAATCAGGCTCTGAATAGAAATCCTTGTTGTCGAGAGCAGACAGAAATGATATTATTCCCAAAGGAGGTAAAATAAAGAGGTTCTCATTGAATTGGAGAGAAGTTGTATTCAAAAATATACAGGAAAATACAGAATACCTGAGTCCTCAACACCTAATACATATACAGGACACATGAAACCCCCCAAAAACCTTCACCCAGCCAGATCAAACCACAAACCCCACTGCTCGTTTTCTCCCCACCCGGGGTTCAACATACACCCCAGGGCTCTTTCTCCCCCCTCTTGCTAGGCTGGATTCAGGCTGGCCAGACCTCCCCTTGGCTCCTGGCATTAAACCTAATCAGGCCAAGATTGCACAGTAAAAATTAGTTTGGCCTTGAAGGCCACAGATAAGACTGGAACCATTTTACCCCAGCACCAGATAAGGGAGCTCACTGTGTCCAGGGAGGAGAAAGGGAGGAAAAAGAGAGACAATAACTTTGCAGCCAAATGTATAGAGCTGCAGGCTTTGTGGTAGGAAATACAAAGAGTACACTTCCAGTACACCTCCTGCACACTCTGTGCCTCCTGAAGGACTGAAACTAGGACACTTTTAAATATTTTTTTATTTTTAGGGATGGAAATATATTCAGGCAAGAAAACATACACATTTTTATGTTTAATTTGACCAGGACATTCAAACCCAGATGTTTTCTTGCAGTTTAAGATGTATTTGAAACAACAAAGGAGGCTTTTTTCTTTTTCTTTCTTTTTTTTTTTTTTTTTTTCCCCCCCTCTCTACATATATTTGAAATGGGCTACTTTAGAAAAGGAATTTCAGAGCCACATTTGCATTCTAATTGCAGCCCATTTCCTGGGACCACTTTTAGGCAGGGCGGCATTTGGGCATTTCTAGGGCAGTGAAGTTGTTGGTTCTAGCTGAGTTACTGAAAAATAAAAGGGAAAGAGATGAATGGATTTTTCACTTCAGCAGTCACCAGCTGGCAGATCAGCTTCGTGGAGCACTGCCAAGCAGCAGTTTACAGCAGGCCTGCAGCTGCTCCGGGCTAGGCTGGATCACGACTGGCATGAAGCCACCTTCAGCTTTGGACAAGGACTCAGCCTTCACATTGGCAAACAGATGCGTGGGGATTGTGGCTTTGCTCGCTCACGGCTAACGCGCCTGGAACGCAGCTCATACCTAACAGCCCACCCCAGAAAATTCTCTGTGAATTATTTACAGAAACCTAAGGAGAAATGGGTTAAAAATAAAAGTTCAGTTTTGTCCCAGGTACTTTTCTTATGGGTGCTGCATGTGTGGGTTTTGTGTTTTTACTTTTGTGCATTTCATTCTGGGATATTTTTCTTGTTCTGACCTGATGATGAGGATCCGAAATAACTATGAAATGGGACAGCAAGACAACTCAGTTGGGCTATATTCTTTCAGGCTAAAATAATCTGCGTTCAGCAAATGAACAACACACAATGAGTTTCAGTTCTGTATGTGGTGAATTTTATGCAAACATTTGAATGATAAGGGAAGGTTACTGCCATGAAATTCAAAGTAGCATTGGACTTTTTATTGACAATATCCTGCGGGGAGAAATGTTATTCAGGAGAGGAGGGGAGAGGATTTCTTGTTGATTTTGGCTCCCATCTGACCACTGTTCTCTCTTTTCCTTATTGGCAGCTGTTCTTCAGTAATCTTTCACTGATAGTATTGCTTTTTAGCAGTGTTTCTATTAAAAACCTTGGTTTGCTTCGTGCCTAATTGTGCATCTGATGGAATGACAGAACAAGTATCTCTTTCCTTGTTAGCCACCTGCATGTTATAGCTGCGGACCAGGTCAACCCAATATCTTAGAATACTGCTGATGGTACATTTCTATTCATGTTTTTAAATCTATGTAAATTAGCTCCTCATTTATCACCACCTGTTTTGTGTTTGTGGTAGGTTAAGGATTAATCGTTATACTGTGGAGCTGAACTCCTGGGGGGGGGGGGGAGGGGACAAAAGGTTCCCAGAGGAAGGCATCAGACATTGCAAATGTTATTCCATTCCTTTCCTGTATTATCCCTATGTAAGGAGCAGACCTTCTGGGCAGTTTGGCTCTTAGCTGGTGCTCTCATTTCCAGCTGTGTGGGAGGGAGGCCTGGATCGTGGGTATCTATTTCTGCTGTGTACCTTGGGGCTTGGTCTGGCGGGCTGGGCTGGGCCATGGACAATTCTCGTTGTATATATCACCCCCCACAACATTAACTTTGCCAGACCAGCCCAACTGGAAGCAAATGAAAGCTGCATTTACAGTCAAAACTAAATTTACAATGGAATGCAATGAATATGTACAAAATATCCAGGAGTTACACTATTTACCGGTATTTACAACTAATGAACAGCACAGGAACAGCTATGAGTTTTGCCCTCTCTGCCTCTCCCTTACCCCTCTGTACAAAAGAGAGAAGACACAGAAGCAGAGTCACTAGTGATGCCCCCCAGGGATCAGCGTTGGGCCTCTGTTCAATTTCTTTATTGATGATATGGATGAGGGCATTGAGCCCATCATCAGTAAATTTGCAGATGACACCAAGCTGGGGGCAGGAGAGGGTAGGAGAGCTCTGCAGAGGGACCTTGCCGGGCTGGACAGATGGGCAGAGGCCAAGGGCATGAAATTAAACACATCTAAGTGCCAGGTTCTACACACTAGCCACAACAACCCTATGCAGTGCTACAGGTTGGGGTCAGAGTGCCTGGAGAGCAGCCAGGCAGAGAGGGACCTGGGGGTACTGGTGGACAGCAGCTGAACATGAGCCAGCAGTGTGCCCAGGTGGCCAAGAAAGCCAATGGCATCCTGGCCTGCATCAGGAAGAGTGTGGCCAGCAGGAGCAGAGAAGTCATTCAATGTCTGACATCCAATAGTGATTTATTTACATTTTACTACTTTTCTGCTCAAGATCTGTTTTCAAAGTTTTTAAAGGCATATCCTGAAACTACTACATGTACTTAGTTTACTTTTGCAAATATTCTTTCTATCTAGCTTCCAATTCCATGCCAGTGTTTTTATTTACTCCTTTGAGGTAAATTCTGCAGCCTGTCCTGTGCTCTGTCCAGCTCAAACCCGGGCAGCATTTAATTATTCAACAGAAGGGGAATTTCTGCAAGTTACAGCTTCACAAGACAAAGACCTTCAATCAACACATATGTATGATTAAACATTTATTGATACCTACATCCAATGGATAGCAGCCATAAGTAAATCATTTCAAGGCTTAACAAACCCAGCTTGAACTTTCTAAAATGAAAATATTTAATGTGTCCTGTAGCCTTGATAAGGAGGAAGAAAGGAACACCACAGTGCTAGATATCTAAAACAGCTTTTCATCAAGAATGAGTTATCAAAGCAACATGTAATTCATGTAGCCATGCTTCGGACCTTTTACTGATACTCAGTTTCCGCAGTGTGCCTTGCTTTGAAAGTGCTTCTCGTTTCTGAAACCACTTAATTCTTCTTTAAAACCTTGTTGGTATATTTTATTTCATATGAGTTTGTTCCTTACAGGTTTTTAGTTTCTACTCTATTTCTAGAGACAAAAGTAAAGGCTAAGCCATTCTTAAGATTCTAAGACAACTTGCATCCAAGGCCGCCAGCAACGGTCATGCTTCTCACTGGGAGAAGCCTCTGTAGCTGCAGCTACAAAGATCTGCAACAACGTGTTTCAGCTCCAGTCTGTCACGTCATGCTGCTCATGGCTAAGCAACTCACTGAATGAAGACAAGAGTAAGGGTAGTGGCTGATTAATCAGACAAATTATATGGTTTTGGTGGCACTTCAGTAGCAGCTGTAAGAAGAGAAATGGTTCTTACTTCCCAGGCTTTTTACTGAGCCATATATACCACCATGAAAAGCTCTGAGGCCTTGTCATTAAAACAAGTATGCACTGATCGGAGTGCAGCATCACTGTCTGGTTTTGTGAGCATGGAGGGGAGGTTACAATTCATCTCAAATATACTATAATTTTTTCCCATTAGTTTAACTTCAATTCTTAGGAAAGCCCCCCAGCTGCCCCCCCCAAAAAGGCAAATAATCAAGCAAATTAGGAGGACATAGAGGAAAATGAGACGAACAAGAGCCAGCATGGATTACAAATCAAATCAATTACCAAACCAATCTGATTTAGTTCAACAGCACGGTAACAGGTCTTCTGGCTAGTAAAAAAAAACCACAGTAGGTGTCAGATTCCTTGCTTTTAGTAAGGCTTTTGATACTGTTTTATAAACATAATGTGCAGACTAAATGAAACAAATGCAGACTAAATTGGAAAACTGTCTCTGGAAATTGCTTAACAAGAGCCTAATGTTAAAATGGAAGGCTACAGTAAGTAGGGTGTTAGGGTGTTCAATACTATTCCTTTACTACCTGGATGATAGACTACATAATAGTATCATAGTATCATAGTATCAGTCAGAGTTGGAAGGGACCACAAGGATCATCTAGTTCCAACCCTCCCGCCATGGGCAGGGACACCCCACACTAGATCAGCCTGGACAGAGCCTCATCCAGCCTGGGCTTAAACACCTCCAGGGATGGCACCCCAACCACCTCCCTGGACAACCCATTCCAGGGCTTCACCAATCTCATGGTGAAGAACTTCCTCCTCACATCCAGCCTGAATCTCCCCACCTCCAGCTTCATTCCATTCCCCCTAGTCCTAACACTAGCTGAGATCCTGAGAAGTCCCTCTCCAGCCTTCTTTGCAGGCCCCCTTCAGATACTGGAAGGCCACAATTAGGTCATAAATTAGAAATTTACTAATAAAGCAAATTTATAGTTTACATGAAGTAGGGCTGTTCAGTCTGGAGAAGAGAAGGCTCCAAGGAGACCTTCTTGTGGCCTTCCAGTATCTGAAGGGGGCCTAAAATAAAGCTGGGGAGGGACTTGTTAAGGTGACAATTAGTGATAAGACTGGGGGGGAATGGAGCAAAACTGGAAGTGGATAGATTCATATTGGATGTCAAGAAGAAGTTGTTCCCCATGAGGGTGATGTGACAGTGGCACAGGTTGCCCATGGCAGCCTCATCCCTGGAGGTTTTTGCAGCCAGTAACCTCAAACTGGACTGAATTAAAAAGAATCAGGTGAAGAAGTTCTTTGCAGGATTAACAGAGATGCTTCTGCTTCATAGTAGTGGGTGATTAACTTCAGCATTTCACTTCTCGGCCATGTGTGCCAAGAAAAAAAATGTGGAAATGCTGAAAAGAATCTATAGAGAAGACAAC